>NC_091993.1:42047524-42347524 GCF_044704955.1 Pristiophorus japonicus | reverse complement strand
CCGCCCCTCGAGAGTACTCACCACACCACTCCCGCCCCTCGGGAGTACTCACCACTCCACTCCCGCCCCTCGAGAGTACTCACCACTCCACTCCCTTCCCTCGAGAGTACTCACCACTCCACTCCCGTCCCTCGAGAGTACTCACTACTCCACTCCCGCCCCTCGAGAGTACTCACCGCCCCACGAGAGTACTCACCGCTCCACTCCCGCCCCTCGAGTACTCACTACTCCACTCCCGCCCCTCGAGAGTACTCACTACTCCACTCCCGCCCCTCGAGAGTACTCACTACTCCACTCCCGCCCCTCGAGAGTACTCACTGCCCCACTCCCGCCCCTCGAGAGTACTCACTACTCCACTCCCGCCCCTCGAGAGTACTCACCACTCCACTCCCGCCCCTCGAGAGTACTCACCACTCCACTCCCGCCCCTCGAGAGTACTCACCACTCCACTCCCGCCCCTCGAGAGTACTCACCACTCCACTCCCGCCCCTCGAGAGTACTCACTACTCCACTCCCGCCCCTCGAGAGTACTCACTGCCCCACTCCCGCCCCTCGAGAGTACTCACTACTCCACTCCCGCCCCTCGAAAGTACTCACTACTCCACTCCCGCCCCTCGAGAGTACTCACCGCCCCACGAGAGTACTCACCGCCCCACTCCCGCCCCTCGAGTACTCACCGCCCCACTCCCGCCCCTCGAGAGTACTCACCGCTCCACTCCCGCCCCTCGAGTACTCACCGCCCCACTCCCGCCCCTCGAGAGTACTCACCACTCCACTCCCGCCCCTCGAGAGTACTCACCACTCCACTCCCGCCCCTCGAGAGTACTCACCACTCCACTCCCGCCCCTCGAGAGTACTCACCACTCCACTCCCGCCCCTCGAGAGTACTCACCACTCCACTCCCGCCCCTCGAGAGTACTCACCACTCCACTCCCGCCCCTCGAGAGTACTCACCAATCCACTCCCGCCCCTCGAGAGTACTCACTACTCCACTCCCGCCCCCATTATGACCGACTTCCGGTCCGCTTAAAAAAAAAACAACAAAGAGCTGAATTTACCGAAAGAGGCAACCTCATCCGACGCGGCGGGAGAAACATTTCGGGAGCAGAAGGTGCACCATGTTTCGGGCGGGGGTGAATTTTGACCCCATCAACTTTAAGTACAGGCAGCCTTTCTAGTACCTCCTCTTTATCAATTTTTATCTCATCCTGGTAAAGACAGATGCAAATACTCATTTAGTACCTCAGCCATGCCCTCTGCCTCCATGGGTGGGTCTCTTTTATGGCCCCCAATCGGCCCCACCCCTCCTCTTACTGCCCGCTTACTATTTATATGCCTTTAGCAGACTTTTGGATTCCCTTTTATGTTAGCTGCCAATCTCTTCTCATGCTCCCTCTTTGAACCTTTTATTTTCTTGTTCACATCCCTTCTGAACTTTCTATCGTAAGCCTGATTGTCACTTGTATTCTCAACCTGACATCTATAATACATGCTCTTTCTGCTTAACTTACTCACTCTCTCTCTTTCATCATCCAGGGAGCTCTGACTTCGGTTGCTCGAGCTTGCCCCCTGGTGGGACTGTACCCGAACCACCTCGTCTTTAAAGGCAGCCCATTGTTCAATTACACTTTTGCTTGCCAATCTTTGATTACCCGGGCCCAATCCGTTCTCAACCCACTGAAACTGGCTTTCCTCCAATTAAGTAGTTTTATTCTAGATTGCTCCCTGTCTTTTTCCATAGCTAATCTAAACATTATAATACTATGATCACTGCTCCCTAAATATTCCCTTACTGACACTTGCTCCACTTGACCCATCTTATTCCCCAGAACTAGATCCAGCAATGCCTCCTTCCTTGGGCCAGAAACGTACTGATCAAGGAAGTTCCCCTGAGCACACGGCAGATTTTCTTTCCCCTCTCTGCCCTTTGCACTATTACTATCCCAGTCTATGGGCTGTATTTTTGATTGGATTGGGCCTCTGTTAGTGCTCCGGAGGGGCAGTACTGGGTCACAAAATGTTTAGCACCTGGGTGCCCAGCTTCCAGCGCCCCTCTGGGACATTTGCTGCCGGTTTTGCATGGGTGCTGAGCCATACCGCCTGAGAGCGTTGTGTCGGTGTGCAACGCCCCCGGTTTCGACAGCGATGTAATATTTGCTCAGAGTAGCGCCCCCTAGTGAGAGCGCCAGGGAAAGCGGGTGGGCAGAGCTGTCCCAGGGCGCTGAGGGAAGGAATGATTGAAAAAGATCAGTAAAATTGATATTTCTTTGGGGGGTTTTTTTGAGATTCATCGGTATTTGGGGGAATTACTATATTGGGAATGTTTTTTGTCCCAATTCTTGTTGTGCAGGGAGGCCTCGCTTCGGGCTCTCCAGAGCTGGCACTATAGCAACGCATTGCTCACCCGGCCTAGCGCCCTGAGAGAGGCAACGCCTCTGTTAATGCTCCACTCCACTCTCTGGGCACAGCAACCACATTTTTTGGCTGCCATCGCAAACCATTTTCTGGTGCAAAATTTACCGACCCCACCCCCGGCGATTAGCGCCCTAAGAAGCCTCCAACAGGAAATCCAGCCCCATGTTGGGATAATTGAAGTCCCCCATTATTGCTACTCTCTAGTTCTTGCACCTCTCTGTAATTTCCCTGCAAATTTGCTTCTCTATATATTTCCCACTAGTTAGTGGCCTATAGAATGCACTGAGTAGTTAATAGCACCTCTGTTATTTCTCAACTCTAACCTAATAGATTCTGTCCTTGTTCTCTTCTCTGTCTCCAGCACAGTAACATTCTCCTTAACCAATACCCCCACACCACCTCCTATCTTTTCTTCCCTATCTTTCCTGAACAACTTATAACCAGAAATATTTAAAACTCAATTCAGCCCTTTTTTGAGCCACAACATCATATTCCCATGTGGCTATGTGGGTCTGCAACTCACCAACTTATTTACCATGTTTCGTGCGTTTACATACATGCACTGTAGATCTGTCTCAGACCATCTTGTATTCTCTCTTAGTCTGACCCCACCTAATACTGTACTTTTTCATATTCTAGTGCTATCTGTCTCTCTGTGCACTTTCTAATGCTACATCCCGGTGCCCATCCCATTGATAAATTAGTTTAAACCCTCCCCAACAGCACTAGCAAACTCACAACTCCCCCCGCTAGCCCCCTGCCCCCGCGAGGATACTGGTCCCGGCTCTGTTGAGGTGCAACCCATCCGACCTTTACAGGTCCCACCTCCCCCAGAACTGGTCCCAATACCCCAGGAATCTGAAGCCCTCCCTCCTGCACCATCTCCCCAGCCACGCACTCATCTGCTCTAACTTCCTATTTGTGCACTCACGAGCTCGTGGCACAGGAATAATCCAGAGATTACTACCTTTTGAGGTCCTGCTTTTTAATCTCCTTCCTAGCTCCCAAAAATCTGCCTGCGGGACATCATCCCCAGTGAAGCAATTAAAAAAGCAATCCATATGCAGGAAAATATAAACAGTAGGACACCAGTCTCCGAAGAGTAATGTCAAGAATTGTGTTCGATTCTGGGCACCAAGCCACAAAAAACATACACAAGTTTTGGAGAGGGTAGAGAGTCAAGCTACAAATCTAGTCCCAAGTGTAAAGAGGACGAGGAGAAATGAGAGCTGTTTACAATCGAGAAAGCAGATTAAGGAGGGTCTTGTGGGATAGGCAAGATATTAAGTGGTGGCAATACGATAAAGACTACTTTAAAATAAACCATGAAAGCAGGAGCAGTGGATATAAACTTAAATGAGTGAAAAATAGTTTCAGAGCAGATTAGGAAAAACATATTGCCTCTGTTTAGGATAATCTGCCAGGCCAAACATGAGGGAGGACTGTTGTGCTGGGAGAGTTAGAGAACAGGAGGCCTCAGGTCCATTGGGCCAAATAGCCTTTTCCTGTTGACTATTCTTGGGTCCCTCAATAAAATCATGTGAAAAAGAACTAAGTGTGACGGGATGTAGTATTATGTCTGAGCTAAAGTTAATCCAGTCATTGATGCCATCTGATGATTCACAGCAGATGGTATTTGTGTTCTGTCAAGCTTTAGGACTTGATATTAACCCTCCCGCACCCCCATGGGTGGAAGGTGGTCAGGGCAGGGTTAACAATGTAAAATTGGGGAACACCTCCCCAGCCCACCGCACACACGCTTGCTGCCATTTTTAAGCGGCAGGTTACGTGTGTCCCGTCTAGGTGAGGCAGGACACCTCATTTATAATATTTAAATCCGGCTCCCACCGTGCAATTGGAAGCCGATTTAAATTTAACAGCCCCCGGAAGGGTTTCTCGTGGCTTGGGAAACGAGGGAGCGAAAGGGAGGCGGAAGCTGGTTGGAGCTGTTTCCAGCACTCCTCGTGGACCAGGAGGAGCAGGAGTGCCGCCCCGCCCCCCCACCCCACCCTGGCCCCTCCAACAGGAGTCTTCGGCTGGTCACGCCCCCTCCTTGCTGCCATGTTCAGCTCCCCCCCCATCCGCCAACCAAGCCCCGATCTCTCCAGCCACTGGCTTACTCACCCCTACTGGCCTGGTGGGTGGGAGACGGAAGATGGCAATGATAATGAGCTCTTGCCGTTAATATCAGCAACACCTCCGCAATGCTAATTTAGTTTATTCACAAGCTTCTTGACTTGCAGTGCATGACTTTGGAAGTTAAAAAAATAAGAACATAAGAATTAGGAGCAGGAGTAGACCATTCGGCCCCTTGAGCCATTAATTTACATCATGGCTGAACTTTTACCTCTCTCCACTTTCCTGCCCTATCCCCATATCCCTTGGTTCCCTTAATATCCAAAAATCTATCGATCTCTGCCTTGAATATACTCAACGACTGAGCCTCCACAGAGAATTCCAAAGATTCACCACCCTCTGAGTGAAGAAATCGCTACTCATCTCAGTCCTAAATGGCCGACCCCTTATCCTGAGACAGTGACCCCTGGTTCTAGACTCCCCAGCCCGGGAGAAACATCCTCCCACCTATCCCACCAAACCCTGCAAAAGTAGCCTGCATTGACATGCCAGACCACTGATTTTTGGATCTGTTTAACCTCTTCTGGCTCGAGAAAAGCTTAAAAGAATTTCTTCAACTCTTTTTATAAATGTAACCATCATCATCATCATCATCACAGACAGTCCCTCGAAATCGAGGAAGACTTGCTTCCACTCCAAAAGTGAGTTCTCCGGTGACTGAACAGTCCAATATGGGAATTACAGTCTCTGTCACAGGTGGGACAGACAGTGGTTGAAGGAAAGGGTGGGTGGGACAGGTTTGCCGCTCGCTCCTTCCGCTGCCTGCGCTTGTTTTCTGCATGCTCTCGGTGACGATACTCGAGGTGCTCAGTGCCCTCCCGGATGCTCTTCCTCCACTTAGGGTGGTCTTTGGCCAGGGACTCCCAGGTGTCGGTGGGGATGTTGCACTTTATCAAAATGTAACCACAGTGTTGGGAACATGCAGTGTTTCTGTAATGGAGAAAGTAGATCAATTTACTGTAGTTCAATGGCAATTATTGAAGTGTTCATTGAATCTATTTTGCTTGTTGCTGTTGGTACAGTCAGATTGGGGAGAATCTATCCCATGGGCTCCTGGCCAATCCAGCTTCAGCCAAACCCTTTTATGGTTGCATTCTTCTTGCACCAGTAATCAGTACGCTCACCGACAGAGTCTGCGGTCCCTCGCCGCTTCTCCCTTTCTCTGATGATTTGTGCTCTTGGAAGGAAAAGGTAAACAATGACAAACATAACTTTAAGTGCCAGTAAAAACACATCAATCCCTGACTCAATACTATATTGTTTTTAACAGCTCCATATGTCTTTGATAACTTGGGACTACAGTACACAACCAGGCCTGCTCTGCCCATGCCAGCTCTTTGCTTGAGCAATCCAAAACTAACCCCACTCCCACTCACCCTGACGTTCAGCAGCTAATATTGTGGAAAATACTTGGATTAAATTATTGAACCCTACATTACCAATGTCTAATTAAAAATGGCTATTAAATTACAAATCATGCTCAAAGCATTGGCAAATGGCCACATAATGAATGTGGAGAAAGAATGTGGGAGACCTGATATATGACTAGTGCATTATTAAGTAATCCTTATTGTTCAATAAATTCTGGTTTCTACTGTCTGGTGTTAAGCATTTAGTTTAAAACATAGCTACAGATTTTTCAAAACTAGGTCATTTATTAAAGACTAGTGTATTTCCTGAAGTGTTGTGGAGTTTCTCAAGGATGGTTGTGAGGATTAGCTGATGATCTGCCTCTTTAATTACCCCAGTTCTCCTTGTGGAGAGTGTTCTAAATGGTCAAATTGAAATGCCTAACGTATCTACAAAGGAAAGTCTGAATTCCCATAGAAATAAATAAAGAACTTGCATTTATATAGCGCCCTTCATGACCTCAGGACGTTCCGAAGCGCTTCACAGTCACTGAAGCACTTTTGGAGTGTAGTCACAGTTATGCGGGAAACGCGGCAGCTAACTTGCTTCCACAAACTGCAATGAAATAAATGACCAGATAATCTGTTTTAGGTGTTGGTTGTGGGATAAATATTAACCAGGACACCGGGAAGTACTCAGCTGCTTCTCATTGAATAGTGCCATGAGATCTTTTACATCCATTAATCATAACGTAATTAGGAAAAAAATCCTGTATCTTAAACATCCTATGAGTTGAGGCATCAATCAATGAGTTAAGACAGTTCAGTCCTCCTGACAATCCTTCGGGGGCTTATGCTGAAGCTGCTCAAGGCTGCTGTGTAACCGAGCCACTTCTGTTCCTCTTTACTTGGATAGATAAGGCAAGTCCCAGGCCGTCTCCTGCGTGCATTTCCATCTGAACGACGGCACCTTCCTCAGCACTGCACTGCGAGAGTCAGCCTGGATCATGTACTCAAGTTTCTGAAGTGGGACTTGAACCCACAACATTCTGATTTAAGAGAGAGAGAAGGTGAAAAAGATACGGGAGTTATCTTGATCAAGGTTGCGCCAGTGGCCACGATTTTCCCTACCTCGGCAGGTCCGTAGCAGGCGATGTCAGTGGCGAGTCCCGAACCCGCTCTTGTCTCTATCCTGGCCTCCAACATGACTTTCCCCTGATCCTGGCTAATTGAAGAAAGCGGGTCTGATGACGTCATTTGATGACGTGTCATCAGCCGGTTTCCTTAAAGGGACCATGCGCAAATTTATTTTAACATTTGTGCTGTCGGTGTGCTACAGCATTGAGGTGCTGAAAACACTGACAAGCACTGCACAGAGGTACAGGGCAGCACCCAGGCTCTCCCATGACTCAAGGTTCTCTTCCCTTCCAGTGGGTGGAAGAGAGCTCCCCAGGACACCAATGCAGCCTGGTTGCACATTGCACAGGAGGGCAGAAGCAGGGATGTCATCAGGAGGACCAGGCTGCAGTGGCACAAACCTTTCAATGGTCTCAGCAGATCATGAAACGTTATTGCAAAGTCACACTCAACCTCATCCTGCTGTGCCACTCATCACATCCCCATCACTCTGCCTTCCCTACCCTACTCCCGAACATCCTTACTCACACCAACTTACCTTGCACCTCCACCCATCCCTCACTATCTACATCATCACTTCCCCATCTTACTAGCCACCCCTCACCCTCATCCTACTTCAATCATACCAACTAACAACACACAAAACACCTGTGTGTTTTAGCCAATGTTCATTGAAGTTTATGTTAATGTGCTGTCAAACATTGAAATTTTTATTTTCGATACTTTATGTTCTTGGACAGATTTGTGTGCACCTTTGGAAGTGGCTTAGTGAGTTGCAGTGATTGGTGAGACATAACGATATCCTAAATTACAACAGTGACTACACTCCAAAAGTACTTCATTGGCTGTAAAGTGCTTTGAGACGTCCGGTGGTCATGAAAGGCGCTATATAAATCCTTTTCTTTTACTTCCCCACCCCCACCCCAGCAATGGTGATGAGTGAAAGAAATGGCTTGGGCATTGTAGGGGTGTTTATGGTATTGGTGTGGGGTGATGCCAACCTGGCACATCATGTGGCAACCAGGGTGTGCAGCATCAAGTGAAGTAAATCTGGCTGTGGTGAGGCCATCCCTGGCATCCTGGGCAGCTGTGTAGTTGGGTGCTGATGCCCTGCGTCCTGTGCAGTATCAGTTGATTGTGGAGAAGGTTGGTGCTGCTGGTGTTTGGGCTGATTGTGGTGTGATTCTGAGGACCAAGGTGAGAGCGTATAAAGGGCACCGCTGTGGATGGAATAGATGACAAGTGAAGTAGAGATGACAGAAGCAAATTGTCAATGGTGGTAGAGGTAATGAGGTCAGACTGAATGGAGACTTGTGTAAAGACATGAAGCATCCTGAATCAGTTGTGGAAATGCAGTTTAGAGAAGCGCGTGGCTAAGGGAACATTTCTCAATCAGCTGAGAGCTTTGACTTGACATTTGAAGCTGTCATCTCATCAGCTGAAACAATAGCCGGTGACCTCCCGCCTCAGCTTCACGGACGAGATCTAGGCACAGCCGGAAACCGGCAGGTGACCTGTCAAATCCAAAAAGCTGGGGGGGAAAGCATTGTTAAGTGGCTGTAGACAAGCCACTAAAGATTTTAATTGCCTCACCCGCTGCTGCCTCTCGGGTCTGCTCAGCGCTGGAAGACCCGACATCGGGAAAGACGAATGTACGTGTTTTGACAGAGGGTTCCAGACCCGCAGTCAATCATTTAAAATTTAACAGTTGACCCGCCACCCATCCCATCCGCTGAGCGGCGGCAAAATTCCGTCCAAAGCTTGGGTCAGTAACTCGGTGAAACAACAGAAAAACTAAAATTATTTTTTTTAGATTGTGGCTGCTACAATGAATTTATATCTTCAGGTCTGCATTGTCACCAGTGCGATGAGATGTCATTAGAATGAGCCCTTTATCACAATACAGGTTGAGCGTCCGAAATCCGGAAACCTCGGGACTGAGGCCCTTCTGGATTCTGGGTATTTCCGGATTTTGGAACGTCTTTGCCTGGGCCGGGGTAGGTGGGCTCTGGCAGCCGAGGTAAGGGGGGGGAGGGGCCGGGGTGAGGTCGGGCCGCCGAGGCGGGGGGGGGATCCGGATTTCAGAACATTTTCCGGTTTCCGGATGACCCCGCCACGGATCGGCCCGGTGTCCGGATTCCGGAACATTCCGAATTTTGGAACTCCAGATTTCGGACACTCACCCTGTACTGTGTAACCAGGGTCTGTGGGTGAGAAACAAGCCTGGAACAAATAGTCTTCTACATTGTGAATGTTTTAATAAACAGCAACTGCTGCAGGGCAAGCTCCTCGAATACTGTTTGTCGCAGCGCAGAATCCTGAATTATATGCTTTGGTTTTTGAAGGAAAGAGATTGCTGCCCACTCTATTAACTAAAACTGAAGACAGTTCTAACAGCAAGACTAAAAAATTATATTTTTTAACCATCCAATTCCTCATGTTGCTGCTTTAGGAGCTTGTGTACATTTATCATTAACCTTAATCTAATAACACATGAATTCACTTTAAAAAATAATTAAGTACTGCCCAAAAATATGTTTACTCTGGCAGGCATTCAGTTTTTGAAAGATTGCTCTGTTATCTCCGCTCCACCCACCAGTATCAGCCGTGGCTCGGTGGGTAGCATTCTCAGAAGGTTGTGGGCTCAAGTTCCACCCCAGGAAAGTTGAGCACAAAACCTAGGCTGCTACTCCAATGTCGTACTGAGGGAGTGCTGCACTGTCGGAGGTGCCATCTTTCGGATGAGATGTTAAGCTGAGGCTTTGCCAGCCCTCACGCGTTAAAGATCCCACGGCACTATTCAACAAAGACCACAGGAGCCCTCCTCGGTGTCCTGGCCAATACTTATCCCTCATCACTTAAAGAAACCGATTAGCGAGACGTTATCACATTGCTGTTTGTGGGACCTTGCTTAGCGCCAATTAGCTGCTGAGTTTACTATATTTGGACATCAAATGACTACACTTCCTTGGCTGGATTGTCCTGAGATAGTGAAAGATGCTATATAAATGCAAGTCTTTCCTTAAAAGCTCATTTAGCTACTTAGGGAGCTTGTGTACTTTTTCATTAATCTTAATCTAATAGCATATAAATTCACACAAAAGAATAATGAAGTACCGCCAGAAAATAAGTTTACTCTGACAGGTATTCAGTTTTGAATGATTACTTTGCTGTCTTGCCTTCATCTCAAAAGTGAAATCCGCTCGGGTCAGATCTCGGCTTAGGATCGTCACGGTAACTTTATTTATTTGAAAGTTTTTATTTCAAGGGAAAGACCCTACGCTAGGATGTATTAATTGGCTATGGATATATTTCATGACACCAGCCAAATGAGGAATGGCAGCAGGGTGGGTGGGTGGAGATATAGGGGGGGGAGAGAGGGGTGTGGGGGGAGGGGGGGGAGAGAGGGTGGAGAGGGAGAGGGGTGGAGAGGGAGAGGGAGAGGGGTGGAGAGGGAGAGGGGTGGGGGTGGAGAGGGAGAGGGGTGGGGGTGGAGAGGGAGGGGGGTGGAGAGGGAGAGGGGTAGGGGTGGAGAGGGAGAGGGTTTGGGGGGGGAGAGGGAGAGGGTGTGGGGGGGGAGAGGATGGGGGGAGAGGGAGGGGGTGGGGTGTGGGGGGGTGTGGGGGGGGGAGAGGAGTGGGGTGTGGAGGGGGGAGAGGAGTGGGGTGTGGGGGGGGGGAGAGGAGTGGGGTGTGGGGGAGAGGAGTGGGGTGTGGGGGTGGGGGGGAAGGGGAAGGGGAGAGGAGTGGGGTTTGGGGGGGGAAAGGGGTGGGGGGAAGGGGGGTGTGGGGGTGGAGGGGGTGGGGGGAAGAGTTGGGGGGAGAGGGGGTGGGGGAGAGTTGAGGGGGGTGGGGGGAGAGGGAGAAGAGGGTGGGGGAGAGGGGGGTGGGGGTGTGGGGGGAGAGGGGTGTGGGGGGAGAGGAGGGTGGGGGTGTGGGGGGAGAGGGAGAGGGGGCGGAGAGGGAGAGTGGTGGGGGGGAGAGGAGAGTGGGGGTTGGGGGGGGAGAGGGCAGTGGGGGTTGGGGGGGAGGGGGGAATGGGGGTTGGGGGGGAGAGGTGGAGGGGGGTAGGGGATGGGGGGAGAGGTGGGTAGGGGTTGGGGGGAGAGGACAGTGGAGGTTGGGGGGAGAGGGGAATGGGGGTTGGGGGGGAGAGGTGGGGGGAGGTGGGTGGGGGTTGGGGGGGAGAGGTGGGTGGGGGTTGGGGGGGAGAGGTGGGTGGGGGTTGGGGGGGAGAGGTGGTGGGGGTTGGGGGGGAGAGGTGGTGGGGGTTGGGGGGAGAGGTGGTGGGGGTTGGGGGGGAGAGGACAGTGGGGGTTGGAGGGGGGTGTGGGATGAGGGGGGAGAGGTGTTGGGGGGTTGGGAGGTTGGGGGGAGAGGGGGGGAGGAAAGTGCAGGTCTGGGAACACGTGCAGGTGGTAAGATCCAGGCGAATCGGGTTTGAGGGAAACCCTGAAAAGTGTTTTGCTTTTACTAATCACATTTGAAAGAAAGACTTGCACTTATATAGCGCCTGTCATGACCACTCGACGTCCCAAAATGCTTTACAGCCAATGGAGTACTTAAAAAAAAAAAAATGTAATGTAGGAAACGCGGCAGCCAATTTGCACACTGTAAACACCCACAAACAGCAATGTGATAACATCCAGATATGATGTTTTACGAATGTTGATTGAGGGATAAATATTGGCCAGGACACCAGGGATAACTCCCCTGCTCTTCTTTGAAATCGTGCCATGGGATCTTTTATTTCCACCTGAGTGGGCAGATGGGCCTTGGTTTAACATCTCTCGTCCAATGAGATGAAGGGGTTGTCATATGAAGAAAGGTTGAGCAGGTTGAGCCTATACACATTGGAGTTTAGAAGAATGAGAGGTGATCTTATTGAAACATATGGGATTCTGAGGGGGCTCGACAAGGTAGATGCAGAGAGGATGTTTCCCCTCGTGGGGTATCTCGAACTAGGGGGCATAGTTTCAGAATAAGGGGTCGCCCATTTAAAACAGAAATGAGGAATTTCTTCTCTCTGAGGGTCGTGAATCTTTGGAATTCTCTGCCCCAGAGAGCTGTGGAGACTGGGATCATTGATTATATTTAAGGTAGAGATAGACAGATAGACAGATAAGTGAGTCAAGGGTTATGGGGAGCGGGCAGGGAAGTGGAGTTGAGGCCATGATCAGATCAGCCATGTTCTTATTGAATGGCGGAGCAGGCTCAAGGGGATAAATGGCCTACTCCAGCTTCTTACATTCTTATAGATTCCCTCGGCACTGCACTTGAGTGTCAGCCTAGATTGTTGTGCTCAAGCTTCTGGAGTGGGACTTGAACCCACAACCTTCTGACTCCGAGGCGAGGGTGCTGCCCACTGAGCCACAGCTGGCACGGCTCAAGCTGAGATGCTGCTGGTGGTTGTGGAGCTCTCTCTCCATGGTTTTCTGCGGTAATTTTTGTTGAGTTATAAGGCCCAGCTGCTGGGATTTGACACAGACACTCGGAACTACTGCCAATGAGGAAAGTGGCCAAATTTAGAAAACTCTTGAGAAGATCAAGCTGGGGCAATCTAAAGTATCAGTAAGGCCCCGAGCCACCAGCCCCCTTTAACCCCTGATCTATTCTGCTTTGCTGTGTCTCAATTGCTCTCTTCCTTTCTCTCTATTCTCACTCCCTAACCCTGCTACTCCCTTCCTACCAGCCTGTCACTCCCCTCCAGTCTCTCTCTCACTGTTAATATCTGAGTGCTCTTGCTGCTACTTCTGTCTCTCCAAAGATCTCTTACATCTACCAATTACGGTCATTCCTCCAGTGACGTCTGCCAACTCCACAACCCCATCACTGTGTTTACTGCTTTCTGGCATTTCCACAAGTCCCCAGCTATTGAATGGTAATCACAGTAGTTGCCAATTTAGCAAGGTTAAAAAGATAAAATAGAGCCCCAAAGCTGATTGAATAGTCATACCAATTAAATGGCAATTTACATGCTTAACCAGCGTGAAAACAGTGTAACTGCAATTGAGCCCTCAGCCAGTTCACTCCCACTAAAGCTAGTGGATTCGCAGTTAATGGCGACCACGGAAGCAAGAAAGAACTTGCATATCCACCGTGCCTTTCACCTTCCTTGGGTGTCTCGAAGTGCTTCACGGCCAATGAAGTGCAGTCACTATTGAAATAGGCCTGAAGGCCGAGGTCCAAGATAAAACTCGCAATCTAAACAACAGATGGTGGATGGAAAAAGCGCAGGAGATCCAGCAACTCGCTGACAACTATGACAGGCGTGGATTCTTTACCGCAGTCAAGACCACCTACAGCCCAAGCACCCAAGGTCCTACATAAGAAATAAGAAATAGGAGCAGGAGTAGGCCATTTGGCCTCTCGAGCCTGCTCCACCATTCAATAAGATCATAGCTGATCTGATCTTGGGCTCAGCTCCACTTGCCTACCCAAAACCCTACCCCACTGAGGGCCAAGAACGGAGAGGTACTCATCAAGGACAAGGAGGCAGTCAGTGCCCGTTGGAAGGAGCACTTCGAAGATCTCCTTAACCGAGACTCTGCCTTCGACTCGAGTGTCCTCGACTCCATCCCGTGGCATGCTTACCCGCCTCCACCTCAGCACAACCTCAGCCCGGCATGCGGTTGAAAAGGCCATCCAACAACTGAAGAACAACAAGGCCTCAGGAGCAGATGGAATCCCCGCTGAAGCACTAAAGATTGGCACGAATCCATGAACGCATTTCTCTTATTTGGCAGGAGAAGAACATGCCGGGGATCTCAGAGATGCTGTAATCATGACCATCTTCAAGAGAGATGACAAGTCCGATTGTGATATTTACAGAAGAGTTTCCCTGCTGTCTGTCACAGGGAAAGTCATCGCAAGAATCCTCCTCAATCGCCTTCTCCCCGTATCTGAAGAGCTCCTCCCAGAATCACAGTGCGGATTCCGCCCACTAAGGGACACAATGGACATGATCTTCACCGTGCACCAAATTCAAAAGAAATGCAAGGAACAGCATCAACCCCTGTACATGGCCGCCTTTGATCTCACAAAGGCCTTCGACACTGTCAACCGTGAGGGATTATGGCGCGTCCTCCTCAAATTCAGCTGCCCTCAAAAGTTCATCACCATCCTATGCCTGCTTCACGATGACAAGCAAGCCATGATCCTGACCAACGGATCCACCACAGACCCAATACATGTGCGGACCGGGGTCAAGCAAGGCTGTGTCATCACACCAATGCTTTTCTCGATCTTCCTTGCTGCAATGCTCCATCTCACCCTCAGTAAGCTCTCTGCTGGAGTGGAACGAAACTACAGAACCAGTGGGAACCTGTTCAACCTTCGTCGTCTCCAGGCCAGATCCAAGACCGTCCCAATCTCTGTCGTCGAACTACAGTACGCGGATGACGCTTGCGTCTGTGCACATTGAGACTGAACTCACAGTCAACATCTTCACTGAGGCGTACGAAAGCATGGACCTCACACTAAAGATCTGTAAGACAAAGGTCCTCCATCAACCTGACCCCGCCACACCGCACTGTCCCCCAGTCATCAAGATCCACGGCGCGGCCCTGGACAAAGTGGACCATTTTCCATACCTCGGGAGCCTATTATCAGCGAGGGCAGACATCGATGACGAGGTTCAACACCACCTCCAGTGCACCAGCGCAGCCTTCGGCCGCCTGAGGAAGAGAGTGTTCAAAGATCAGGTCCTCAAATCTGCCAACAAGCTCATGGTCTACAGGGCTGAAGTGATAACCACCCCTCCTGTATGGCTTAGTGACGTGGACCATATACAGTAGACACCTCAAAGCGCTGGAGAAATACCACCAACGGTGTCTCCGCAAGATTCTGCAAATCCCCTGGGAAGACAGACGCACCAACATTAGCGTCCTCGATCAGGCCAACATCCCCAGCATTGAAGCACTGACCACACTTGACCAGCTCCGTTGTGCGGGTCGTATTGTTTGCATGCCTGACACAAGACTCCCAAAGCAAGCGCTCTACTCAGAACTCCTACACAGCAAGCGAGCCCCAGGTGGGCAGAGGAAACATTTCAAGGACACACTTAAAGCCTCCTTGGTAAAATGCAACATCCCCACTGACACCTGGGAATCCCTGGCCAAAGACTGCCCTAACAGCATCCGGGAGAGCACTGAGTACCTCGAGTCTCGTCGCCGAGAGCATGCAGAAATCAAGCGCAGGCAGCGGAAGGAGCGAGCGGCAAACCAGACTCCCCACCCACCCTTTCCTTCAACCACTGTCTGTCCCACCTGTGACAGAGACTGTAATTCCCGTATTGGACTGTTCAGTCACCTGAGAACTCACTTTTTAGAGTGGAAGCAAGTCTTCCTCGATTTCGAAGGACTGCCTATGATGATGATGCAGCCTTAATGTTAAAGCCGCTCTGTTAAATTCTACAAGCTTATTAAAAGAGGAAGTATAGCTCAAATTTGCTTTGGGGGTTCATTCTTTCTGTGCCAGCCAAAATAGAGCAACCCAGGCTAATCCCACATTCCAGTTCTTGGTCCATAGCCTTGTCGGTGACAGCACTTCAAGTGCAGATCCAAGTACTTTTTAAATGCTATGAGGATTTCTGCCCCTTCTTCCTTTCAGGCAATGAGTTCCAGACCCCCACCACCCATGGGTGAAAAAAGTTTTTCTCAACTCCCCTCTAATCCTTCCAATTTGTGTAAAATTATTTGTGTGTTATTTATCTTAAACATCTTAACAATGCAATTTTCTGTGAACTCTAACACTTGATCTACCCCTGAGAAATTAAACCTCTAAGTGTCGATGTGTCCGGCTCCTTCAGGCATGGCAAGGTACCACAGTGGGTAAGTGGAGAGAACGTTGAGGGAGGCAGGAGCAGAGGTGAATGCACCACTACATAAATAAAGTTCAAACAACTTTGTTTCTCTCTTCAGGTGAAGGACGTCATTGGCTACAAGACCCTGGGACATTGTTTCTTCACTGAAGACGGTCCTGAGGAACGAAACACATTTGATCACTGCCTCGGACTGTTAGTCAAAGCAGGGACCCTGCTACCATCAGACCGTAACAGCAAAATGTGCAGGAGCATAACAGATGGCGTGTACCCAGGCTACATCCCGAAACCCAGGCAGGACTGCAAGTAAGGCAGTTGGCAGTTTCCTGATATTTATTGGAGCGTTACAGGGACTGGGGGGGGCATTGCATGATCCTGCAGTCAAGGGAGTCGAGGGTTGTGGGGAGCGGGCAGGGAAATGGAGCTGAGCCCAAGACCAGATCAGCCATGATATTGAATGGCAGAGCAGGCTCGAGGGGCCAAATGGCCTACTCCTGCTCCTAATTCTTATGTTCTTATGCCCCGAGAGAAGAGGGTTGGGGTGATGACGCAGCCCTGCTTGACCCCGGCCCGGCTGCGGACTGGGTCTGTGGTGGATGCATTGGTCAGGATCACGGCCTGCATGTCGTTGTGGAGCAGGCCCAGTGTGAAGCTACACTCACCGGCAGATTCCAGCATGTTTTTAACATCACCCAGTTTGGAGGGGAGGAGAATAATTAATATTGATAGTATTTCCTGTCCATTTACCGACTGTAATATTCTACAAAAAAAAACAATATTTTGGGTTAGTTCTTAACTCACTTTTCTTCTTCATCGAATATCTATCGTAAGAAAAATAAGATTTCAGATTTTTATTTTAGATCCCAGATTTTTGGGTGAGTTTAAGATGTTGATTACTGTTGCGCACAGGATAATGATACGGCATTACTAGACAGCAGTTGTTTCTTAATGATTGAGTTGGATTAATGTGTGTCTCAGAGCATTAACAATCGTGAAAGCCCTTGTGCATGGAGGGATTACTGGAAAATACACTGGGAAGGGGAAACAAAAAAGAGAGCTTTGATAAAAAGGAGATTGAATTTGGGTTTACACCATGTTCACATCTCTGTGCCAAAGTGAATCTGTTTGTTACTGCTGTAAGAGACAGTGTTTTGATTTTTGCTCACATTAGAATTACATCAAGTTTGTTTTCCATCAAAAGATGGATGGTGGGCATCACTTCGAGGTTGTAGTTAATCCAAACAATCAGACAGACCGATTACAACATGGAAACAGGCTGTGGTATTTAGCTGTGATTGAGATCTTATTACTGAAAAACATTTTGATTTTGAGCTGCTTTGCAAATTCTCAGTAACCCCCACCCCCCCCCAGGTAAAATGCATGCAATAATCTTTCCTGTCAATGAACTGTCAGTTTTCTCTTGGTGTTCAAGTAGTTCTGGACAGTCTTCCGGATGGTTCATAGAGAGCGAGTGTTCAGTCTCCTGGCTTCCATGTTGGTCCAGGACTGCCTCGAGCACAGCCATTTCATGCTGCAGGAGGGTGACGGCTGACTGCAGTGTGGGCAGGTACAGCAGGAGCAGCGAGGTCGGGGCGAAGGAGCGGCAAGAGTTCGTAGAGGGATGAGATCAGGGCCCAGGAGAGGCGAGAGTTCAGGACCCAGGGGCAGCACGGGCCAGCCCACACTGCGATATGTGTGCGCACTAGGTCCGTGCAGCAGAGCAGGTCCCCAGTCGTCTTGGTTAACCCTTGCTACTGGATAAAGACCTAGCTCTGTCAAGCCCGTGCGGTGGCTGGTGTGCAACGGCCACCACATGTTAAAAAAATCCACGCACAGGCATCTTCCACCCTTCAACATGTAGTTCAGAATCTGGAATATTAGGTCCTTCATTGAAATATCTGTGAACTCACCCCTTTTCAGCATGGAAGCAAGTCATCCTCGTTTCGAGGGACTGCCTATGATGATGATTCATACTCAAGCCTCCATATGTTATTCTGTATGGCAGACCCTTGCTGGGTGATTAGAGTCTCATTCACTGGAGAGGAGTCACCTGTATGGCTGGCTTCACTGTCATAGCCAGGTACTTTCCCAACCAGTCCATGTTGGTGTTTATCCTCCACATGAGCAGCAGTCCTAATCCTACTCCCATATCCCTATACCTCTCCTTTCCTTCAATCACCTATTTAATCTATTCTTCAATGTTGTCATGGACTCTGCTTCAATCAGTAACTCTGGTCGTGCTTCCACAGCCTCACAACCCTCCGTGTTAAAATAGGTTCCCCTGCTCTCTCTTCTAAATCTCTTACATTTAACCTTGTATCTGTATCCCCTCATTCTAGACCCTTCAATCACTGGCAACAGTCTATTTCTACCTAAACCAGCCCATCCCTTCATAATTTTAGACCTCTATCAAATTACCCCATAATGTCCCCTGCTCAGATGAAAACAGTTCACATTGTTCAAGTGTTTCCTCATATTAGGCAGCAACTTAGTGAATGTGTGCTGTACCCTCTCTATTGTCTCAACATCCTTCCTGTAGTGCGGAGCCTAAAACTGCACACAGTGCTCCGACTGTGGTCTTACTGAGGTTTATATAGATTCACCATTACATACTTTTATAGTCGAGACTTCTTGCCATAAAACCCAGTATTCCCTTAGCTTTTTATATGACCTTATTCACTTGAGATCCTACTGTTACTGTCTTGTGAATCCATTGAATGAAAAGTAGTGCACATCGATTTGTCCACACAGGGTAATTGGTTTGTTCGGATGCACATCTGCATTCATTTACCCTCTGACCAGAGTAACATTAACGTCCAGCTCTCCATGACTTTCAGCTGCCTAGTTAACCCCGTGTCAGCTGTGGCTCAGTGAGTAGCACGCTTACCTTTGAGTCAGAAGGTTGTGACTTCAAGGCCCAGTGCAGGAACTTGTGCACATAAAAATCTAGGCTGACACTTCATGGGAATGCTATCTTCAGTCTCGGACTCTGACCTTCTATGCCTGATGAACAATCAAGATTTATTGTACTTCCATTCTCAAAACCTTGTCAGCCAAGGACTTAAAGATTCTAGTTCTATTGCCATTTGTGACTTTGAAATTGTTCCCAACTTCAGAACCATCAAATTAACAACAGACTCGATTAGTCTGGTTTTAGCAAGCACTGGAGAAAGTTATGTTAGAAATAAAAGCAGTTTCACAGATACTGTGACATTTGCATACTAGAGTTAGGTCACCAATCAGCCAAGATCTCATTGAATGGCAGAACAGGCTTGAGGGACTGAATGGCTTCCTCCTGTTCCTCTGTTCTTCCTATATTCAACGTCCCCAATTTAAAATTGGGGTTGAGCTGGCAGTATAGCTTGTGTCTAAACCATTCTCTACTGTCATCTGCAGTATAACCATACAGGACACATTTTGTGAGGCCCTGTGCCCGGGAGGGGGAGCAGCCATGCAGCCTATCTGAGAAATGCAGCCCGCAATATTCCAATGTGCGTTTGCTATATGCAAGACCCTGCTGCCAGTGCGGGGCCTCACAAAACTTTCCCTTGTATATAAGATCATGGGAGGCGAGGATTCTACTGCTGCCATGTTGGACCTCCGAAACAGACACTGGAAGGGTAGATTTTCTGATTGCATGCTCCCGGACAGAGTCTGGCTCACCGGGAGTATGTATCAGGAAATCATGCACAAACAGCCTGTGATTTTCAGTCCATTGCACTGAAATGTAGTCTGTGGAGTCTTGGTCCTAAGAAGTTTGAACAGATATTATCCATCTGGTGGGTACAGAAGACCGACTGGGCTCCGTAGACATACGGAAAATGACGGGCAGATAAAGACCATCTGGTTCATCGAGCCTGTCCCACACAATCCCGATACCTTGTGTGTCATAACATATAAACTCCACCCCACCCCAAACCATGGGATCTCCTGGGAGAGGCCAAAAAACAGCTGAAAAACCCAGGCCAATTTGGGGAAAAAAATCTGAGGAATTCCTCTCCGACCCATCTAGGCAATCGATACTAATCCAGGAGATCACTCTGGCCCTGGATTCCCTGCAGTACCTACCTTCTTTAAGAGGTAACCTCCGCCGCAGCCAGAAACAAATCCAGCTCTCGCTTGAAAGAATTCAGTGAGTCTGCATCCACCACATGAGAGGACAGCTTGTTCCAGAGATCCACTATTCTCTGGGAAAAGAACCACCTCCTGACGTCCAACCTAGATCTAGCCCTCTACAACTTAAATTTGTGAATAAATTGTCAACTGGAACACCGTCTATTCCTTTCATTATCTTATAAACCTCAATCAGATTCCCCCTAAGTCTACACTGCTCCAGTCCCAACTCTTTTAACCTATCTTGATAACCAAGATGCTTTAGACTGGAATTAGTCTAGTGGCTCTCTTCTGCACCCTTTCCAGAGCCTCAATATCACCCACCATGTGAAGAGACCAGAACTGGACACAGGATTCCAAGTGCGGCCTGACTAAGGTCTTGTACGTAACAAGACAGTACGCCTCGTCCTATGGATACACCCCAACACTCTATTTGCTCTAGCTATTGCTGCAAGGTGAGGTCTACTAAAGACCATTGAGATGGATGCCCAAAAAGCCAGAGAGAATATTTCGGGCATCAGCTGGTGGTCCTTTCCTCATGCAACATATGTTCCTTATGTAATTGGAGCTAAATGGCTGTCATTGACAGTCAAACAATTTTCCGAAAGCAGCTGCACGCCTACCCTACTTAAGCAATTGGCTAATAATACCTCTCTGGAAGAAGCAGTGGGATCTGTGCAGCAGATGGTTCTTCAGTCCAGTTGGATAAGACTTCTGGATAAACATGGCGAGTGCCCAGATGGAACCTTCCCAGGTCATTTGTTTTATAAGGCTCAGATTTCGAACCATCCTTGTAAAATTCAAGGTTCTACCTGGAACGCCTCCATGTTTCTTCAAAGATGTTTTTCTATTACATCTTTGAACAATGTAGTGATTTTATTGCGCACCAACCTACACACCCTGAAATACTTTCAGTTATAGTGATAGACTATTTCAGCCTTAAATGCCCTTGCCAGATACTGGTACAGAGACCACAAAGTATTTTATGTCTCGGCGTGAGCTTGCAAGGGTCTAGAGACGTAACGCTGGGGAAGGGGCAGCACAATATTCTGGTAGCCATCCCAATGCATTATTTAGTTCAGGTTTCTGTAAAATGAACAAATGATCAGACTCTGGGCATCAAGTGGATTTTTGCTGTTACTTTCAAGAAACCAGAAATTGAGGTTTGATTGCTAAAAATACCATAAGAAAATTTCTGGGAAGTGGATATTGCACATAAAGTGACACTTACTTCTCATAGCTAGTTGCTCTGAGGGTCAACCGCATCATGTGGGACCTGAATTATATGTAGACCAGAGCAGCTAGAGGTAGTGGCTTCCTCTGGAATGGTTATATTGAATTCAACTTCATAACTTGCTATGGTAGAAGTTTGACTCCTGATACACCTGTGGGTTGGTTGTGGGATTGGAGCGTGGGCAGATACAGCAGGAGCGGCGAGGTCGGGGCGAAGGAGCGGCGAGAGACTGTGGAGGGATGTGATCGGGGCCCAGGAGAGGCGTGAATTCGGGGCCAGGGGCCCAGCGGCAGCATGGGCCTGCCCACACTGTGATATGTGTGCACATTAGGTCCGTGCAGCAGAGCAGGTCTCCAGTCGTCTTGGATAACCCTTGCCACTGGACCAAGACCTAGCTCTGTCAAGCCCGTGTGGTGGCTGGTGTGCAACGGCCACCCCACGTTAAAAGAAATCCACGCACAGGCATCTTCCACCCTTCAGAATGTAGTTCAGGACCTGGAATACTAGGACCTGTGAACTCATCCTTTTTTGGCGTGGAAGCAAGTCATCCTCACTTCGAGGGACTGCCTATGATGATGATGGTTGCCCAGTGCCATAGCGAGACAATGCATAGTCCACAGTTATAGTGCTGGGTGCAGTTATAGATAACCTGTTATAGAAAACCGAACAAGCCAACAGAGTGCGTCCAGCATAGACACACCGTGATGAAGCCAAGGGTGGGGAACTATACTTATGAGGTGAGATTTGAGCTCGTGGGATTATTTCCACAGTAGCGCAGGACACTAAGAGGAGATTTAATAGATGTTTTTAAAATTATAAAGGGGTTTGATCAAGTGAATAAGGAAAGATTATTTCCTGTGGTTGGGGAGTCCATGACAAAGGGACATCATTGTAAAATTGTCACTGAGAATGGGGAGAGAAGGTTACAAAGAATTGTTGGAGCAGAGAATGCAATGCAGGCAAAGATCATTGCATCTTTTAAGGGAAAGTTGGGTAACTGTTTACAATCTAGGCCTGTATTCACTAGAGTTTAGAAGAATGAGAGGGGATCTCATTGAAATGTATAAAATTCTGACTGGGTTGGATAGACTGGATGCGGGGAGGATGTTTCCCCTGGCTGGGAAGCCGAGAACAAGGGGTCACGGTCTCAGGATACAGGGTAGGAAATTTAGGACCGAGATGAGGAGAAATTTTTTCACTGAGGGTGGTGAACCTGTGGAATTCTCTACCACAGAAGGCTGTGGAGGTCAACTCACTGAATATATTTAAGAGGGAGATAGATAGATTTCTAGAAATAAAAGGCATCAAGGAGTATGGGGAAAAAGTGGGAATATGGTATTGAGATCAGCCATGATCATATTGAATGGCGGTGCAGACTCGAAGGGCTGAATGGCCGCCTTCTGCTCCTATTTTCTATGTTTCTATGTTTCGATGAAGTCTTGTGTCAATAAACTATAGCACTAGAGGATAGAAAGAACTACTTTGCTTTCTGCACTCCCAGGGCAGGAAGGACCTGACACAACTTTAATCTCCCACTAGCAGCAGCGAGAGTTATTTTGAATACTGTAGAGGGCCCTTTGGTTGTGCACAAAATTTGCCATTTTTGACTGCCATCTGCAGCCCATCCCATTCCTCATTGCATTTATTCCCCTTTTCCCGATGTTGAGATTGGGTAAATATGAAGAATTACACAGAATAATCTTTGAAAGTTAGATTAAAAATGCAGAATCAATGGGTAATGGAACACAAAACTCCCATTTGAAACCCATTTCGGGTTGATTGTCAAATGCCAGAAATCAAGCTTCTGTTAGTTATATTTAACCATAAAGCATAACTTTTTACGAAGTTTAATAAAGAAAAGAAATGTGTTTGTGATTGAAATTGTGCTGCAAGTTATTAAAGGCAAGTTCCAGCATATTTTTGATGAAAATTAAAACCAGGGTAAGCAGAATATAATCTGACTTTAATTTTATTTTTGATTCTGATAGACTGGAGATGAGATCATTCAGATTACAGTTAGTTTAAATTTTGATTATAATTATTCATTTAAATTTCACATATTTGGTAAATTTGCTGTTTATTCACGTCCACAGACCTGTCGACGCAGAAGTGACATTTTTATTAATATCCTAATTTAGTTATGTTGGAAATGCATATCTGTTTCAGAATCCAAGGGCGATCGAGATACCTTGAGACGTTCCAACAGTTAGATTTGGTTTTACTTTGGCCTTGGTGGCACTTTTACTCCTGAGTCACAAGAGTCCCACTCAGATACTTGAGCCCATATTCCAGGCTGACACTCCAGTACAGTGCTGAGAGAGTGCTGCACTGTCCGAGGTGCTTTCTGATGCTCTCTCAGGTGCGTGTAAAATATCCTGTGGTACTATTTCGAAGAAGAGCAGGGGAAACTTTCACCGAAGTTACAGTGGCAGACGATGTTCCCTTTAATCTTTAAAGGGGCCACGCACCCCCCAAAAAAAATTACAGGTAATCAAAGCTGCAGAATATTCACTTCCTAGTTGCTTAATGAGTTAGCACCTTTAATAAAGCAGGTATAGAAATTTCTTATTAATGCATTGAGCTTTTGCCCACTAATATCACACAAAGTAATGGCACGGTATTTCTATATTATGGAAAATACTGCATCAACCCAGCAGTTGTGTTTGAATTTGCTGATTAGGAGACGCGCTGTACATTGCTATAACGATCTGGTGCAGATCTGGAAGTTAAGTATCAGGGTATTTAACCAGGGCCCAACTTCATCGCCAACTTTATTGTGACGTAATCTAAAATGCTGTGAAAGCAGAAATCTAAACTCCAACAAATGCACACCAAAGATCCCTGGCTCCGACGTTTTACAGGCTGGAGTTTTGGCGTTTCTGTTTTCGGGGCGATAATGGCGGCGGGGCGAGAAAGTTACCGCGCGGGAACAGTTTGCGCCTCAGTAGGTAAGTTTGGGCGGCTGGGCCCTGCGTCAGGGGCGCAGCGCTAAGGGAGGCGTTGTACACCTCTCGTGGCGCAAGGATGGGAAACTCGCGAGCTAACGAGCCGGGCCGGGAGCGCTCCGAGAGAGGCCGGTGGGGAAGCTAAAGAAACACAAACCTTCCTAAAGCATTGCCCACGCCACCGCAACACAAATCGCTAAAAAAATTCAAAGGAAAAACAATCGAAATTATCTTCGGAAGTCCATGGTTGGACCGCCCTGATTTCCCAGGCGGTCAGTGCGGGGCGCACTTCTGGTACCGGACAGGAGGTCAAACTTGCGCCAGTGACGCAACCAGAGGCGTTGCACACTTGACGCAGCTCTTCCCGATGGTGCTGCTCAGCGCCGCCGCTAAACCCGACCCGAGGATCGCTGCGGGGCGCTGGAGGCTGACCGCATGCCCAGAACACCTCACCCCTGCTATTGCCGCCACTCCGGGATGAAACCCGGAACGCAGAAGACCAGAAAATCTAGCCCAAAGTGTTCAAACAATTTGTCCAAGACAGCCACAGGAATGCACACTAAAGAATAAGCAAGGGATTTATATAGCGCCTTTCACAACCTCGGGATGTGCCAAAGCGCTTTACAGCCAATGACTACTTTTGGAGCGTAGTCACTGTAGGAAATGCAACAACCACTTTGCGCACAGCAAGCTCCCACAAACAGCAATGTGATAACGACCAGATAGTTATCTTGGTTGAGGGATAAATAATGGCCGGGATACTGGCGATAACTCTCCGGCTCTTCTTCGAAATAATGCCATGGGATCTTTTATGTCCAACTGGGAGAGCCAACTCGGTTTAACGTCTCATCCGAAACACCCCACCTCAGCCCTGCACCGGAGTGTCAGCCTAGATTTTTGTGCTCAAGTCTCTGGAGTGGGACTGAAACCCACAACCGGCTGACTCTGAGGCGAGAGTGCTACCCGCTGAGCCACGGCTGGCAACAATGATCAAATTGCAAATGGCAAGAATTGTGTGTGTCTATTGGAAATGTAGGAAACAGTGAGGAGGATGGCAACAGGCTTCAGGATGACCTAGACAGACTGGGGAAATGAGCAGACACATCCCAGATGAAATTTATTAGAGAAGTTTGCAGTGATGGATTTTGGAAGGTGGTATGAGGAGAGGCAGTATGAATGAAATGTTGAAATTTAAAGGGGGTTCAGGAGCAAAGACCCTGGGGTTTACCTACGCAAATCTTTGAAGGTGAAGGCGGAGAAATCAAAGCGGATTAGCGTGATGTTGGAATGCACGTGTGTTAATGCGAGGAGTGCTGCAAAATATGGTTGGTGAGCTGCAGGCACAAGTTGCCACTTGGAGTTATGGCTATAACGGAGACTTGGCTTAAACATGGGCAGCAATGGGAACTACACATTCCTGGCCACATGTATCCAGGCAGGATAGGGAAGGAAATAAGAAAAGCGAGGGGGGTGGATGGGGTAAGTAGCAGTATTGATCAAGAATAATATTACAGTCCTACAGAGGTACGATATTCTGGAGGGTTCAATGACTGAATCTATTTGGTTAGAGTTGAGGAACAGAAAAGGAGCTGTCACATTCCTGAGCTGTCACAATAGACTCCAAAATAGTGAAAATAAGAACAATAACATAAGAAATAGGAGCAGGAGTAGGCCATACGGCCCTTCGAGCCTGCTCCACCATTCAATAAGATCTGATCATGGACTCAGCTCCACTTCCCTGCCCACTCCCCAAAACCCCTTATCCCCTTATTGTTTAAGAAACTGTCTATTTCTGTCTTAAATTTATTCAATGACCCAGCTTCCACAGCTCTCTGAGGCTGCGAATTCCACAGATTTACAACCCTCTTGAGAGAAGAAATTTCTCCTCATCTCCGTCATAAATGGGCGGCCCGTTATTCTAAGATTATGCCCTCTGGTTCTAGTCTCCCCCATCCTCTCTGCATCCACCCTGTCAAGCCCCCTCATAATCTTATACGTTTCGATAAGATCACCTCTCATTCTTCTGAATTCCAATGAGTAGAGGCCCAACCTACTCAACCTTTCCTCATAAGTCAACCCCTTCATCTCCGGAATCAATCTCGTGAACCTTCTCTGAACTGCCTCCAAAGCAAGTAGATCCTTTCGTAAATATGGAAACCAAAACTATGGAAATATGGAAATGAGATAGAGAAGCAAATCTGTAGGCAAATTTCAGAGAAATGCATTAATAATAGGACTTCAATTGCCCTAACTGGGGGAAGGGGGAAACAATGTAAAGGGCAAGGAGAGTGAAGAATTCCTGAACTGTGTGCAGGAGAACTTTCTTGATAAACTGTACAGAAAATACCATTTCATTTTAAAGCATGTGGCACAAGTAAGGTGCAGGTAATGTTTAACATTATTCTCCCAGTCACACACCGTTCTCCCGACAGTCTCCTGAGCCGAGCTCACTCGTAGAACTGATCCTTTGAAACCTCGTGTGGATTCTGGACAGGTTAACATTTGACTCTGCTTTTGAAATGTGTCAAAGGAACGGAGAGAAAATGAGTGAAAACCTTTACATTAACAGTTCTGTCTTTATGAAAGAAGAGCAGATTGATTACACTAAAAAGAACATCTTAGTTGAGCATCCTCATAAAATATAACTTCCCTCATACAAATGGGGTGTATTCGAAATGCCTGTTACAAGTGCAAAATACCATGATATTAGTTAAGTATTTTTTTTGTGTCACTTAAGTTGGACAATAAACTCTAAATGTTTGCAAGTCAATACTTCATTAAGGTAAGCCTCTACTGTTCCATTACAGCGCTGTCTCCACGTTTTGGATTGCAAACCCCAACAATAATCTCATCAACTGCGCAGCGGCTGGCTCTGAGGTAGGTGGTGGTCCGTTCCATGTGTTGGCGTTTATTGTAAGGCCACAGTCATGCGGTGGGCATTTCATTCCGTGTGCAGACTGCAGAGATGCACCTTTTGGAAGTTCAAGCATTCATCGGCATTTTACATTGCAGGAAACTGGCTTTTGGTTCATTTTCCACCACGTGCCCACGGGGCCTTCAGAAGGAATGTATTCCCCTGGTTATTCTGAACACAAGCCATTGGGAAAGTTCAGCAACAACAGGGCTCATTCCAACTACAGGGTAAGTCTACACGCAGTTGCTAAATACTACAGAGCACTGGACTGAAAGAACGGGGATAAATATCTTTATAGTCGTTCAGCTGGTATTTATTGCAAAATGTGGGTTGCTACAAGTATTTACAAGCACATTCCTAGCCACTGTGACTTCTGCTTATGTAGAAACATGTGTAGAGAAATAAGACAACTTCATTTTAAACCTCCCTCCCCAACACCATAGGCATGTCCCTAAATCCCATTGGCAAACTGGAGAAGCAATATGAACAAATGAATGATGATAGACCTCTGGTCCATCGAGCCTGTCCCAAAGAATTGGGATACCTTGAGTATCACAACATGTACAGTCTCCACCCCATCCGAAACCATACGCTCTCCCGGGAGAGGCAAAGAAAAACGCATAAAAATCCCAGGCAAATTTGGGGGGGAAAAACCCTGGGAAATACCTTGCCAACCCATCTAGGTTATCGAAACTAGTCCAGGAGATCATCATCAGCATCATAGGCAGTCCCTCGGAATCGAGGAAGACTTGCTTCCACTCTTAACATGAGTCCTTAGGTGGATGAACAATGCAATACGAAAACCACAGTCTCTGTCACAGGTGGGGCAGATAGTCGTTGAGGGAAGGGGTGGGTGGGACTGGTTTGCTGCATGCTCTTTCCGATGCCTGCGCTTGATTGCTGTATGCTCTCGGCAACGAGACTCGAGGTGCTCAGCGCCCTCCTGGATGCATTTTCTCCACTTAGGGCGGTCTTTGGCCAGGGACTCCCAGGTGTCAGTGGGGATGTTGCACTTTATCAGGGAGGCCTTGAGGGTGTCCTTGTAATGTTTCCTTTGCCCACCTTTGGCTCCAGGAGATCACTCTGGCCCTGAATTCCCAGAGGTACCTGCCAATGTTCCCTGTAAGCTGCACGGCTGCACAATGCTCCAGGGAACCCGTGCAGCTGGCTTGCTGCCTTTTCATTAAAGGGGCCGCGCAGGGCCAAAAGAAACCACATTGGTGCCTGCTGTTTGTACCAAGCAACACCTTCCTCTGCCTCTAGGAACTTGTGTTGGCCCAGCGTATGGTTGCAGGTAAAGTCCTCCCTGCGCTATACGTGTTCACAGCCGCACTGACCTATTGAGGCTTCTCATAAACTCAAACTGCGCCTGTGCAACTTTCACCTCCCTAAAGGGAAGTTCCTTAGATAAGTAAAGGGCCCAACGGAACCATGGGGTGGAAATTGCTTTAGGTCCACTGTCTGGCCTGATACGGGCACCATGCAATGAGAGCTCACCCCAACCGGGAGGCCCGAAATTGGTTCCCAGACCTCGTTGGCGTGAGTTGGGTGAATTGTCGCCGCCTTTTGCGCCTCCACAAGTTTTTCGGCCATTTTAAAGAAGATTACATTTTTCCTCGTGGATCCTGTTCAACTTCTGGAATCATGATTGTACCATTTTCATTAAAAGGCAACATAGGGGCTGAAATTGCTCTCCGCCACGTTTGGGGCAGATAATTCGAATGATGTGATGAATTACTGCCCAAATCGATGGGGCTGAGAATAGAGGGAAATTGCCCTCCTTTTCTTTGAAAAAAATCATCGGGGCTGTTTTTGGGACAGCAGAGGGACAGAAGCGAGTCGGGAGTGGGGTGGAACGTGGGCGGTGTCGTCGGAGTTGCACTGATGACATCAGCGCGATGCGGACGTGTTGTGCCGAAGTATCAACGTCCCTCCCCTTCACGTAAAGTGGAGGGACGCTGCGAGGCCTACATCGAGCCCACTGGGCCACCAGGGAGGGTCTCGGCTGGGCCCGTGGCCCGGTACCCAAGAGGAGGTACCGTGCTGCCTGTTCACGGCCCGGCCAAACCCGTGGGCTGCCATTATCGGGCCAACTGCAGAGTCGGCCGACGATTAAGGGCGGACGCGCTGCCCACCACTGGCAGCTTCCCGCCGCGCGAAGCTGTCAGAGATACTGACCGGCAGCGACTCCACTCCTGCCGGGCAACTTCCCTCGCGGGGCGGAAAGGGGTCGGCTGTGCCCAACAATGGGTCGGAGCGCCGGGCAGGGTGGAAACCCAGGGCGTGGCGGATATCCATTTCCGCCACCTCTCCCCACCACCCCCCCAGAGCCAGGGGCAATTCCGCATGGTTCGGCCGCCTGCCCCCGGTCGGAAAGGCCTTACTGCCCCATTGCCGCCAGTAACAGGCCTTGAGGAAGGGGGAAATTTCGGCCCTATAAACTCAATACACAGTACCTAAAGTATATCTTGAATCTTTTTCGATCTGTTTTTCAGGCTGGCATGATGATCGATAACGGGGTAAAGACAACTGAAGCTAATGCAAAGGACAAGAGGCCATTTCTCTCACTGGTTGGTGCAAGGTGGGCTCATGAAAACAAAGACTTGAAATTTTAAAATGCCTAATCACTTTTATGCAAAATATCTGTGCTCGCACAAATTTCTTTTAATAGCAGTGAGTATTCGTAGGAAGAGTTTAATTTTTTCCCGTAAAGTCATAGCATTACAGATAAATTCTCTTTTTTTTTAAAAAGACCATTTTGAAGAGTTGTCTGATTTCTAATTTAGGTACAGTCCCCATAAAGAAGCTGACCCTCACAAGCCAAGGGAACCTGCTTTAATCAAGAATTATATTGCATATAAAAACCAGGACCATGGCGCTTGGCTTCGTGGTGGGGACGTGTGGCTGGAGAACTGCCAGTAAGTTCCAACTTTATTTTAAAATTGTTAAATCCATAAAATGTGTTTTAACTGTTGGCAATGTACATTAAATCTAAATGTACTATATCTGCACTCTATTCAATCAACCTCTCTCATTCCACAGTCACATACTAAGTACTGTCGTATTCATCCCATTAGCTTGGCATCTCTTTGTGTTTGTCAGATACAACAACAACTTGTATTTATACAGCTCCTTGAACAAGAGAACATAAGAAATGGGAGCAGGACTCGGCCATTCAGTCCCTTGAGCCTGCTCCGCCATTCAATAAGATCACGGCTGATCCGATCTTGGCCTCAACTCCACTTCCCTGCCCGCTCCCCATAACCCTTGACTCCCTTATCATTCAAAAATATGTCTATCTCCACCTTAAATATATTCAATGACCCAGCCTCCACAGCTCACTGGGGCAGAAAACTCCAAAGATACACGACCCTCGGTGAGAAGAAATTCCTCCTCATCTCCGTTTTGTAACGTAGTAATACGTCACGCTTCACAGGAGCGTGATCAAACAAAAATTGACACCGAGCCAAAGCAGGACCAAGAACTTTGTCAAAGAGGTAGATTTTAAAAAGTCTTGAAGGAGGAGAGCGAGGCGGAGAGGTTTAAGCTGTGAATTGCAGAACTTGGGGCCCAGATAGCTGAAGGCACGGCCGCCAATGGTGGGGCGAAGAACACTGGGGATGCACAAGAGGCCAGAGTTGGAGGAATGCAGAATTCTCAAAGGGTTGTAGGCTTGAGGAGGTTACAGAGTGAGGGACGAGCGAGCCCATGGAGGCATGTGAACACAAGGATGAGAATTTTAAACTCGAGGTGTTGCCGGACCGGGAGCCAATGTCCGCTAGCAAGCGCAGGGGTGATGAGTGAACAGGACTTGATGCAAATTAGTACATGGGCAGCAGAGTTTTGGATGAGCTCAAGTTTATGAAGGGTGGAAGATCGGTGGCTGGCCAGGGGAGTACTGGAACAGTTGAGTCTGGAGGTTACAAATGCAAGGGTGAGAGTTTCAGCAGCTGATGGGCTGAGGCAGGGACAGAGACAGGCGATGTTACTGAGGCAGAAGTAGGCAGTCTTGGTGATGGAGAGGATATGGGGGTCGGAAACTCAGCTCGGAGTCAAATAGGATGCCGAGGTTGCAAACAGTCTGGCTCGCCAGACACTGTGACCAGGGAAGGGGATGAAATCGGTGGCTAGGGAACAGAGTTTGTGGTGGGGGCCAAATAATTCTGCCTTCCCAATAATTAATTGAAGGAAATTTCTGCTCATCCAGTACTAGATATTGGACAAGCTGTGTGACCAAAACAGGAATGGCGCGGTCGAGAGCGGTGTTGGCGGGGTAGAGCTGGATGTCATCTGCGTACATGTGAAACCTGACGTGTTTTCGGATAATATCACCGAGGGACAACATGTAGATGAGCAGTTTCACTGGAGCATGAGTGCCGCTCTTAACACATGCCTGCAGACATTGGTTCCGATGGCAGAAGGCCAAAGCTGTGCTGGGAACTCATGCAAATTATTCAAATAAAATGTCCTTCCAAAATTCATTGTGCTGTCAGCCAGCTTGGTTCTGGCTGACAGCCATTCTCAACACACACTTTGCTGGTCCTACCAAATTTGAGGTGGTGGTAAATATCAATAATGAGATTTGAAAGAGTTTCTCACTGTCTTCCTTGCATAAATCAAAATCTTTGCTGTATCGATTTCTGAATTTCTATCTTTGCCAGTCCCGAAGTCCTTCCCTTTATTCTATTTAATTCGATCTTTTTTTCTGTCTCCTGCAATCACATTTCGCTATATTCTTCTGTTCACTCACCCAGATTCTGTTCTCCAACTGCTAGTCAAATCACTTAACCCCCTCGCCTTGGGGTGTTTCACAAAGGCACTATGTAAATAAAAATAGTTGTTGTTGTCTCCTTAGACACTCGGGTAGATTTTGACTTTCGGTCGACCGTCCATTCCGGCAGCGATAGAGTTGCCAACACTGGCTGGAAATATTCCTGAAGGTTTCATCACATGACCTCCTCCCTCCAATCACGTCCCGCCCTTCCCCCCCCCCTCCAATCACATAGAAACATAGAAAATAGGAGCAGTAGTAGGCCATTCGGCCCTTCGAGTCTGCACCACCATTCAGTATGATCATGGCTGATCCTCTCTCAACACCATATTCCTGCTTTTTCCTCATACCCCTTTAATGCCTTTTGTGTCTAGAAATCTATCTATCTCCCTCTTAAATATATTCAGTGACTTGGCCTCCACAGCCTTCTGGGGTAGAGAATTCCACAGGTTCACCACCCTCTGAGTGAAAATATTTCTCCTCATCTTGGTCCTAAATTTCCTACCCCATATCCTAAGACTGTGACCCCTTGTTCTAGACTTCCCAGCCAGGGAAACACCCTCCCCACATCCAGTCTATCCAACCCAGTCAGAATTTTATACGTTTCAATGAGATCCCCTCTCATTCTTCTAAACTCTAGTGAATACAGGCCTAGTCGACCCAATCTCTCCTCATACGACAGTCCTGTCATCCCAGGAATCAGTTTGGTGAACCTTCGCTGCACTCCCTCTATGGCTCATTCCGCCCTCCCCCCATGCTCCTGTCATTGGTCACCTGACACATCCACACGAATTGGAAAGCGAACAGACTTGCTGTTACCCTATTGGTTGATTCTTGGCTGTCAGTCAAACAGCCTTTGTCCCAGCTCCAATATTTTTAATCTCTAATAAGCAAACACGTTAAGAAAATTAAAAAACATTATCATTGTTTTAATGCTTGCATGGTTTTTCCCCTGGGTTGCTCGCTGCAGTGTCCGGGAGATTATTATTTAATTGCTGGAGACTCTGATTGCTGCAGAGTTGCCAACCCGAGGCAGTGAAGAGGCGCCTGTAATTTTGAGGCCCCGGCCTCATTCCAAATTCCCAGGCGAGCTGCGGGGAGCCAAACCAGTGTCCTGATACAGTTCGCCGGACTGAAGTCTCCAACGGTGGGAGAGTGGGGGGCGGGGTGGCGCGAGTGTTGCAATCGCGGAGAGTTGGGATCCCAGATTATTGTTGTGGGCCCAAAAAGGGCAGTTCTTCTCTGGGGCCCACAAAAATAATTCAACACAATGTGCACGGCGCCAGTTACCACCAAAATTAGCAATCGGGGTCCTATTTACGCTGCCGGACTCCGACTTCCATATTCATATCAGGCAAGCGCTTTGGACGCCCGACCGAAAGCCTCTTTCAAAATGGAGCCGGCTGCATTGCCGGTCTTAACAGGATGGGTAAGCCAGTGGCCCCATTTTGAGGCTGTTGCTGCTTAATTAACGGCAGGCGAAGAGAGAGAGAATTGCCCCTCCCCCCCCCCCCCCCCCAACATTGGCTGTTCATTTCCAGTCCATTGATACTTTCTTTATTTTTGGTCTCCGATCTTCAAGCCCACCATCGCTGAGTTGACCCATTCACTGCCCTGAAATACATGCAGGAGCAGAATCTATGCAATACATTGAAGAGTTTGAGGTTTATCTACGCAGATACATTCAAAGAAAATTGAGGGGGTGAGCTGCCCTGGCCATTGAGTGTTATGAAATGGTAAACATGTTATTTTAGAATGTATTTATGGTCTCACTCCACAGAGGGACCCATGATTTGTTTCCCGTTGTCTGGTTTGTCACAGAGATTAAGAAGATGGGATAGAATGAGTGCACCGAGCAAAAAATGACACACAAGATATTACTGGGCTGTCCATTTAAGTCAGCGATGTTTGTTTGATGTTGATGCCTTAGGCCTGAAAATACTTTTTTTATTGGTTCAGTTTCTAGTTATGTCATTGTTCACTATGTTTGTCCTTTTCCTTCAGATTTGCTGATAATGGAATTGGACTGACTCTTGCAAGGTAAGTGCTTGCAGTTATTGGAGGCTATCTCGGTATTGCTGAAATTGCATATTTTTTCTGAAGAAACCACGGTGAAGGTCTGTGGCTCAGAGTGCAGGGCACCCCTCGGGTTGAAGGGCAGAGTAAGGGAAGCTGAGGTGACTCAAGAAATTCTAACTAAGTGATGACAACATTTGGTTTTAAAAATTCGCAGGCAGGGAAAACTGAGGGAGATGAAGAGTTGCACGTTTGAAATTCTAGGAAAGAATGAGTTGGACGGTGCAATGAGTCGACACAGTAAGGATGTAGGGAGGAAGACGAGCAGCTTAGAAGAAATAGAAAAAAGAGTTCAGAGGAGCGTTGATCAAAGTAATATCAATAAAATAGAGGCAAATAATGGAGGCAACGTTGTTGGAGAATAGAGGAGAGAGAGATTTCCTGTCGGGTGACATCCTGCCAAGGAGTGTGAGAGTTTTAGAAAAGACTCCGTAGCTCGGGAAAAAGGAATCTTGGTCAGACTTGGGGCTGGATTTTCGGCTTTTAGGATTTCGGGGCGTTAATGGCGGAGGGGCGGTCCTGATACCGCCTGGAAAAGGTTTGCGCCTCAGTCAGCAAAATTGGGCAGCTGGGCCCTGAGTGTGTGGCGCAGCGGTAAGGGAGGCTTTGCACACCTCTCTTCGGGCACTAGGCCGGCTGAGCAAGCGAAAATCCCGAGCTAAGGAGCCGGCCTGGGAGTACTCTGAGAGAGGTCTGGGGGGACAATAAACCCACCAAAAACATTCCCAATCCATAGCCCATGCGACTGCAACATAAATCGCAAAGAAAATAAAAGAAAAAACAAACACACTTCCCTGAGCTGGACATTACTTGCCTCACTGCAGCCGGTATAGGTTGGACTGCCCGCTTTCACAGGCAGTCCCACCAGGGGGCGCTGCGGAGCGCTACGGGTCAGGCGGGACTCAAAAGTCACGCCAGTGTCACAACCGGCTCACCTCTTCCGGGTGGTAATACGCCGCGCCCCGCCGAAACTGGCCCCGAAAACCCCGGTGGGGCGCTGGAAGCTGGCTGCCCGCCCGGAAGTCATTGCCGCCCTTCCGGGCCGAAAACAGACAGACAGAAGCGGGAAATCCAACCCTTGGGCTTTATAGAGAGTCATTTGTTGACCGGAAAGTGTTCAGCACAGAAGAGGAAATCGAGGTACTTGGAGGTAGCTTTAGCAATGGAAGGAGGAGATGTGGAAGGTGTATTTGAGGTCAGAGTGAGGCCAAGATGTTGATCGTTGAAGAAGAACTAAGGGTGGAACCGTCAAAGGTAAAAGGTAGGAACTGTTAGTTGGACTTCTGAGGGACATGAAAAAGCCTACTTTTTAAGAATTGAAAGAAAAGTGTTGAAGGGGTTGGAGGAGACCAAGATGCAGTAATTGGGCCATAATATTGGCGGGGAAAGGGCCTTGCACTGAGGGGCTGTGATCCTCAGAAAGCTGATGAATGTAGAATGGAATCATCACCGAAAGAGTGAATAACACTAGATGAGGAGTGAAGGAAGATCGGTGACATGCAGTCACAAAACGGCAGTTAGAACGAAGCCCTGGGGATCTCGCCCGGTTGGCCGTTAACCATTTTAAAGGATACTCAGGAGCCAGGGACATAACTTTTACCCATGGTGCCAATCTTGTCAAAGGCAATGACAAATGCCGCATCTCCTGAACGTTGAGCTGAAGTAATAAGTTAGAGCTTGCCTTTATAGAGTAGCTGGTCATATCTTCAGGAATGGATTTCTTTTGAAGTATTTTTTTGAAGCCACAGTTGTTGGGCAGCCAAATTGCGCAGAGCAAGATCCCACAAACAGCAAATGGACAAATGACAAGATCATTTATCTTTCGTGGTGTTGGTCAGGGTACCAGGAGAAATCCCTGCTGGTCTTCGAATAATGCCCTGGAATCTTTTACATCCCATCTGAATAGATAGACAAGGTTTTAGTTTAATACCTCATCCAAAAGATGGCACCTCCCACAACACAACACGCCCTCATTACTGCACCCATGTGTCAGCCAACCTGGTAAAGTCTTGTGCTTACAACCTTTTGGCTTGGAGGCATGAGTGCTACCAACTGACCTTTACTGTTTGTTTCCAGTGGTGGAACTTTTCCAGATGATGACGGGGCCAAACAAGAAGTAAGGAACTCTCTGTTTGTTGGGGAGAGTGAAAACCGTGGGACCGAGATGCCGGACAACCTCGTTTGGGGACCTGGTGGGCTCGATCACAGTGGACGGGCTCTTCCAAAAGGAGTGTAAGTAATTCAATAAAGCCATCGTTCAAACTAAAATAACTTCTCCACCATTTCTCAGTCGTATTACAGTCTCTTTGTGGATTTCCACTTATGCCACGCGGGCCAGATAGAAGACCTCTTGATGCTGACCAAAGCTCCCTTCACTGTGCTCTGAGGCAGTTGGTAACTCAGAGTATCACCGTCCCCACACTCTACCTCCTGAATTTGACCAGGCAGCCAACAGAGAGAAGAGAGTCCTATCCTATCATAGGAGCAGGAGGAAGCCATTCAGCCCCTCGAACCTGCTCCACCATTCAGTCCGATCACGGCTGACCTGTACCTCAACTCCATTTACCCGCCTTTGCTCCATATCCCTTGATACCCTCAGCCAACAAAAATCTAGATCTCAGTCTTGAAAGCTCCAATTGTTTCAGCATCCACAGCCTTTTGGGGAGAGAATTCCAGATTTCCACTACCCTTTGTGTGATAAAAATGCTCCCTGAATGGCCCAGTTCTAATTTTAAGATGACAAGAACATAAAAATTAGGAGCAGGAGTAGGCCATTCGGCCCCTTGAGCTTGCTCCACCATTCAATAAGATCGTGGCTGATCTTCTACCTCAACTCCAGTTTCCTGCCCTATCTCCATATCCCTTGATTCCCTTAATGTTCAAAAATCTATCGATCTCTGTCTTGAATATACTCAATGACTGAGCCTCCACAGCCCTCTGGGGTAGAGAATTCCAAAGATTCACCACCCTCTGAGTGAAGACATTTCTCTTCATCTCTGTCTTAAATGGCCGACCACTTATTCTGAGACTTTGACCCTTGGTTCTAGACTCCCCAGCCAAGGGAAACATCCTCCCTGCATCTACCCTGTCAAGCCCTGTAAGAATTGTATATGTTTCAATGAGATCACCTCTCAGTCTTCGACACTCTAGAGAGTATAGGCCCAGTCTACTCAAGCTCTCCTCATAGGACAATCCCCCCATCCCAAAAATCTGGTGAACCTTTGTTGCACTCCCTCTATGGCAAGCGTGGACCAGCAGGGGGGTCGAGCCCAGGGAAGGCGTAGCACGGGCCAATAGCGAGGTCGTGAGGCCTACACTGTGTCCCAGGGAGAGCAGAATTGTGGGAATGAGGAAGGAGGACAGTAGGAGTATGTTTGTGTGTGTGTATGTACTAGACCCATGCAGCGGAGCCTGATCTGCAGTCGTCTTGGTTAACCCTTGCCACTGGACCACGACCTAGCTCTGCCAAGCCCGTGTGATGACTGGTGTGCAACGGCCACCCCGAATTAAAAAAATTCATGCACAGGCATCTTCCACCTGAGAACTAATTTTTGCTGTGGTAGCAAGTTATCCTCCACTTCAAGGGACTGCCAAAGAAGATGAATGGCAAGTAATGATGTCCCCCTCATATTTGATTTTCCTCCATCAGAGGAAATAGTTTTCCTGTTTCACTATTGACTCTCTATCATTTTAAACCTCTCGATCAGATCACCCTTCAATCTTCTATAATCCAAGGAATGATGCAACCTGTTCTCAGAATATAACCCTCTAAAGCCGCGTTCTGGTGATCATTCTGGTAAATCTGCACTAGATCGGTCTTCACATGGACACTGAAGACCACACCACCGCTACAAACAGATCCTTGAAATGGTTTTATTTTAGACGTGTGTTGTACAAAATTTCTACACAATCTGTAAACCTGCCGTTATATATAGCTTTTGGTGACGAGCAGTTGTGGAGCCCTGGAATAATTCACTGGACCTGTTCAGTGAAGTGAGCCATACGTTGGAGCAAGATTTACAACACGGGACCTCGACTCACACTCCATTCGAGCATCATCATCATCTTAGGCAGTTCCTCGGAATCGAGGAAGACTTGCTTCAACTCTTAGAATGAGTGCTTAGGTGGCTGTACAGTCCAATACAAGCGCCACAGTTCCAGCCACAGGTGGGACAGATAGTCGTTGAGGGTAAGGGAGGGTAGGACTGGTTTGCCGCACGCTCCTTCCGCTGTCTGCGCTTGATTTCTGCACGTTCTCGGCGATGAGACTCGAAATGCTCAGCGTCCTCCCAGATACACTTCCTCCACTTAGGGCGGTCTTGAGCCAGGGACTCCCAGGTGTCAGTGGGGATGTTGCACTTTATCAGGGAGGCTTTGAGGATGTTTTTGTAACGTTTCCTTTGTCCACCTTTGGCTCGTTTGCCATGAACGAGTTCCGAGTAGAGTGTTTGCTTTGGGAGTCTTGTGTCTGGCATGCGAACAATGTGGCCTGCCCAGTGGAGCTGATCGAGTGTGGACAGTGCTTCAATGCTGGAGATTTGGGCCTGGTCGAGGACGCTAACGTTGGTGCGTCTGTCCTCCCAGGGGATTTGTAGGATCTTGTGGAGCTATCTTGCGGGGATCCCTTCGAGCACGGGATCGATGACCGCCCCTTGTACCCCAAAGCAAAACTCAGCGCTGTATTCTCTTTCTCCATTTCCAGGACATTTCCCATCCGAGGGATACAGATCTACGATGGCCCAATAAATGTGGAGAACTGCACCTTCCGTAAATTTGCCGCTCTGGATGGTCGTCACACCAGTGCCATTGGGTTCCGGTTCAACAACTCCTGGCAAACCTGTCCAAACAACAATGTCACGCACATCACTTTCCAGGACGTCCCAGTAGGTCCTCAGATTTCACTGCTTTTATCTCTCATTACGTGAACAAACACAGGACTTGTGTGTTTAATATGGGCGTTTCAGATTGTAAAATGTCTACAGAAATCGCTATTTAGCTACAGGAAGTAAAATACTCATAGCGGTAAATGGGCAAGTGATATAACAAGTGTTGTACATGATGATATATTCTCTGTTAGAGCTAATTAATTTTACTCACCAAGTGATAGACATCTAACACCAAGACAGCTTGCGCTGTTACAGCTATGGAGCTAGTATACTTCCAGTCAGACATTATTTAAGCAGCCCATTGCAGAATGTCAACTAGTAACATAGAAAATAGGTGCAAGAGTAGACCATTCGGCTCTTAGAGCTTGCACCATCATTCAATAAGATCATGGCTGATCATTCCCTCAGTACCCCTTTCCGGCTTTCTCTCCATACCCCTTGATCCCCTTAGCAGTAAGGGCCATATCTAACTCCCTCTTGAATATATCCAATGAACTGGCCTCAACAACTCTCTGCGGTAGGGAATTCCACAGGTTAACAACTCTGAGTGAAGAAGTTTCTCCTCATCTCAGTCCAAAATGGCTTACCCCTTATCCTTAGACTGTGTCCCCTGGTTCTGGACTTCCCCAACATCGGGAACATTCTTCCTGCATCTAACCTGTCCAGTCCCGTCAGAATTTTATATGTTTCTATGAGATCCCCTCTCATCCTTCTAAACTCCAGTGAATACAGGCTCAGTCGATCCAATCTCTCCTCATATGTCAGTCCAGCCATCCCGGGAATCAGTCTGGTGAACCTTCGCTGCACTTCCTCAATAGCAAGAATGTCCTTCCTCAGATTAGGAGACCAAAACTGAACACAATATTCCAGGTGAGGCCTCACTAAGGCCCTGTACAACTGCAGTAAGACCTCCCTGCTCCTATACTCAAATCCCCTAGCTGTGAAGGCCAACATACCATTTGCCTTCTTTACCACCTGCTGTACCTGCATGCCAGCTTTCAATGACTGACATACCATTACACCCAGGTCTCGTTGCACCTCCCCTTTTCCTAATCTGTCCATTCAGATAATATTCTGTCTTCGTGCTTTTGCCACCAAAGTGGATAACCTCACATTTATCCACATGCTGGTTATGGTGATTATAAGAACATAAAATATAGGAGCAGGAGTCGGCCATTTGGCCCCTCGAGCCTGCTCTGCCATTCAATAAGATCATGGCTGATCTTTGACCTCAACTTCACTTTCACGCCCAATCTTCACATCCCTCGATTCCCTTAGAGTATTGAATATACTCAACGACAAACCTCCACAGCCCTTTGGGATAGAGAATTCCAAAGATTCACAACCCTCAGTGAAGAAATTTCTCCTCATCTCAGTCCTAAATGACTGACCCCTTATTCTGAGACTGCGACCCCTGGTTCGCGACTCTCCAGCCAGGAGAAACATCCTCCCTGCATCAACCCTGTCAATCCCCCTCAGAAACTTATAAGCAAATAAAATGGTGATTTCTATCATTGGGATTAGAAGGGGTTTGTCTCCATTTATTTAATTTTGTTTTCGGTGGGACGTGGATTTTGCAAAATTGCCATTGATTCTAACCCCCACCCTGGGCAGGAACCCAGCCTATCGGTTACCCGGCCTGCCCAGGACAGGTATCGGGCAACCGCGGCTGATTTTAATTGCCAACTCCCCGACCAAAGCAACAGGGAAGCGGCTGCCCGCCCCTTAAAATCGGATGGCAGGAGGTGACCTCAGGGGGCTGGGCCTGGGCCCGGGGTAAATGCTCTGGGAAGGGAGAGGAGAGGGGGGAAGCCTGGGACAGAGGTGACTCAAGGTTTCCCAGCGAGGCCTGCAGGAGCCTGGCCCACAAGGACACTAAATTTAAAAAAAAAACAAACGAAATGACCTTGCTGGCTCTGGCTCCTGTTTGTGAAAGGTTTGGCCTGGCAGGGAAGTGACCACTGCTCTCCTGCCCAGGCTTAGGTTAACATAACAGGTCACAGCCCCATGAGGTCAGCAGGGCCTGATCTGCATATTTAAAGAGGACCCCACTGACTAGGAGCCGTTGTCTTTGCTGACAACAATTTAAGGTTGCAGTCGGTCAGTCCCCCAACTCCAATTCAATTGACCCCCCTGTCCTTTTCCCACCTGGAGGGGGGAGTTTAAATCGACCCCATTGTGACCCCATTGTAAGGTTAAGGCTTCACGATAAACAATTGACACTGTTTTTTTTGCCACACTAATAAATGGTAAAGGGTATGGATGAGATAAATGTTAATATGTTAACAAAGTCACAGAATCTACACAAGGACATTCGAGAGGGAATTAAGAAGCACGTTTAGATTTACACAGAGGGCGGAAAATGTGTGGATATCACCGCAGTCAATGGGGAGCTGATGGTATCAGCGAATTCAAGAGAGAGCTGGATAAATACCTGAAGAAATATTTGATAGAGAGCGATGAGAGTTATCGTGGGGTATGATATTTCTGAGACTCTGGGATGACCAGATGGTTCAAAGTGGTCTTTCACAGCCCTGTGCATTCCTGTGTTTCAGCCATGGCTCAGTAGGTAGCACTCTCGCCCCTGTGTCAGAAGGTTGTGGGTTCCATTCCAGAGACTTGAGCACATAAATCTAGGCTGACACTCCAGTGCAGATACTGAGGGAGCCCTGCACTGTCTGAGGTGCCATCTTTCAGATTAGACGTTAAACCGAGGCCCCGTCTGCTCTTTAAGGTGGACGTAAAAGATCCCATGGCACTATTTTGAAAAAGAGCAGGGGAGTTCTCCCCAGTGTTCTGGCAAATAATCATTCCTCAATCAACATCGCTTGTAACAGAATATCTGGTCATTTATATCATTGCTGTTTCTGAGACACTCTCTCAGCATAAGAACATAAGAAATAGGAGTAGGCCATACGGCCCCTCGAGCCTGCTCCGCCATTTAATACGATCATGGCTGATCCGATCATGGACTCAACTCCACTCCCCTGCCCGCTCCCCATAACCCCTTATTCCCTTATCGGTTAAGAAACTGTCTATCTCTGTCTTAAATTTATTCAGTGTCCCAGCTTCCACAGCTCTCTGAGGCAGCGAATTCCACAGATTTACAACCCTCTGAGAAGAAATTCCTCCTCATCTCAGTTTTAAATGGGCGGCCCCTTATTCTAAGATTATGCCCCCTAGTTCTATTCTTCCCCCATCAGTGGAAACATCCTCTCTGCATCCACCTTGTCAAGCCCCCTCATAATTTTATACATTTCGATAAGATCACCTCTCATTCTTCTGAATTCCAATGAGTAGAGGCCCAACCTACTCAACCTTTCCTCATAAGTCAACACCCTCATCCCCGGAATCAACCTTGTGAACTTTCTCTGAACTGCCTCCAAAGCAAGTATATCCTTTTGTAAATACAGAGACCAAACCTGCACGCAGTATTCCAAGTGTGGCCTCACCAATACCCTGTATAACTGTAGCAAGACTTCCCTGCTTTTATACTCCATCCCCTTTGCAATAAAGGCCAAGATTCCATTGGCCTTCCTGAACCTGCATACTATCCTTTTGTGTTTCATGCACCAGGACCCGCTGTACTGCAGCACTTTGCAATTTTTCTCCATTTAAGTAATAACTTGCTCTTTGATTTTTTTTCAGCCAAAGTGCATAACCTCACACTTTCCAACATTATACTCCATCTGCCAAATTTTTGTCTACTCACTTAACCTGTCTGTTTTTTCACAGGATTTTTGTGTCCTCCTCACACATTGCTTTTCCTCCCATCTTTGTATCGTCAGCAAACTTGGCTACATTACACTCGGTCCCTTCATCCAAGTGGTTAATATAGATTGTAAATAGTTGGGTTCCCAGCACTGATCCCTGCAGCACCCCACTAGTTACTGATTGCCAACCCGAGAATGAACCATTTATCCTGGCTCTGCACTGAAGTGTTAGCCTAGATTTTTGTGTTCAAGTCTCTGGAGCGGGACTTGAACCCACAACTTTCTGGTACAGAGACGAGAGTGCTACCCACTGAGCCACAGCTGAGACATAGGAATGCTGTGAAAGACCAGTTTGACATATCTGGTCATCTCCGAGTCGTAATTTCACTGGTACTTCAGTGACTATAAAACACTTTTGGACGCCCTGAGGTTGTGCAAGGCATGATAGAAATGCAAGTTTTTTCTAATTTTACAGCCTTGTATATTCCTCTGTTTCTATATAACGATTGTGTGTCTCATCCTGTTAGATCGCATCGCGTGTCTTCTTTGGAGAGCCAGGACCTTGGTTCCACCACTTGGATTTGGATGGGGACAAAACGACCATCCTGCACGATGTGGATGGATCTCTGTCGGAGTATCCTGGAGCCTACATCGTCAAACATGACAATTGGCTCCTCAGGCATTCTGATTGTATCGATGTGCCAGACTGGAGGTCCGCTATCTGCAGTGGTCACTACGCACAAGTAAGAATCGAGTTTAATTCTTGTTATTCACCTTTCTGAAGCTTTTTGCGTGATCAAAGGACAACATTGTTTCAACTTACAATAGACCATGATTGACAGGGTAGATGCTGAGAGGTTGTTTCCCCCAGGTTGGAGTGTCTAACTAGGGGGCACAGTCTCGGGATAAGGGGTAGGCCATTTAAGACCGAGATGAGGAGGAATTTCTTCACTCAGAGGATTGTGAATCTTTGGAATTCGCTGCCCCAGAGAGCTGTGAATGCTGAGTCTCTGAATATATTCAAGGCTGAGATCGATAGATTTTTGGAGTCTCGGGGAATCAAGGGATGTGGAGATTGGGCAGGAAAGTGGAGTTGAGGTCGATGATCAGCCATGATCTTATTGAATGGCGGAGCAGGCTCGAGGGACCTTAGGCCCTACTCCTGCTCCTATTTCTTATGTTCTAACATTCTTAAAATGATCTCCAATCCCCATTTGAACTCTTGCCCTGCTGAATAAAAGGAATCCCTTACAGTTAGCGCAGTGGGAATAGCTTTACAATTACATGGTCCTGGAAATCGAGAGCATTCTCGGCACAACTTTCCCTTCCAGAAAATCTTGGGAAGCGTGCCTGTGATTTTTGATTTGTCAGTGCTCCCAATTGTAAAATTTGTCAAAACAAGAATTGTGACTAGTGTGTCTAATAATTGAATGTAAAGTTTAATTTTACATTTTTCAAACAATATGACAAAGGACATGTTTTCATGATTCAATTTAATTTCACAGTGACAACTCTTAAAACACGAGGAATATTTTGATGCCAGTCAGCTGTACTGAGTGTAAGGGGGGAGGGCGGAGTGGGGGGAGGGGGGAGGCCTAAGAGTTAATGCCCCACTGCAAAGCTCGCACAGTGGGAGCACCTATCGGGAATTGTGGCTTGCACATTAGCAGACCTGACTGGTGACCTGCATGATTTTCCAAACATTAAAATGATCAGATCTCCACATACACCGGCCCGGTTATATCCCGCTCTGCTTTGGGAGTGTTCACTAATAGAGTTGCCTCAGGGGTCTCTAATTGACAGTCAGGTTCCTGTGTGGTACCAGTTTCTGCGGGTGGCCATCAAACGGGGTTCGGGGCCAATATTGGGTGGGGATCAGACAAATCAAAAGTCACACGGAGACAAGTACAGCAGCTGAATAATCTGCTACCATGGGGCATTATTCCTGCTGAGGAGCAGCAGGGTGAATTGATTCGAGCACACAAGGAGAAGGTCGACTGGACTCGGGTACCAGGCGTAGGCCGAAAAATGGAACAGTGTCTGAGGAGATTCACGGCCGCCATAGAGACCATTACATAACTTTAAGGTGCCCTCTTGTGTTTGGAACAGAATGGTAACAGCACAGAAGGACCTAGAGCACTTCACCTAGTCACATTCCCCTGCTTTTCCCTCTGCAAATTCTTTTCCTTCAGGAACTTATCCAATTCCCTTTTGAAAGCCACGATTCATTCTACCTCCACCACCCTTTCAGGCAGTGCATTCCAGATCCTAACCACTCGCTGCATAAAAACGTTTTTCCTCCTGTCGCCTTTGGTTCTTCTGCCAATCGCCTTAAATCCGTGCCCTCTGGTTCTCGACCCTTCCGCTCTCCCTGTGGCTGCCAAAGTCACAGCTTTCTTGAATCTTGTCACGACTGAATCATTCCAGTTACCGGGAGTGGGGTAGAGCTTGTCAGAGCACAAAGTCCAGCTCCATTCAAGAGATGATTTGTGCTCTATTTAGAAAGAGCTCCTACAGCAATTAACAGCGTGACGCGACCAATGGCTGTCGGGCATGTGATGACGGCGAGCCCGGGGATTTGGGTGCCGGTTCTCTGTCGCACGGACTAAGCATCACGGGCAGTGAAATCTCTATGGGGGGGGGGTTGGGGGGAAAGTTGGTGATCCGTCTCGTACAAAGTTCTTCATACTTACTGCTGCTGGCAGGGCCACACCGACAGGAGCGGCGAGTTTGGGGTGAAGGAGCGGCGAGAGACTGTAGAGGGACGTGATCGGGGCCCAGGGGAGGCGTGAGTTCAGGGCCCAGGGGCAGCACGGGCCAGCCCACATTGCGATATGTGTGTACACTAGGTCCGTGCAGCAGAGCAGATCTCCAGTCGTCTTGGATAACCCTTGCCACTGGACCAAGACCTAGCTCTGTTAAGCCCGTGTGGCCACCACACATTATATAAATCCATGCACAGGCATCTTCCATCCTTGAGGATGTAGTTCGGGTCCCTCATTGAACTCATTCTTTTCTGACGTGGAAGCAAGTCATCCTCGTTTCGAGGGACCGCCTATGATGATGATAACAGTTGGAGAGCCCACCTCCTGCCTGTCTTTCTCATTAGGCTACAAGAGCAGGACGCCTGCACTCGTTCTCTCCAGTTCACCCTCAGCTGACGGAGATGCTGCGTGCTCCACGCTCAGTGCCTGCTTGTGCAGAGGTGATCCATTAACTTGTAGAGACGGAGCTGGTGTCAGTTGCAGGATCACTGCTTGGGCTCTTGTGCTGCTGGAGCCCAGGTGCTCTGAGGAGGGCGAACATGGTCTAGCTCGGTTGTGCAACACAGAGGTTTTAACTCACAGTCGAAAGTGCTGGAAGAATCCTGTAAGTTTCAAAAAACTAAAATTCGGGCAACTACAAAATGGAAGCAGTATCCTCCACCATCGGCATTGATCTCAATGTATTCAAATTGGCAGGATGTGACGAGTGTCATCCCAAGGATCTGTACTGGGGGCTTCAGCTTTTCACTGCATGTATACATGACTTGGATGAAGGAATAGAGAGCTGTATATTTCTTTCAACATTTAGGAACATAAGAAATAAGAGCAGGCCATTTGACCCCTCGAGCACGCAGTATTCCAGGTGTGGCCTCACCAATACCCTGTACAGTTGTAGCAGGACTTCTCTGCTTTTATACTCTATCCCCCTTGCAATAAAGGCCAACATTCCATTTGCCTTCCTGATCACTTGCTGTACCTGCATATTAACTTTTTGTGTTTTATGCACAAGGATCCCCAGGTCTCTCTGTACTGCAGCACTTTGCAGTTTTTCTCCATTTAAATTATAATTTGCTTTTCTATTATTTCTGCCAAAGCGAATAACCTCATATTTTTCCACTCTATCTGCTAAATTTTTTCCCACTCACTTAGCCTGTCTATATCCCTTTGCAGATTTTTTTGTGTCCTCCTCAAAATTTGCTTTCCCATCCATCTTTGTATCATCAGCAAACTTGGCTACATTACACTCGGTCCCTTCATCCAAGTCATTAATATAGATTGTAAATAGTTGAGGACCCAGCACCGATCCCTGTGGCACCCCACTAGTTACTGTTTGCCAACCGGAAAATGACCCATTTATCCTGACTCTCTATTTTCTGTTAGTTAGCCAATCCTCTATCCATGCTAATATATTACCTCCAACCCCGTGAGCTTTTATCTTGTGCAGTAACCTCTTGTGTAGCACCTTATCGAATACCTTCTGGAAATCCAAATGCACCACATCCACTGGTGGGAACAGGAGGCCTTTCAGCCCCTTGAGCCTGTCCTGCCATTCAATTAGATCATGGCTGATCTATATCTTAACTCCATTTGCCCGCCTGCTTTCCATAAACCCTTAATACCCTTGCCTAACAAAAATCTATCAATCTCGGTTTTGAAATTTTCAATTGCCTCCCAGCCTCAACAGCTTTTTTGGGCAGAAAGTTCCAGATTGCCACTATCCTTTGTGTGTTGTTGGATTGTCGTAAAAGCCCATCTGGTTCAATGATGTCCTTTAGGGAAGGGAATCTGTCGTCCCTATCCAGTCTGGGCCTATATGTGACTCCAGTCCCACAGCAATGTGGCTGACTCTTAACTGCCCTGTGAAGTGGGCAAGCGAGCCACTCTGTTGTATCAAACCGCTATCAGCGGTTCAAGAGGCCCCACATTTTCAGGGCGGCGAGGGATGGGCAATAAATGCCGACCTTGCCATGACATCCACCTCAAAAGAATGAATAAAGGCAAAAATCATCCATGCCCGATTTCCTTCTACGCATTACACCCAGGCATCCCAAACTCAAGAGGGAAATCTGCTCGAGGAACACCATTTCAGCCTCCATCACTCCATCAGGTTTCTTGAGGTCAAACCGTTCCACCAGGCCTGGTCAGACCGAGAACTCTTTCTGTTCTGACACTCTCTCCCAGGTGGTATTCCTGGACTGGCAATTGATTGCAACTTCTTCCACCTCCATCTTCTTCTCATTTAACAGTTTTTCAGACCTCTGTTCAAAACATCCAGTTGGTATACAAACTCCTCATTATTCCCTCTCGGGCTTGGCATCTACCCTGTCCATCGATGGGGGCCCTGTCCATCGATGGGGATAAGGGGACCCTATCCATCGATGGGGATAAGGGGACCCTATCCATCGATGGGGATAAGGGGACCCTGTCCATCGATGGGGATAAGGGGACCCTGTCCATCGATGGGGATAAGGGAAGCCCTGTCCATCGATGGGGATAAGAGAAGCCTGTCCATCGATGGGGATAAGGGGGCCCTGTCCATCGATGAGGATAAGGGGGCCCTGTCCATCGATGAGGATAAGGGGGCCCTATCCATCGATGGGGATAAGGGGGCCCTATCCATCGATGGGGATAAGGGGGCCCTGTCCATCGATGGGGATAAGGGGGCCCTGTCCATCGATGAGGATAAGGGGGCCTATCCATCGATGAGGATAAGGGGACCCTATCCATCGATGGGGATAAGGGGGCCCTGTCCATCGATGGGGATAAGAGAAGCCTGTCCATCGATGGGGATAAGGGGGCCCTGTCCATCGATGAGGATAAGGGGGCCCTGTCCATCGATGAGGATAAGGGGGCCTATCCATCGATGAGGATAAGGGGACCCTATCCATCGATGGGGATAAGGGGGCCCTGTCCATCGATGGGGATAAGGGGGCCCTGTCCATCGATGGGGATAAGGGAAGCCTGTCCATCGATGGGGATAAGGGGGCCCTATCCATCGATGGGGATAAGGGGGCCCTATCCATCGATGGGGATAAGGGGGCCCTGTCCATCGATGGGGATAAGGGGGCCCTGTCCATCGATGGGGATAAGAGAAGCCTGTCCATCGATGGGGATAAGGGGGCCCTGTCCATCGATGAGGATAAGGGGGCCCTGTCCATCGATGAGGATAAGGGGGCCTATCCATCGATGAGGATAAGGGGACCCTATCCATCGATGGGGATAAGGGGGCCCTGTCCATCGATGGGGATAAGGGGGCCCTGTCCATCGATGGGGATAAGGGAAGCCTGTCCATCGATGGGGATAAGGGGGCCCTATCCATCGATGGGGATAAGGGGGCCCTGTCCATCGATGAGGATAAGGGGGCCCTGTCCATCGATGAGGATAAGGGGACCCTATCCATCGATGGGGATAAGGGGACCCTGTCCATCAATGGGGATAAGGGGACCCTGTCCATCGATGGGGATAAGGGGACCCTGTCCATCGATGGGGGCCCTGTCCATCGATGAGGATAAGGGGGCCTATACATCGATGGGGATAAGGGAACCTCTTGTGCCAAGGATCCACACCAACGTCCCCCATAAGCGGCACTGCCTCCTGCGCGGTATCTACAATGGAAAAGCTGGTGTGGTGCCTGCATGGGACCTTCATGGAAGTTTACAGCACAGAAGGCGGCCATTCGGCCCATCGTGTCTGCGCTGGCCGACAAAGAGCTATCCATCCTAATCCCACTTTCCAGCTCTTGGTCCGTAGCTCTGTAGGTTTCGGCACTTCAAGTGGACATCCAAGTACTTTTTAAATGTGGTGAGGGTTTCTGCCTCTACCACCTTTTCAGGCAGTGATTTCCAGACCCCCACCACCCTCTGGGTGAAGACATTTCCCCTCAAATCCCCTCTAAACCTCATATCAATTACTTTAAATTGATGCCCCCTGGTTGTTGACTCCTCTGCTAAGGGAAATAGATCCTTCCTGTCCACTCTATCCAGGCCCCTTAATTTTACACACCTCAATGAGGTCTCCCCTCAGCCTCCTCTGTTCCAAAGAAAACAACCCCAGCCGATCCAATCTTTCCTCATTGCTAAAACTCTCTGGTCCGGGCAACATTCTCATAAATCTCCTCTGTACCCTCTCTAGTGCAATCACATATTTCCTGTAACATGGTGACCAGAACTGCATGCAGTACTCTAGAAGTGGCCTAACTAATGTTTAATACAGTTCAAGCATAACCTCCCTGCTCTTGTATTCTGTGCCTTGGCTAATAAAGGCAAGTATTCCATATGTCTTCTTAATCACCTTATCTACCTGGCCTGCTACCTTCAGGACATGTCCTCCAAGGTCCCTTTGTTCCTCTATATTTAGTGTCCTACCATTTAATGTGTATTCCCCTTGCCTTCTTAGCCCTCCCCAAATGCATTACCTCACCTTGCAAATGACTGCACAGCTGCGCAGCATTGTGGGAACATTGATCAACACCACTCCCTCCCCCTTCAGTACTCGCTCGATGGAAGAGGCCACCTCTCTCTGCCTTCTGCACTTTTGACAGATGTTCCGATCACTATATTCCGATTAGCAGCCGTGGGAGAGCAAGAATTCCACTGGTTGCTATGGGGCTAGGAACACTGTAATCGTGTTTGTGAAGATTCCATCTGTTATCTCGAGTAAAATCGTACATTCCTTCTTAGAGAACAAAACATCAGGCGAAATCTTCACAAACACATTTACAATGTGGTTGCACTGTGACCAGAGGATTCCTTGCTCCCTTGTCAAGCTATGAGGCCCACTTCCTGCTTGTTCGAGTTAACCCCTGCTGAAAAATGTTTAAAAATTAAGAGGCAGTTCAAGAATGGTTGATTTACCTCCACCTGGAGAATTATTTTTCAATGGGGTAAAGGATGAAACGTGACTGTTCAACGTTCTTGTGTCTCCGTGGGCCAGCTTTAGAAGTTGGTAGAGTATCAGACTTGTAATCAGAGGAACCAGAGTTCAAGTTCCTGTTCAGGTGTTGTGTTTTGTCAACTGTGGCTCATTGGCAGCACTCTTGCCTCTGAGTCAGAAGGTTGTGGGTTCAAGTCCCACTCCAGAGACTTGAGCACATAAATCTAAGCTGACACTCCAGTGCAATGCTGAGGGAGTGCTGTACTGTCCCATGGATGTTGGATATTTTCCTGGAGGGAAAGAAAAAATTGGACACTGGAATCACCACATATCATTCTTGTGACCGGGATTTATTTAAAAACAGCGAAGGTCACGGAGCAGTGTACCACCGTCACCGGTCAGTAAGGGGGCGCAGGAGTGGCAAGAGCGACGTGATCGGGGTCCAGAAGAGGTGAGGGCCCAGGGGCAGCACGGGCCAGCCCACACTGCGATATGTGTGCGCACTAGGTCCGTGCAGCAGAGCTGGTCTCCAGTCATCTTGGGTAATCCTTGCCACTGGACCAAGACCTAACTCTGTCAAGCCCGTGTGGTGGCTGATGTGCAATGGCCACCCCACGTTAAAAAAAATCCACGCACAGGCATCTTCCACCCCCTCAACTGGAGTTCAGGACTGGAACTTCGGGTCCTTCTTTGAAACATCTGTGAACTCATCCCTTCTTGGCATGGAAGCAAGTCATCCTCGATATGAGGGACTGCCTATGATGATGATGATACACTGTCGGAGGTGCCATCTTTCAGATGAGACGTTAAACCGAGACCCTGTCTACCCTCTCAGGTGAATGTAAAAGATCCCACGGCACTATTTCAAAAAAGAGCAGGCGAGTTATCCCCGGTGTCCTGGCCAAAACTTATTGCTCAATCAACATAACAAAAACAGATTACCTGGTCGTTATCAAATTGTTGTTTGTGGGAGCTTGCTGTGTGCATATTGGCTGCCGAGTTTCCAACATTCCAACAATGACTACACTTCAATAGTACTTCATTGGCTGTAAAGCGCTTTGGGACATCCTGAGGTCATGAGAGGTGCAATAGGATCGCAAGGCTTTTCTTTTGAGCACTGAAACATTGGGGTCAGAATTTCCCGGGGTTTTTTCCCATCTCCTGCCATATCTGCGGAAAATCTGCGGAACCTTGGAGAAACTGAAGTCCGAGATCTGGATAACCACTGTGGGTATTACAGTTATCCTCAGTGGGTGGTCAGAAGCATAGAAACATAGAAAATAGGTGCAGGAGTAGGCCATTCGGCCCTTCGAGCCTGCACCACCATGCAATAATAGCTAGAGGATTTGAGTATCGGAGCAGGGAGGTCTTACTGTAGTTGTACAGGGCCTTGGTGAAGACTCACCTGGAATATTGTGTTCAGTTTTGGTCTCCTAATCTGAGGAAGGATGTTCTTGTTATTGAGGGAGTGTAGCGAAGGTTCACCAGATTGATTCCCAGGATGGCAGGACTGACATATGAGGAGAGACTGGATCATTCACCTCAGTACCCCTTTCCTGCTTTCTCTCCATATCCCTTGATTCACTTTAGCCGTAAGGGCCATATCTAACTCCCTCTTGAATATATCCAATGAACTGGCATCAACAACTCTCCGCGGCAGGGAATTCCACAGGTTAACAACTCTCTGAGTGAAGAAGTTTCTCCTCATCTCAGTCCTAAATGGCTTACCCCTTATCCTTAGACTATATTCCCTGGTTCTGGACTTCCCCAACATCGGGAACATTCTTCCTGCATCTAACCTGTCCAGTCCCGTCAGAATTTTATATGTTTCTATGAGATCCCCTCTCATCCTTCTAAATTCCAGTGAATACAGGCCCAGTCGATCCAGTCTCTCCTCATATGTCAGTCCTGCCATCCTGGGAATCAATCTGGTGAACCTTCGCTACACTCCCTCAATAACAAGAACATCCTTCCTCAGATTAGGAGACCAAAACTGAACACAATATTCCAGGTGAGTCTTCACCAAGGCCCTGTACAACTACAGTAAGACCTCCCTGCTCCGATACTCAAATCCTCTAGCTATGAAGGCCAACATACCATTTGCCTTCTTCACCGCCTGCTGAACCTGCATGCCAACCTTCAATGATTGATGTACCATGACACCCAGGTCTCACTGCACCTCCCCTTTTCTGAATCTGCCACCAGAGCAGGAGATCTAGAGAACTGAGTGCAATGTAGCCAAACTTGCTGATGATACAAAGGTGGGTGGGAAAGCAAATTGTGAGAAGGACACAAAAAATCTTCAAAGGGATATAGACAGGCTAAGTGAGTGGACAAAAATTTGACAGATGGAGTATAATGTGGGAAAATGTGAGGTTATCCACTTTGGCAGAAAATATAGAAAAGCAAATTATAATTTAAATGGAGAAAAATTGCAAAGTGTTGCAGTACAGAGGGACCTGGGGGTCCTTGTGCATGAAACACAAAAAGTTAGTATGTAGGTACAGCAAGTGATCAGGAAGGCAAATGGAATGTTGGCCTTTATTGCGAGGGGGATAGAGTATAAAAGCAGAGAAGTCGTGCTACAACTGTACAGGGTATTGGTGAGGCCACACCTAGAGTACTGCGTACAGTTTTGGTCTCCGTATTAAAGGAAGGATATACTTGCATTGGAGGCTGTTCAGAGAAGGTTCACTAGGTTGATTCCGGAGATGAGGGGGTTGACTTATAAAGAAAGGTTGAGTATGTTGCGCCTATATTCATTGGAGTTCAGAAGAATGAGAGGTGATTTTATCGAAACATATAAGATAATGAGGGGACTCGACAAGTTGGATGCAGAGAGGATATTTCCACTCATTGGTGATTCTAAAACTAGGGGACATAGTCTCAGAATAAGGGGCCGCCCATTTAAAACTGAGATGAGGAGAAATTTCTTCTCTGAGGGTTGTAAATCCGTGGAATTCTCTGCCACAGAGCTGTGGAGGCTGGGTCATTGAATATATTTAAGGTGGAGATAGACAGATTTTTGAGCGATAAGGGAATAAAGGGTTATGGAAAGCGGAAGGGGGGAGTGGAGCTGAGTCCATGATCAGATCAGCTATGATCTTATTGAATGGTGGAGCAGGCTCGAGGGACCAAGTGGCCTACTCCTGCTCCTATTTCTTATGTACTTAGAACCATTGTGGGCATTCCAGTTGTCATCAGTTGGGTGAAAATCCCACTGTGCCAGGTCCCGGTGTACGCTGGGAGTAGGAGATTGCACACTCTCATGCAGTGGATGGGCGCAACAGAGTTTTACTCCAAATTGTTTTGTTTTCCTTTTATTTTTTTTATCTTTTTGACTTTGTTCGAAAGAAATTGCAATTATATGGCACCTTTAACGTAGTCATACACCCCAAGGTGCTTCACAGGAGTGTAATCAGACAAAAATGGACGCCGAGGCAAAGATGAAGATATTAGGATTGGTGATTGAAGTTTTGTCTAAGGGATGGATTTTAAGGGGCGTTGTAAAGGAGGGAGAGATAGATGGAGAGGCAGACAGCTATGCAATGTGGCTGCACAAAGTGACCAGCACTATTCATGTCCTCCGGACGTCCCAACACGCCTCAGTCAATAAAGCTCTCCCGAAGTTTAGTCTCTGTTATTTTGTAGGCCTACAAATAGCCAATTTGCACACAGCAAGGTCCCACAAACAACAATGAGATAAATGACCAGATGATCTCTTTTTGGTAGTGTTGCTTGGAATGTATTTGCTTCATGGGTTCTTTGCTTAAGAATTCATAGCAACACATTGCTATTAAGAACTCATTAGTTTATTAACAAAGGTTTAACAATCACACTGCACATTACCAGTTCATCCACGATGAGGTATGCAGTTGTGAGCCTAGTGGATGAACTGGTAATGTGTAGTGTGATTGTTATACCTTTGTTAATAAACCAACAACCACTCAAGAGCAATGTGTTGCTATGAATTCTTAAGCAAAGAACCCAAGAAGCAAATACATTACAATGATAGTGGGTTAAATCTTGGCCGGGACACCAGGAGAAATCATATTTTATCTCCACTTGAAAGGGCAGACGGGGCCTCATCCAAAAGACGGCACCTCTGACAGTGCAGCACTCCCTCAGTATTGCATTGGAATATCCTCGATTTTTGTCCTCGAGTCTCTGAGGTGGGCCTTGAACCCACAACCTTCTGGCTCTGAGGGGGAGCACTGCCCACTGAGCCACGAATGATGCTTGCTTTGGCCCCTTTTATCAAATAATTCCGGAACTATTGTACGAACCATTTCTGATATTAAACTGTTGAAATTATGACTGAGCTGTAATTTGATGGTTTCCTGCTGGTTGGGAACCACAGCATTACCGGAGATTGGGCTCAGTGCTCCCATGCGGGCAGTGGAGTGGATCGGCTGTGTAAAATACCTGATGCCTGGAAAATCGCTCATTTTGTATGGTGATATTCTGGTTGCAGATTGCCCTTCGGGAAGGCAGGCTTTATTTGATTGACTTACAGGTACAGAGGGTAAATTTTACAATTCAGAGCTCCCAGCTCAACTTACAATGGACCACAGATCCGACGAGTTTAGGAATGGCTCAGTCTGGCCTCTGAGCCCGAGATTTGGAAATCTGCTCCTGTTACGCCTGTAGTCGTAATGAAGAATACTTTAACGCGGCTGTATTTTAATATCCGAGATGCGCTTGGGGGCTAATTTGCTGACTTCAGGCTTCCAGTGGGAGCCTCAATAATTGGCAGCAGGTATGGGAAATTCGAGCACCCGCAGTCCCAAATCCCTGGGGTGAGCCTGTGACATGCGAGGTCGTTGCTGGCAGCTCGGTCTGGGAACATGACGTGCTTTGTGTCTCTCTAGGTGACGTGTCAAAGCAGGAACTGCATCAACCTTCACCTCGCCGACTGCAGCGGTTCAAGGTTGCGGCTCACCACCACCTTCTCGAGGGCAATGAGGGCTGGGCAATAAACGCTGGCCTTGCCGGCGACGCCCAAATCTCAGAACGAATAAAGAAACAGTGACCTGAATTAAAGGAGACACTCTGCACTTTCTCAGGTTGACGTCCTGTGTTTTTTGCTTTCAGGTGTACATTCAGGCCAGGCGGCCATCAACTCTGAAGATGAAGATGATTAAAGATGAGTACCCCGATAAGCCGCTCTACCTAAAGGGTGCCCTGGGCAGACATTCTCACTACCAGCAATACCAGCCTGTTGTTATGCTACAGAAAGGATACACTGTACACTGGGATGGTCCAGCACCCCAGGAACTCACCATCTGGCTCATCAACTTCAACCAGTGAGTGATCTTTCATAGCCCCAGTTGTGCATCATATCAGCAAGCAGCGTTCAGCTAGCTCCTGAGAAACCTGCCCACATTGTGACTTGCTTCCACATGAGTTCACAGATGTTTCAAAGAAGGACCTGATGTTCCAGTCCTGAACTCCAATTGAAGGGTGGAAGATGCCTGTGTGTGGATTTTTTTAACGTGTGGTGACCGTTGCACACCAGCCACCACACGGGCTCGACAAGGCTAGGTCTTTATCCAGTGGCAAGGGTTGAACCAGAACGACTGGAGACCTGCTCTGCTGCACGGACCCAGTGCGCGCACACATCGCAGTGTGGGCTGGCCGTGCTGCCCCTGGGCCCTCGGATCTTCTGCGCCCCATACCCTCATTTGCCGCTCCTCCGCCACGATCTCTCGCCGCTCCCCCGCCACAAACATTCGCTGCACCTCCACCGCGATCCCTCGCTGCTCCTCTGCCGCGATCCCTCGCCGCGATCCCTCGCCGCTCCTCCGCCACGATTCCTCGCCGCTCCTCCGCCACGATTCCTCGCCGCTCCTCCGCCGCGATCCCTCGCCGCTCCTCCGCCACGATCCCTCGCCGCTCCTCCGCCACGATCCCTCGCCGCGATCCCTCGCCGCTCCTCTGCCGCGATCCCTCGCCGCTCCTCCGCCACGATCCCTCGCCGCTCCTCCGCCACGATCCCTCGCCGATCCTCCGCCACGATCCTCCGCCACGATCCTCCGCCACGATCCCTCGCCGCGATCCCTCGCCGCTCCTCCGCCGCGATCCCTCGCCGCTCCTCCGCCGCGATCCCTCGCCGCTCCTCCGCCACGATCCCTCGCCGCTCCTCCGCCACGATCCCTCGCCGATCCTCCGCCACGATCCTCCGCTGCGATCCCTCGCCGCTCCTCCGCCGCGATCCTCCGCCGCGATCCCTCGCCGCTCCTCCGCCGCGATCCCTCGCCGCTCCTCCGCCGCGATCCTCCGCCACGATCCCTCGCCGCTCCTCCGCCGCGATCCCTCGCCGCTCCTCCGCCACGATCCTCCGCCACGATCTCTCGCCGCTCCTCCGCCACGATCCCTCGCCGCTCCTCCGCCACGATCCCTCGCCGCTCCTCCGCCACGATCCCTCGCCGCTCCTCCGCCCCGATCCCTCGCCGCTCCTCCGCCCCGATCCCTCGCCGCTCCTCCGCCCCGATCCCTCGCCGCTCCTCCGCCCCGATCCCTCGCCGCTCCTCCGCCACGATCCCTCGCCGCTCCTCCGCCACGATCCCTCGCCGCTCCTCCGCCACGATCCCTCGCCGCTCCTCCGCCACGATCCCTCGCCGCTCCTCCGCCACGATCCCTCGCCGCTCCTCCGCCACGATCCCTCGCCGCTCCTCCGCCACGATCCCTCGCCGCTCCTCCGCCACGATCCCTCGCCGCTCCTCCGCCACGATCCCTCGCCGCTCCTCCGCCACGATCCCTCGCCGCTCCTCCGCCACGATCCCTCGCCGCTCCTCCGCCACGATCCCTCGCCGCTCCTCCGCCACGATCCCTCGCCGCTCCTCCATTTTGTATCAAGTATTGGACTGCCATCCATGCAGAGTTGGTGAAAGAAAGAAAGGAAGACTTGCATTTATATAGCACCTTTCACGACCACTAGACATATCAAAGTACTTTACAGCCAATGAAGTACTTTTGGAGTGTAGCTACCGTTGTAATGTGGGAAACGCGGCAGTCAATTTGCGCACAGCAAGCTCCCAGAAAAAGCAATGTGATAATGACTAGATAATCTGTTTTTGTTATGTTGATTGAGGGATAAATATTGGCCAGGGCACCGAAGATAACTCCCCTGCTCTTTTTCGAAATAGTGTCATGGGATCTTTTACATCCACCTGGTACCTGGGCAGGTTCCTATAATTACCAGAAACTAAACTGGACGTTGTCAAGGGTTCATAATTTTTACAAAATGCGATGAGCTGAGCTTTATTATTCTGTTGGAGATATCATGCGATATCTGACTGTGATGTAAGCCCGATGGGAGAGGGAGTGAATAGGATGCTACTCGTGGAGTGCTTAGTGTGTAGACATGGCAAGGGTGTCCAGGCCCATATTATTGGGCCTGAAGGTTTGAGGCTTACCCCCACCCAAGGTACCGAGCACACCCCAGTGCAGGCAGCAAGCGTTAAGGGAGCTTGGAGCCTGCGAACAAACTGCGCACTAGACTCGTACAGTACACCACGGATTCAGTGTCTCCATCTGACTCCATCCCTCTCTGTCTTCTGTCTGATGCTGAACCTGACTGTTCGCAATGTTAGTGTCATATTTGACCCTGATTTGAGCTTTCGACCACATATCCGCAGCATAACTAAGACCGCCTATTTCCACCTCCGTAACATCTTCCGTCTCCGCCCTTGCCTTAGTTCATCCGCTGCTGAAGCCATCATCCATGCCTTTGTTACCTCTAGACTTGACTATTCCAATGCACTCCTGGCCGGCCTCCCACATTTTACCCTACATAAACTAGAGGTGATCCAAAACTTGGCTGCCCGTGTCCTAACTCGCACCAAGTCCCGCTCACCCATCACCCCTGTGCTCGCTGGCCTACATTGGCTTCCGGCTAAGCAGCGCCTTGATTTCAAAATTCTCATCCTTATTTTCAAATCCCTCCATGACCTCGCCCCTCCCTATCTCTGTAATCTCCTCCAGCCCCACAACTCCCCGAGATGTCTGCACTCCTCTAATTCTGCCTTCCTGAGCATTCCTGATTATAATCGCTCAACCATTGGTGGCTGTACCTTCTGTTGCCTGGGCCTCAAGCTCTGGAACTCCCTTCCTAAACCTCTCTGCCTCGTTACCTCTCTTTCCTCCTTCAAGATGCTCCTTAAAACCTACCTCTTTGACGTGCTAATTTCTAATAACGCAGCTAGGTGTCAAATTTTTATCGATAATACTCCTGTGAAGTGACTTGGGACATTTCACTACGTTAAAGGCGCTATATAAATACAAGTTGTTGTTGTTACCCATGACTCGTATATTAAAATACAAACTAACCTGCAATTGCCTCACTGATATTTCTTGCCGTTGATCCCCTTGTCAGGAATGACTGGATCCAAGTGGGGCTTTGCTACCCTAAAGGCAGCACGTTTAACATAATATCGGATATTCACAATCGCTTATCAAAAAGAACTTTCAAGACCGGATCGTTCCTGAGGGCACATCAGATGGACAGCCTGGATCGTGCCCACCCAGGCAAGAGCTACTATTTCTTGGATGAGGACACTGGGTACGTCCATCATACTTACCATTAAAATGGTCACGCCGCACTTGCAACCTTCATATTACAATCGGGAATATTTCTGGTGGCAAAAAAATGGCATGTAATATTCACCATCGTGCACTGGAATCTCAGCTTTGAGATGGAATGAAGCTCACTGCAAATGACTAACATCTTCATTCTGTAGTCCTTACCTTTGCTGTTAATGTTAAACCAAAACCTGTCAGCCTATTTTTATTTTAATTATGAAGGAATATTATATTGCCACAGCTTTCTTCTGTTAGAAAATACATTTCATTTATTAAAAAAAGTTAGTATGCATACAGCAAGTAATCAGGAATGCAAATGGAATGTTGGCCTTTATTGCAAAAGGGATAGAGTATAAAAGCCGAGAAGTCCTGCTACAACTGTACAGGGTATTGGTGAGGTCACACCTAGAGTACTGCGTACAGTTTTGGTCTCCTTATTTAAGGAAGGATATACTTGCATTGGAGGCAGTTCAGAGAAGGTTCACTAGGTTGACTCTGGGGATGAGGGGGTTGACTTATGAGGAAAGGTTGGGCCTCTACTCATTGGAATTCAGAAGAATGAGAGGTGATCTTATCGAAACTTATAAGATAATGAAGGGGCTTGACAAGGTGGATGCAGAGAGGATATTTCCACTCATTGGTGAAACTAAAACTATGGGGCATAGGGCTAGAGTTTCCCCAAAGCCCGCCAGCACCCGATTGCCGCCCAGAAAATCGCTACAGCCGGGAAGATTATCGCTGGCGCAAACTTCCGGGAAAAAAAAAATTTAAATATGCCCAGCTAGAAATATGTGCCTTTCACCCCCAATCTGGGTGGAAAATGCAATTTCGGCTAGATTGGGCAGTGCCTAAAGAAAATGGGCGAAAAATTAAAAAATCTATAAAAAATTTACCCCGAGGCTGCGGGTTGGGCCTAACACCAAAAAAAGAATAAAAATAATTTTTCAAAAACCTAACTAAAAAATCCCCAAAACATTCCCAAGACATTTTTAAATTAAATCGCCCCAACAGATTCTGAAAATAAATAGTAAAAAGCTAATCACTTACCTTGTTCTTGCAGACCCACTGCCCAGCTCCGCTGATCCCCGTGGGCGGTTTAAAAAAACGTTTTTTTTATACTTGCCTACGGATTGCCGCTCAGCCAAAGATGGCGCCATGGCGCTCTGTGGAGGGTACACGCCCGCTGTCCGCTCCCCAGCGGGACTTCGAAACCGCTGGCGTGCCTCAGCTGGGGAATTTTTCTCCGACCCATTTCTCGCCCAAAACGGCCAATCCCGCCGAGAAACCGGGCGGTGAACCAATGCAAATTCTAGCCTATAGTCTCAGAGTAAGGGGCCGCCCATTTAAAACTGAGATGAGGAGGAATTTCTTCTCTCTGGGGGTCGTGAATCTGTGAAATTCTCTGCGCCAGAGAGCTGTGGAGGCTGGGTCTTTGAATATATTTAAGGTGGAGATAGGCAGATTTTTGAGGGTTATGGAGAGCGGGCAGGGAAGTGGAGCTGAGTCCATGATCAGATTAGCCATAATCTTATTGAATGGCGGAGCAGGCTAGAGGGGCCGAATGGTCTAATGCTGCTCCTATTTCTTATGTTCTTATTCCGATGCTAACCTGCAGTCCTAAAGCTGCTGCTGCTGTTGATATAGTAACGGATTTCTCTCTTGCTCCCAAAGGCTGCTGTTCCTGAAAGTGAAAGCCCACAAAAAGAGAGAGCAGTTTGCTTTCTGCTCATCAAGTGGCTGTGAGAGGATAAAGATCAAAGCCTCCATTCCGGTGAACAGCAGAGTCAGTGACTGTGCGATGAAAGCGTACCCCAAGTACGCTCAGATGCCGACTGTCGACGTGCCAATGCCAAAGAGATTGCCCACGGCACAGCTGGTAAATTGCTATCCTCAACTCTGGGCTCCATCATATTGGTTAACCCTTTTGCCCCCCTCAAACTATGACACACTGTGAGAGTGAGGGGGTCTCCTAAGTTCCTGCCTGGATTGCGTTATCTCACCTGCTGCCCGGGCCCATCACAGGAAACCTGAGCGGGCAGCACACTACAAGCATACTGGACAGGGATCGATTTCAACTGTTCCCGCAGGCGGCAAACATGTGGCAGCGAGTCCATCCCCGCTTTACCCCCGCCCGATTGACCCCTCTGCTGGGAACAGTTAGAATCGACCCCAGAAACTCAGCAATGGGTCTGTTCCATATCCTGCACTATTCTGAAATAGGGTGAGATGTGAGGGTAGAGCCTTGAATAGGGGTTGGGGCTTACACATGGAGAGAATACATACCCCCTCCCTCCTTTGCTCCCGCCCTCTCCCGCTCCCTCCCTCCTTTGCTCCCGCTCCCTCCCTCCCGCTCCCTCCCTCCCGCTCCCTCCCTCCCTCCCGCCTCCCTCCCTCCCGCTCCCTCCCTCCCGCTCCCTCCCTCCCTCCCGCTCCCTCCCTCCCGCTCCCTCCCTCCCGCTCCCTCCCTCCCGCTCCCTCCCTCCCGCTCCCTCCCTCCCGCTCCCTCCCTCCCGCTCCCTCCCTCCCGCTCCCTCCCTCCCGCTCCCTCTCTCCCGCTCCCTCTCTCCCGCTCCCTCTCTCCCGCTCCCTCTCTCCCGCTCCCTCTCTCTCGCTCCCTCTTTCCCGCTCCCTCTTTCCCGCTCCCTCTTTCCCGCTCCCTCTTTCCCGCTCCCTCTTTCCCGCTCCCTCTTTCCCGCTCCCTCTTTCCCGCTCCCTCTTTCCCGCTCCCTCTTTCCCGCTCCCTCTTTCCCGCTCCCTCTTTCCCGCTCCCTCTTTCCCGCTCCCTCTTTCCCGCTCCCTCTTTCCCGCTCCCTCTTTCCCGCTCCCTCTTTCCCGCTCCCTCTTTCCCGCTCCCTCTTTCCCGCTCCCTCTTTCCCGCTCCCTCTTTCCCGCTCCCTCTTTCCCGCTCCCTCTTTCTCGCTCCCTCTTTCTCGCTCCCTCTTTCTCGCTCCCTCTTTCTCGCTCCCTCTTTCTCGCTCCCTCTTTCTCGCTTCCTCTTTCTCGCTCCCTCTTTCTCGCTCCCTCCCTCTCGCTCCCTCCCTCTCTCCCCCTGTCTCCCTGTCTCTCTCACTCCCTCTGACTCTCTCTCTGTCTCTGTACTGCATGTTTCTATCCCCCTTAATGTATTAATTTACTGATGTGCTGTACTTTGCACCAGTAAAAATTAGATGAGAGTTAAAGGAACTTGCCTTTAAAAGGCGTCTTTCACATCCTCAGAATATCCAAAAGTGCTTCCCATCTAATGAATGACTCTAAATGTGCAGTCATTGCAGCCAGTTTATGCACGGCAAGATTTCTGAAACCGCAAACGTGATAAATGCCAGGTTAGTCAGGTTTTGGTGCTGTTCAATGAGGGAGGAATGTTGAAGGTGAATTTCCTGCTCTTCCTTGACATGTGCCAAGATGTCTTTGATGTTTATCTGAACAGGAAATCAGGGCATCAATTTAATGTCTCCTTAAGAGACCATTATCTATAGCAAATCCTCTCTCACTTTGGTTCTAGTTGTCATGTATACTTGGGATTACTAGCCACCAGGGGGCGCCACTGTCGGAAGTCATTGAGCTATACGCACAGGTGTGCGAGCCAGGTATATAAAGCAAGCCACCGTGTAATGTGGGCACTTTGGGCCCAAATAAAGTTGAGCCAGGTTTGCACCTGAGTGAGTTTACAGTATTCAGTCTATCGAGTTATTACATACATAAAACTAGTGTACGTTAGCAAAGAATCTTGTTTTGTAAATTCCTTCGACAACTCTAGTGGTGGACTGTAACTGGATCGAGGTTCGATATTCCTCAGCCGGGGGTGGGTTTCTGTCTTCACTGCGGTACTGCCTCTTTCAGTCCTCCGGCCAATCAGAGGCTGCGAAATCGAAGGGGCGTGCGGGCGAGATGAGGGGTGTGAATGACTAAGAACTCTGGGGGAAGGCAGCACTGCTGATCTGAGATGGCACTGTGGCCCAGAATGGCGTGTGCCAACCCCACTGTGAGCAACTTGTGCAAGTTTATTGCACATCATCATCGAAGGCTGTCCCTCAGAATCGAGACTTGCTTCCACTCTTAACATGAGTTCTTAGGTGGCTGAACAGTCCAATATGAGAGCCACAGTCTCTGTCACAGGTGGGACAGATAGACATTGAGGGAAAGGGAGGGTGGGACTGGTTTGCTGCACGTTCTTTCCGCTGCCTGCGCTTGGTTTCTGGAACTAATCATATGTACTAATGCTCCACCTAGGCCAGGGCAACAAGCTGTTGTACAATACATGAAGTGATACTGAAGCACATTTTCATAGCTACACTTTCTCTCTTTTTACACAGAGCACCACCGACCACTTCTTGGAGGTCAAACTTGAATCCTATAAAACCAGGTTCTTCCATATCAGAGAGGACCTGGCCTATTCAGACGTGAGTAGCACCACTTTCCAGTTGAACTTTTATGCTTACAGAAGTCGGTTTTCTCAGCTCACGTTGCCGGGGGAGCCTTGCCTGGACGCACATGTGTATCAGGAAGTGGCATTTTCTGTCCCGTGCAGCCCACGGGGGGGGGGGGGGGGGGAGGAAAGCCAGCAGTGCGAGCTCGAAATATCACCCCTACAGTGCACGAGGGCCACACACAGGGCAAGTGCTTAGTGTGCAGAGTCTCTTACACCTGCAAAGTACAGCTTCCAGCTAAGCTTCTGCTCCACAAAGTGCTGCAGCACAGAGGGACCTGGGGGATCCTTGTGCATGAAACACAAAACGTTAGTTTGCAAGTACAGCAAGTAATCAGGAAGGCAAATGGAATGTTGGCCTTCATTGCAAGGGGAATGGAGTATAAAAGCAGGGAAGTCCTACTAGAGCTGTAGTCCTGCTACAACTAGAGTACTGCGTCCTGTTTTGGTCTCCGTATTTAAGGAGGGATATTTTTACATCGGAGGCAGTTCAGAGAAGGTTCACTTGGTTGACTCCTGAGATGAGGGGTTGGCTTATGAAGAAAGGTTGAGCAGGTTGGGCCTATACGCATTGGAATTTAGACGAATATATTGAAATATATAAGATACTGAGGGGGCTTGACAGGGTAGAAGCAGAGAGGATGTTTCACCTCGTGAGGGAATCTAGAACTAGGGGTCATAGTTTCAGTATAAGGGGTTGTCCATTTAGAACTGAGAGGAATTTCTTATTTGAGTGTTGTAAATCTGTGGAATTCTGTACCTCAGAGAGCTGTGGAGGCTGGGTCATTGAATATGTGTAAGGTGGGGATAGACAGATTTTTGAGCGATAAGGAAGGGTTATGGGGAGCGGGCAGGGAAGTGGAGCTGAGTTCATGATCAGATCAGCCATGATCTTATTAAACGGCGGAACAGGCTCGAGGGGCCAAATGGCTTACTCCTGCTCCTATTTCTTATGTTCTTGTGTCCACGTCCTTTAAATGTATTTTGTGAGCAACTAGGGGCCCAAGTTTCCACATGATTTGCGCCTGATTTTTAGGAGCAACTGGTGGAGAACGGACTATCTTAGAAATCGCAATTCTCCACATTTTTTTTTCTGCAGTTCTAGTCAGGTAGAACAGTTCCAGTTTGGAACAGAATTTTTTCTTCAAGGGGGCGTGTCCGGCCACTGACGCCTGATTTCAAAGTTTCCACAGTGAAAACGTACTCCAAACTAACTTAGAATGGAGCCAGTGAAGATTTTTGTCGAACTGAAAAAATCTGTTCTACACATTAAAAAATCAGGCGCAGGTTACAAATTAGGCGTCCAGAACGAGGTGGGGGGGGGGGGGGGGGGAAGGGAAGTCATTAAATTCTACAATAAATCCTTATTTATACTTCTACAAATATTATACAAATAAATCCAACCTGAATAAACATTTATAACCAAAGAAAAGATTAAATAAACCATCTTCCTACCTGTGTGAAAGTGCTTCAGCCAGCCTCACAAGTTCGTTTGTTCCCAACGGCGGGGGGGGAAGAGGAAGCCGTTCCAGACGGCGGGAGGGAGGGAGTGCGGGAGGGAGTGCGGGATCGACCGACCGCCCGATCGACCAAACGCAGCTTGGGGGGGGGGGGGGGGAAGCCGTTCCAGACGGCGGGCGGGAAGGAGACAGTGAGAAGGCTACAAGAAGCCTCAGTGCTGATGGGCAATGTGCTTTTATTAAAAAATGATCAAAAATTAAACAGCTACAAAGAACTACAAAAATGGCCCAGTGCCAATGTTTCCTTCACACTGCGCGTGCGCGAACACTCCAACGCGCACGCGCAGGGTTGCCGGCAGGAAAAAAACGAATTTAAATAGTACCCGCCCCCTCCCCCTTACAAAATCGGCTCGAGTGTAGGCTCCGCCCCCCTGTGCGCCGCGCCAAACAGACTATGGAGCTGCAGGGCGCTCCAGAATCGCGAGTTTTTTTTCCGGCGCCAGCTCGGAGGGGCGCCCGTTTTTTATCGTGTGGAAACTTGGGCCCTAGGTGTTGGAGAAGGAGCCCTGGGAATCCGAAGGCCGGTGGGTGGGGGAAATGCTGCTCTCTGATGTGGGTGGGGCAGAATTTTTTGGATGGAGCCAGGATACACTGGGGCCTCGCCTCTTTTTCTGCCCATCAAAAATTTACGCCTGAGAAATGCTGGGTGCTGGGAACTTGGTGCATTCCCGGCATCCAGCATTGTTAAACATAGGAACAAAAGATAAAGAAGTAGGCCATTCAGCCCCTCGAGTCTGTTCCATCATTCAATCAGATCATGGCTGATCACGTCCATTTTCCCACCTTTGCTCCATCTCCCTTAATATCCTTATCCAACAAAAAACTGTCGCTCTGAGGCTTGTAAGCTCCAACTGACCCCCAGCATCCGCAGCCTTTTGGGGGCGAGAGTTCCACATTTCTACTACTCTGTGTGAAAGAATGCTTCCTGATTTACCTGCGAAACGGCCTGGCTCTAATTTTAAGATGAAGCCCCCTTGTTCTGGATTCCCCAACAGAGGAAATAGTTTCTCTGCATTGATCATCATCATAGGCAGTCCCTCGGAATCGAGGAAAGACTTGCTTCCACTCTTAAAATGCGTCCTTAGGTGACTGAACAGTCCAATGCGAGAGCCACAGACTTTGTCACACGTGGGACAGATAGTCGTTGAGGGAGCGGGTGGGTGGGACTGGTTTGCCGCACGCTCTTTCCGCTGTCTGCGCTTTATTTCTGCATGCTCTCGTCGATGATACTCGAGGTGCTCAGCGCCCTCCCGGATGCACTTGCCCCACTTAGGGCGGTCTTTGGCCAGGGACTCCCAGGTGTCAGTGGGGATGTTGCACTTTATCAAGGAGGCCTTGAGGGCGTCCTTGTAATGTTTACGCTGCCCACCTTTGGCTCGTTTGCCACGAAGGAGTTCCGAGTAGAGCGCTTGCTTTGGGAGTCTCGTGTCTGGGACATGAGAATGATGTGGCCTGCCCAGCGGAGCTGGTCGAGTGTGGTCAGTGCTTCAATGCTGGGGATGTTGGCCTGGTCGAGGACACTAACGTTGGTGCGTCTGTCCTCCCAGGGGATTTGTAGGATCTTGTGGAGTCATCGTTGGTGGTATTTCACCTTACAGCTGTGTCTCAGTGGGTAGCTCTCTCGCCAGTGCAGTGCTGAGGGAGTGCTGCACTGTCGGAGGTGACGCCTTTCGGATGAGACGTTAAACCGAGGCCCCGTCTGCTCTCTCAAGTGAACGTAAAAGATCCCATGGCACTATTTCGAAGAAGAGCAGGGGAGTTATCCCCGGGGTCCTGGCCAATATTTATCCCTCAATCAATATAACAAAAACAGATTATCGGGTCATTATCACATTGCTGTTTGTGGGAGCAGCACAGGGGCCCAGGAGAGGCGTGCGGCCTGGGCCCAGAAGAGGCGAGGGCCCAGGGGCAGCACGGACCATAGTGTGATATGTGCACACTAGGTCCATGCAGCAGAGCTGGTCAGTCGTCCTGGTTAACCCTTGCCACTGGACCAAGACCTAGCTCTGTCAAGCCCGTGTGGTGGCTGGTGTGTAACGGCCACCACATGTTAAAAAAAATCCACGCACAGGCATCTTCCACCCTTCAAGATTTAGTTCGGACCTGGAATTTTAGGTCCTTCATTGAAACACCTGTGAACTTTTTGATGTGGAAGCAAGTCATCCTCGATTCGAGGGACCGCCTATGATGATGATGATGATGCTGTGCGCTAATTGGCTGCCGTGTTTCCCACATTACAACAGTGACTGCATTTCAAAAGTACTTCATTGGCTGTAAAATGCTTTGGGACATCCGGTGGTCATGAAAGGCGCTATATAAATACAAGTCTTTTTTTTATCGAATCTTTTAAACATTTTAACCACATTGATCAGATCATAAGAATAATATAAGAATTAGGAGCAGGAGTAGGCCATTCGGCCCCTCGAGCCTGCTCCGCCATTCAATATGATCATGGCTGATCTTCTACCTCAACTCCACTTCCCTGCACTGTCCCCATATCCCTTGATTCCCTTGATTCCCTTAATATCCAAATATCTATCAATCTCTGTGTTGAATATACTCAAAGACTGAGCCTCCACAGCCCTCTGGGGTAATGAATTCCAGAGATTCACCACCCTCTGAGTGAAGAAATTTCTCATCTCTGTCCTAAATGGCCGACTCCTTATTCTGATACTGTGAGCCCTGGTTCTAGACTCCCCAGCCGGAGGAAACATCCTCCCTGCATCTACCCTATCAAGCCTGGTAAGAATTTTGAATGTTTCAATGAGGTCACCTCTCATTCTTCTAAACTGTAGAGTCATCCTCAAAGGACAATCCCCCCCACCCCCACTCCCCATCCCAGGAATCGGCCTGGTGAACCTTCGTTGCACTCCCTCAGTAGATCACCCCTCAATCTCCTACATTCAAGAAAACACAAGCCAAGTCTATGCAACCTGTGCTCATAATTTAACACTCTGAGCCCGGGTATCATTCTGAAATGTTAAGGGCCTTGGGTTTGCATTTCAAAGGATCTCTCAACAATCCAATTGGCTGCTGTTACATTACAGAAACTGGGCTATTGGCACCAGGTCATTTTTTAACTTGATGCTACTGCTTCCCGATGATTGTGAGCCCAGTCATGTATCAGTAAAGGATTGCATGTGCATTCCCTCCCTCCACCCGCATCCCACCCCAGGCCCAGAGTTGGTGCCCCATTGGCACTGTAAGTGGCCCAGGCAGCCACCCGCCATATATACATGGGACTATCTGTCCTGTACTATTTCTGTCGAGACTCCGCCCCCGATGCCTCCCGCCCGAACCGGAAGTGACGGAGCCGGAAGTGCGGCCCTGAACCGGAGGTAGGACCTGGCAATCAGTCCGACCAAGTTCCGCGAGCCTCCAGTGAGGTTCCGTCACGGAGGGGAGAGAGAGATCCTGGTGGGGAGAGAGGCGGACAGGGAGAGAGAGAAAGCTTGGATGGAGGCAGAAAGAGAGCAAGAACTTTGCGGGGGGGGTGGTTGGAGAGAGAGAGAGAGAGTCTGGAGGGGAGAGAGACTGGGGGAGTGAGAGAGCTTGGGGGCGGGGTGCAGGGGAGAGAGAGAGAGAGGGAGAGAGAGACTGGGGGAGTGAGAGAGCTTGGGGGCGGGGTGCAGGGGAGAGAGAGAGAGCTTGGGAGTGGGGTCATGCACTTGCGCTGGGATAAGGGTATTCAGCTGGCACTTGGTGGCTTCTGGGGAGCTCTGTCCTCTGTGGCTTCTGGAAGTCAAAGTGATCGAGTTACAATTTACGAAGTCAGTGAGACCTTGGGCTGGGTGGTTCCCGTTACACATTCCAGAGAAACTTCAGAGTGTAGCTTATCCTCCAAGGGGACCAATCAGAGACAAGGGGTGGACATTTTCACAGTACAAACAGACACGTCCTATATAAATACCCCAGACCCTGGGACACAGGCCAGCATTGGGAGCATCCATGGGGTGGGTTGAATTTCCCAGACCTTACCCCCACGTCCCATGCTGTTTCTGGGCTGCCGTACTAACGAGGGTAAGTTCCACAATCCTACATTCCTCACTCGGCAGAAGCGTGGGTCAGAGGTCACGCTGTGTCGTTGTAACGCCCCATTTCCAACTCTTGCTCCCATCGAGCAAGACTCCCCTCCCCCTCCCCGAATAAATCCTATGGTGCTGCCGTGCACTTCTTTACCATACAGTCTTCAGATAACAAACACGTGTTTGCAACGTTTTGTTACATCAGAGGTAGTGTTGTAGACAATCGCCGCTTTTCTATTAGCTGTCTGCTTTACTCACTCTTGACTCAAAGTGGTGAGTTCAAGTCCCACAGCAGAGACTTGATCACATAATCCAGGCTAACACTTCCAGTGCAGTGCTGAGGGAGTGCCGCACTGTCGGAGGGGCAGTGTTGAGGGAGTGCCGCACTGTCGGAGGGGCAGTGTTGAGGGAGTGCCGCACTGTCGGAGGGGCAGTGCTGAGGGAGTGCCGCACTTTCGGAGGGGCAGTACTGAAGGAGTGCCGCATTGTCGGTGGGGCAATACTGAGGGAGTGCCGCACGGTAGGAGGAGCAATGCTGAGGGAGTGCTGCACTGTTGGAGGGGCAGTACTGAGGGAGCGCCGCACTGTCGGAGAGGCAGTACTGAGGGACCGCTGCACTGTCGGAGGGGCAGTACTGAGGGAGCGCTACACTGTCGGAGGGGCAGTACTGAGGGAGCGTTGCACTGTCGGAGGGGCAGTACAGAGGGAGCGCTGCACTGTCGGAGGGCCAGTACTGAGGGAGCGCTGCACTGTCGGAGGGGCAGTACTGAGGGAGCGCCGCACTGTCGGAGGGGAAATATTGAGGGAGCACCACACTGTCAGAGGGGCAGTACTGAGGGAGCGCAGCACTGTTTGAGGGGCAGTACTGAGGGAGCGCCGCACTGTCGAAGGGGCAGTACTGAGGGAGCGCCGCACTGTCGGAGGGGCAATACTGAGGGAGCGCCGCAATGTCGGAGGGGCAGTACTGAGGGAGCGCCGCACTGTCGGAGGGGCAGTACTGAGGGAGCGCCGCACTGTCGGAGGGGCAGTACTGAGGGAGCGCTGCACTGTCGGAGGGGCAGTACTGAGGGAGTGCTGCACTGTCGGAGGGGCAGTACTGAGGGAGTGCTGCACTGTCGGAGGGGCAGTATTGAGTGAGCACCACACTGTTGGAGGGGCAGTACTGAGGGAGTGCTGCATTGTTGGAGGGGCAGTACTGAGGGAGCGCTGCACTGTCTGGGTAGTACTGAGGGAGCGCCGCACTGTCGGAGGGGCAGTACTGAGGGAGCGCTGCACTGTCTGAGGGGCAGCACTGAGGGAGTGCTGACTGATGGGATGACCAAACAACCGTGAATCCCAGATCCACAAGGGTGGCTCCAATAATGTTACTGATCAATAAAATACATTTTTATAAAGAATGTATTTAAGTTTTAACACCGATTCAGGCAATCTGGAAATCACAATGACTTAAGGCTTCAGTGATTTTAATTACATTCTAGAGGAACTATACTGTGCAGAGATTAGTGTGTGAACATTTAGTGTAATTCCCTCATCCACTCTCTTAATAATAGGATAGAACTTGCATTTCTATAGCGCCTTTCACAACCCCAGCGCTTTACAACCAATGGAATACTTTTGAAGTGTAGGCAGCCAGCACAGCCTTCGGTCGCCTGAGGAAGAGTGTGTTTGAAGACTAGGACCTCAAACCTGGCACCAAGCTTATGGTCTACAGGGCAATAGTGATACCCGCCCTCCTATATGGCTGAGACGTGGACTATGTACAGCAGACACCTCAAAACACTGGAGAAATACTACCAGCGCTGCTTCCGCAAGATCCAGCAAATCCACTGGGAGGATAGACGCACCAACGTCAGTGTTCTTGCTCAGGCCAACATCCCCAGCATCGAAACACTGATCACACTTGACCAGCTCCGCTGGGCAGACCACATTGTTCGCATGCCTGACACAAGACTCCCAAAGCAAGCGTTCTACTCGGAGCTCCTACACGCCTACACGGCAAGCGAGCCCCAAATGGGCAGAGAAAATGTTTCAAGGACACCCTCAAAGCCTCCTTGATAAAGTGCAACATCCCCACCGATACCTGGGAGTCCCTGGCCAAAGACCGCCCTAAGTGGAGGAAGAGCATCCGGGAGGGCGTTGAGCACCTTGAGTCTCGTCGCCGAGAGCATGCAGAAATCAAGCGGAAGGAGCGTGCGACAAACCAGACTCCCCACCCACCCTTTCCCTCAACGACTGTCTGTCCCACCTGTGACAGAGACTGTAATTCCCATATTGGATTGTTCAGTCACCTGAGAACTCACTTTTAGAGTGGAAGCAAGTCTTCCTCGATTCCGAGGGACTGCCTATGACGATGATGATGATGATGAATAGAGGAAATGTGGCAGTCAAGTTACGCACAGCAGCAATGAAATAATGACCAGAAAATCTGTTATCGTGATGTTGGTTGAGGGATAAATATTGGCCAGGACATCGGGGAGAACTCCCCTGCTCTACTTTGGGATGTCATGGGATTTTTTACATCCACCTGAGACAGTGCAGCACTCCCTCAGCACTGCACTGGAGTGTCAGCCTAGATTTTTGTGCTCAAGTATCTAGAATGGGACTTGAACCCACAATCTTCTGACTCAGAGGCGAGAGTGCTACCCACTGGTCGAAGGCTGACTCATTAATAAAACACCATTAAAAATATATAACGATGCATTAAATGTTCGGATGGAAAATTCTATCATATCAAGGTTCTAGTACAATGAAGAATGGAAAAATATTAAACCTTTGAGGGGTCGTTTTCCGACTTGTCCTTTGGGTGTGAGCTTTGCGCATCAAAAGCGTGTATTGAAAACTGTGTGTGTATAGAATCATAGAAATTTACAGCATTTCGGCCCATCGTGTCCGTGCTGGCCAATAAGAGGCTATCCAGCCTAATCCCACTTTCCAGCTCTAGGTCTGTAGCCCTGCAGGTTACAGCACTTCAAGTGCACATTCAAATACTTTTTAAATGTGGTGAGGGTTTCTGCCTCTACCACCCTTTCAGGCAGTGCGTTCCAGACCCCCACCACCCTCTGGGTGAAGAAATTTCCCCTCAAATCCCCTCTAAACCTTCTACCAATTACTTTAACTCTATGGCCCCTGGTTGTTGACCCCTTTGCCAAGGGAAATAGATCCTTCCTATCCACTCTATCCAGGCCCCTCATAATTTTATACACCTCAATCAGGTCTCCCCTCAGCCTCCTCTGTTCCAAAGAAAACAAACCCAGCATATCCAATCTTCCCTCATAGCTAAAATTCTCCAGTCCAGGCAACATCTCAGGAGTCTATTTCAAACACACTCAGGAAACCCATACACATTGTGCCCAGGATTTTGACCGCGTGCACTTGGGAGCCCAGGCTTCCCGTCAGCCGAGCCAAGTCGGAAAATTACCCCTGTCACCTGCACGCAAAAATACTGTTTAGTCTTTACAACTAAAAGTGTCGTTGTGTCAGTAGAACCCGAGGAGACGATCATAAAAATGTTCAGCACCAGGGAATGTGCTTTTAATGCTCACTTCTTGTTCCACGGGGCTTTAACTACCACCGAGAACTCGGGGGGTGAATGTCCGCGAGAGGGGACGGCAGTTCTGCCACTGTGGCCTCCTTTGGTGAAAGCTCCGGGTTAATGTTTCATTTATAATTATGGTATATATTATTTAATTTTGTCTAATTATAATTAATCTTTATTGTACTGATCTTACTATTGTGTTGACCTGGGATTTTATCTGGTTTTTGCCTCTCCCAGGAGATCACACGGCTCCGGTTGGGGTGGAGTGTAGAATGTTTCAGTATAAGGGGTGTTGCAGTTATGTTAGGCGGACTGGTTGGGCTGGGTGCTCTTTGCCTTTCCGTCATTGTTCATGGGTTTATATGTAACCTTCAGGGCTGCTGACCGAGGGCCGTGTGACTCTTTGTCGGCCGGCGCGGACACGATGGGCCAAAATGGCCTCCTTTTGCACTGTAAATTTCTATGTTTCTATACTCCTTATTGTATTATTTACAATGTAATTTGAATTTATTTTTTACCCGTTTTTCCGCCTGTGTCTATCTGCGTGCGCATTTTGGTTGCCGCTTCGGGCCCGAGCCTTTAACCACTTTTTACTCTTCCTTCTCCACCTTTTCTCTCTTTGCCTCAATGGTCAATGTCTAACGTGTTGTAACACTGCTGTGAAGCGCCTTGGGACGTTTTACTATGTTAAAGGCGCTATATAAATAAAAGTTATTAATATTTTAACGCCAGGTGATAGCCAATCGGATGCCTGTTTTGCACCTTGCCCGGTTCTTGTTTCCATTAATCGGGCGGGGTGTCGAGCAGGAGGCTGATTGGCTCACGCCCGCTTTCCGCCCGGTGATCAATGTTAAAATGACCCCGGCTGTTTCCGCCAAACTTGTGCCGAAGGTCGGTAGGTGGTGCAGAGAACGCCAGGAGGAAAATCACCGCACAGATCACCGGGGAGGCTTGTGGTGCAACTTGACATTTTCCTCAACACTTCAGCCTATCTGCCGAGGGTTTCTAAATATGATGCGAACGTTGAGATTGAGCAACTGAGCAGTTTTTAATCTTCGCTGCGCAGGTCGACGGGAAGAAGTATTATCACGTTGACGACGGCATGCAGATCATCGTCATCGACGGCAAGTCTGGAAAGGTGGTCGACAATCAAAGTTTCAGAAACACCATCTTGCGAGGAATCCCTGTCCATGTAGAGAATTATGTTGCAAACATGAAAAACAAGTGAGTAATTAGAATAGTTTTATCTTCGCCTTTGCAAGCAGTGAACCAAGGGGATTATTTTTAACCCCCAAAAATGGTTGGCTTTGGGTCGGGTGAGATGTGACATTTAAAAAAAAAAAAATCTCAAACCCAACCCAGCGGTTGTTCTGCTGACGGGACAACCAATCCGCTCCCAGGAAGTGGGTTGGCCATTTAAATATTATAATGAGGCTGCGTGCCTCAGATTTAACCTGCCTTCCGGGTGTAACCCTGGCTGGCCAGGTTTCCCGAGCTAAAGGGAGGTGAGGATGGCTTCAGGGCCAAAGGTCAGTGCCTTTCCAGCACTGCCTGTGGGCCAAATGGAGCAGGACTGCGTCCCCTGCCCCAACCCACCAAGCTTCCCTGCTTCCCCGCCTGGAATCGGAAGCCCCCCCCACCCCCATCAGTCCCCGCCCCCTGGGTTCACCAACCACCCACCCCCACCTATCCAAAAGACGGGCCCAGCCCCCACTAATCCTGATGCGGGTTTCTGACCTGCAGCCTCCCTAGGAGTGTTCCCCATCGGACAGGGAGCCAAGCCTGTCAGTCAGGCTGGCTTCCAGGCGGGGAAACCCGCTTGAAAAAAATACGCTGGCTGTGACGTTAAAACTGCACAGCTCGCCCGACCAAAACTCCTCACCCCCCCACCCCACTCCTTCCCACTGAAAAAAGCATGCCCCAGCCAAGATCGGGACCACTGGAACTGATTTCCCCACTCCTGCATGTATTGGTTATCTTGGCCCCTTCCATGGGGGAAGGCAGTGCGGTGGGGAGAATCCACAGACTGCCTGACATACCTCTATAGAAACATAGAAACATAGAAAATAGGTGCAGGAGTAGGCCATTCGGCCCTTCGAGCCTGCAACGCCATTCAATGAGTTCATGGCTGAACATGCAACTTCAGTACCCCATTCCTGCTTTCTCGCCATACCCCTTGATCACCCTGGTAGTAAGGACTACATCTAACTCCTTTTTGAATATATTTAGTGAATTGGCCTCAACAACTTTCTGTGGTAGAGAATTCCACAGGTTCACCACTCTCTGGGTGAAGAAGTTTCTCCTCATCTCGGTCCTAAATGGCTTACCTCTTATCCTTAGACTGTGACCCCTGGTTCTGGACTTCCCCAACATTGGGAACATTCTTCCTGCATCTAACCTGTCTAAACCCGTCAGAATTTTAAACGTTTCTATGAGATCCCCTCTCATTCTTCTGAACTCCAGTGAATACAAGCCCAGTTGATCCAGTCTTTCTTGATATATCAGTCCCGCCATCCCGGGAATCAGTCTGGTGAACCTTCGCTACACTCCCTCAATAGCAAGAATGTCCTTCCTCAAGTTAGGAGACCAAAACTGTACACAATACTCCAGGTGTGGCCTCACCAAGGCGCCGTACAACTGTAGCAACACCTCCCTGCCCCTGCACTCAAACTCCCTCGCTATGAAGGCCAACATGCCATTTGCTTTCTTAACCACCTGCTGTACCTGCATGCCAACCTTCAATGACTGATGTACCATGACACCCAGGTCTCGTTGCACCTCCCCTTTTCCTAATCTGTCATCATTCAGATAATAGTCTGTCTCTCTGTTTACCACCAAAGTGGATAACCTCACATTTATCCACATTATACTTCATCTGCCATGCATTTGCCCACTCACCTAACCTATCCAAGTCACTCTGCAGCCTCATAGCATCCTCCTCGCAGCTCACACTGCCACCCAACTTAGTGTCATCCACAAATTTGGAGATACTACATTTAATCCCCTCGTCCAAATCATTAATGTACAATGTAAACAGCTGGGGCCCCAGCACAGAACCTTGCGGTACCCCACTAGTCACTGCCTGCCATTCTGAAAAGTACCCATTTACTCCTATTCTTTGCTTCCTGTCTGCCAACCAGTTCTCAATCCACGTCAGCACACTACCCCCAATCCCATGTGCTTTAACTTTGCACATTAATCTCTTGTATGGGACCTTGTTGAAAGCCTTCTGAAAGTCCAAATACACCACATCAACTGGTTCTCCCTTGTCCACTCTACTGGAAACATCCTCAAAAATTTCCAGAAGATTTGTCAAGTATGATTTCCCTTTCACAAATCCATGCTGACTTGGACCTATCATGTCTCTGCAAGCTCACCGGGAAACTGGGTCTCAGTGGGTGCAACTAACCCCATCATCTGGATGCAACGTTTCAAAAAACAAATACCTTTCTGTCTCTTCACCCCTTGTGGTGCATGTGAGCGGCAGTAGGCCTGTTTCACTGCCTCCTCTTTCATGATGGTGACCTCAGCCCCTCAGTGCGGTGACATCAGCCCCTCAGTGCGGTGACATCAGCCCCTCAGTGCGGTGACATCGTCTCTCAGTGCGGTGACCTCAGCCCCTCAGTGCAGTGACCTCAGCCCCTCAGTGCGGTGACACCAGCAGTGGGGGGCAAAGCCTCTGAGCCATTGAGGTAAGCTGTTTATTAGGGGTGGGGCCTTTAATCCCCAACCTCCCCAGTCATGCAATCTCATGGGAGAGGCCAGGAACCAGAGTAAGTGCCTCAGGCCTATTTAGAAAAGAAACTCTGTGGCAATTCCTCGTTCCCTGGAAGACCATGTCGAGCTCCAGGATTCCTAATTTAGTCATGATGCCCTGGCCATTATGATGGAGCAGCTTGTCTATTGCCGCCCGTCACTTGCGTCCGTTCGTATAGCGGTGTTACCAGCCGCCCCCCCCCACCCAACGCTTCCTGGTATGAAAAATATTTGGGCAGGTTTTAGGAAATCATGTTGGGAGCTTTGCTGGGAATTCAGCACAAAGTTTGGCATTCCGGCAGGATTTTCCATCTGATAGGTTTAATTGACGGAAAATCCTGCAGATACCAGAATCCTCGGCCCCAAATTCCCAGCACTATCTCCGCCGTCAAACCTCTGAATTCTACAAATCGGCCTGTGTCCGTTTATTCAACGTGGAGCACAGACTTGTGCGTTGTTTCTGAGAGGAAGCAATTTGCCTAAGCAGCGTTCTTACAATTTAATTACTTTATTTGATGGCTATGCGTGGGTGTAGTTTGATTTTTGTCATCTTCAAGACCACTAATGGGACCTTTCTAATTCCAGCTCCATCGTTCTGGTGACGTCCAAAGGAAGGCTAATTTCAGAAAGACCTTGGAACAAAGTTCTGACACAACTTGGAGCCACCAGTGTTAAACTAAAGGGTAATTACTAGAGGAGCTTTCCTCTTGCTGGAATGTTGCTAAAAAAAAAATAGCGCCTTTTATAACCACCGGACGTCCCAAAGCGCTTTAAGCCAATGACCCACCTTTTGAAGTGTAATTACTGTTATAATGTAGGAAACGCGGCAGCCAATTAGCACACTGCAAACTCCCACAGACAGCAAAGTTATAATGACCAGATAATCCGTTTTTAAGTACTGTTGATTGAGGGATAAATATTGGCCAGGACGCCGGGGAGAACTCCCCTGCTCTACTTCGAAATAGTGCCATGGGATTTTTTACGTCCACCTGAGAGAGCAGACAGGGCCTCGGTTTAACGTCTCATGTAGTCATTTAGAGATTGTTTCTATCTGAAACATTTTACTTTCACTCTTTAGGTTGAAAATGGCACGATTTTAATGATGTTGCCAATTTTTGTCGGGTATATTTCCCAGCGGGCGAGTGCGGAACATGTGCGTACCTACCTGAAAATCAGCCGGGCAATTGATTCCGTCACATCGTGCATGATCGTCTGGCTGGCCTTTCCGTAGTGAGGGAGCGGTTCCCATTGGCCGGAATCTTGACCCAGGCTTCGTCCACTACAGGCACTGCACTCCCAGGGGCAGGGGAGAACTCCTTGCCCCAAGCTCTTTGACCGACCCAACTTCCAACGGGGCTAAAAGGGTTACGTTACAAGGACAGGTTGCATAACCTAGGCTTGTATTCCCTCAAGTATAGAAGATTAAGGGGTGATCTAATTGAGGCGTTAAAGATGATCAAAGGATTTGATAGGGTAGATGAAGAGACACTATCTCCTGTGATAGGGGCGGGTAGGAACATTGGAACAGGGGTAGGCCATTCAGCCCCTCCAGCGTGTTCCCCCATTCATTTAGATCATGGCTGAACCTCTCCAAGGGGGCATAACCTTAAAATTAGAGCTAGGCCGTTCAGGAAGCACATCACACAAAGAGTGGTGGGAATCTGGACCTCTTCCCCACCAAAAGCTGTTGAGGCTGGGGGTCAATTGAACATTTCAAAACTGAGATAGATTGATATTTGTTAGGTAAGGGTATTAAACGTTACGGAACCAAGGCGGGTAGATAGAGTTAAGATGCAGATCAGCCAGATCTCATTGAATGGCGGAACAGTCTTGAAGGGGCTGAATGACCTCCTCCTTCCCCTATGTTCCAATTAACCTCATCATCACCGGCAGTTCCTCACCAAAAAAGGATGACTTTACAGTTGTTTCAATGAAGGACCTAATATTCCAGATCCCGACCTACATCCTGAAGGGTGGAAGATGCCTGTGCATGGATTTTTTTTTAACATGTGGTGGCAGTTGCACACCAGCCACCACACGGGCTTGACAGAGCTAGGTCTTGGTCCAGTGGCAAGGGTTAACCAAGACGACTGAGGAGCAGCTCTGCTGCACAGACCTAGTGCGCACACATATCGCAGTGTGGACTGGCCCGTGCTGGCCCTGGGCCCTCGCCTCTTCTGGGCCCCGAACTCGCGCCTCTCCTTTCCCCGATCACATCTCTCTACAATTAACCTGTGCTATCATTGACTGGTTTTTCGGCTGGACAAACACTTCCATCATTTTGCCCATGGACAGCCAGCAGCTCTGCAAGCTCATCGTTCTCCACAGTCCCCCCCCTGCAGCTGGGAACCTGGCCTCCCTACACACAACCCCATCGCTTTTATAGGCCAGGAGGAATTCCGTTCCATCTGTGGGGAGGTGGGCAGTGAACAGAATCACACGATCATGTCGTTCACTGCCCACTTTCCAGGCAGAAAACACTTTTGTCTTAATTCTCTGAGCTGTTTTTGTTTTCATTCATTCATTTGGGCATTGGCTGGTGAGACTGGCATTTATTGCCTATCCCAAGTGGCGGAGATCCGGTTTGTAGCACTTTGATACAACTGAGTGTGGGACTGGAGTAGGCCAGACCGGGTAAACATAGAAACATAGAAAATAGGTGCAGGAGTAGGCCATTCGGCCCTTCAAGCCTGCACCACCATTCAATATGATCATGGCTGATCATTCACCTCAGTACCCCTTTCCTGCTTTCTCTCCATACCCCTTGATCCCCTTAGCCATAAGGCCACATCTAACTCCCTCTTCAATATATCCAATGAACTGGCATCAACGACTCTCTGCGGCAGGGAATTCCACAGGTTAACAACTCTCTGAGTGAAGAACTTTCTCCTCATCTCATTCCTAAATGGCCTACCCCTATCCTAAGACTCTGTCCCCTGGTTCTGGACTTCCCCAACATCGGGAACATTCTTCCCGCATCTAACCTGTCCCATCCCGTCAGAATCTTATAAGTTTCTATGAGATCCCCTCTCCCTCTCATCCTTCTAAACTCCATTGTATAAGGGCCGAGTTGATTCAGTCTCTCCTCATGTGTCAGTCCAGCGATCCCTGGAATCAGTCTGGTGAACCTTCGCTGCATTCCCTCAATAGCAAGAACGTCCTTCCTCAGATTAGGAGACCAAAACTGAACACAATATTCCAGGTGAGGCCTCACCAAGGCCCTGTACAACTGCAGTAAGACCTCCCTGCTCCTATACTCAAATCCCCTAGCTATGAAGGCCAACATACCATTTGCCGCCTTCACCGCCTGCTGTACCTGCATGCCAACTTTCAATGACTGATGAACCATGACACCCAAGTCTCGTTGCACCTTCCCTTTTCCTAATCTGCCGCCATTCAGATAATATTCTGCCTTCGTGTTTTTGTCACCAAAGTGGATAACCTCACATTTATCCACATTATACTGCATCAGCCATGCTCTCTCCTAACCTGTCCAAATCACCCTGCAGCCTCTTAGCATCCTCCTCACAATTCACACCACCCAGTTTAGTGTCATCTGCAAACTTGGAGATATTACCCTCAATTCTTTCATCCAAATCATTAATGTATATTGTGAAGAGCTGGGGTCCCAGCACTGAGCCCTGCGGTACTCCACTAGTTACTGCCTCTCATTCCGAAAAGGACCTGTTTATCCCGACTCTCTGCTTTCTGCCTGCCAACCAATTCACTATCCACGCCAGTACATTACCCCCAATACCATGTGCCTTGGTCTTGTACACCAATCTCTTATGTGGTACCTTGTCAAAGGCCTTTTGAAAGTCCAAATACACCACAGAGTAAACACTACAGAGTAAAACTCCCTTTACACTGTCCCATCAAACACTCCCAGAAGAGGTAGAGCATGGGTTAGATAGAGAGTAAAGATAGAGGATAAGGCCGGCAGGTTTCCATCCTGAAAGGGCTTGAGTAAACCAGTTGGGTTTTTATGAGAATCCAACAATTTCATGGTCACTTTTCCCGATACCAGCTTTTTATTTCCAGATTTTTGTTGATGGAATTCAAATTCTCACGTTCTCTGAATTACCAGTCCAGCCACATAGTCACTGCACTTCCATACCCCTTCAATGCAGTTGGATGAGTAGGAAGCTTAGATGGAAAGCTCTCCAAGACTCCGCTTTTATAGCCCTGAGGTAGAGATTGCCAGATAAGCAAAGCTACATCAAGACCTCTTGGCCATCAGGGTCGTTATCAAACACACTGTCGCCGTTTCAAAGCAACATTTCAAATGCTAGTCTTGGGCATCTTACAACACAGCTCCACCAGGGTGTCCAAGATTATTTTGTCTGCTGTACGCTGTACGTCTTTGTGATTGAGAGAGGCCCGAGTGTCCTCCAGGGGGGAGCATCCAGTGGACCTGCGGACAAGGGCAGAGATAGACCCTGACGACAAGTTAGAAGGTGCTCTTGCTGAAACAGCTGTGCAGGCACCAAGAGTCGCACGTCTCGTTCTATCAGTTATATTCCATATTCTCCTCACATAAGAAATAGGAGCAGGAGTAGGCCATGCAGCCCCTCGAGCCTGCTCCGCCATTCAATAAGATCGTGGCTGATCTGATCATGGACTCAGCTCCACTTCCCTGCCCGCTCCCCATAATCCTTGACTCCCTTATCGTTCAAAAATTTGTCTCTCTCCACCTTAAATATATTCAACGACCCAGCCACCACAGCTCTCTGGGGCAGAGAATTCCACAGATTCACGACCCCTTGAGAGAAGAAATCCCTCCTCTTTTCCGTTTTAAATGGGCGACCCCTTTATTCGGAAACTATGCCCCCTAGTTCTAAATTCCCCCACGAGGGGAAACATTCTCTCTGCATCTATCCTGTCAAGCCCCCTCAGAATCTTATACGTTTAAATAAGATCACCTCTCATTCTTCTAAACTCCAATGAGTATAGGCCCAACCTGCTCAACCTTTCCCCATATGACAATCACTTCATCTCCGGAATCAACCTCGTGAACCTTCTCTGAACCGCCTCCAATGCAAGTATATCCTTCCTTAAATAAGGAGACCTAAACGGTATGCCAAAAGCTGTTGAGGCTGGGGGTCAATTAAACATTTCAAAACTGAGATAGATGGATTTTTGTTAGGTAACCTTATTAAGGGTTACGGAACCAAGGCGGGTAGATGGAGTTAAGATGCAAATCAGCCATTATCTCATTGAATGGCAGAACAGTCTTGAAGGGGCTGAATGGCCTCCTCCTGTTTCTATGTTCCAATTAACGTGTGCTATCATTGACTGGTTTTTCGGCTGGACAAACACTTCTATCATTTTGCCCAAGGACAGCCAGCAGCTCTGCAAGCTCATCGTTCTCCATAATCCCCCTGGGTGTGTTCTCACCAACGCCCTGTACACGTGTGAGATGTAATAGCCTTCGGTATACCTTCACTGGGATTGGCCTCTGCACTGAACCAACAGCCAATGTGCTAGCCTGGAGATCTGCTAATAACTTACTTTTCATAATCAAAGTAAAACGGAAATAAAGTACAACCCCAAATTGACTTCGATAAAAGTGACAGTTGGATGTGTCAGGTTTTGTCCCAGTGGTTCAGTGTCTCAGACACGTATTCCCCGGTGGCAGTGATTGCTGAGGTGGCTCTCTGCTCGGTCCCGGTGCCAGCTTTTTGAGATGGGGGTGCCATCCAAGCTGCTTTATCCTCCGTCAGGAGCTGACCCTAAGCCTCCTTTTGCTGGGCCATGTGGCCATTTCAGTGCAGTCCTGAAGGAGTGCTGCACTGTTAGAGGTGTCAGTTTTTTTTTGGATGAGATGTTAAACCGAGGCCTCGTCTGCCCTCTCAGGTGGACGTAAAAAATCCCACAGCACTATTCGGATAAAGAGCAGGGGAGTTCTATCCAGTGTCCTGACCAATATTTACCTTTCAACCGAATGTCACTAAAACAGATGATCTGGTCATGTATCTCACTGCTGTTTGTGGGAGCTTGCTGTACGTAAATTGGTTACCACGTTTCCCTACAGTACACAGTAACTACACTTGAAAAGTACTTTATTGGTAGTAAAGCGCTTTGGGGTGTCCTGAAGTTGTGAAAGGCGCTATAGAAATGCCAGTTCTTTCTGTGCCTCCTTTTGCCGCGTCACGAGGCCAGTCCAGTGCAGTACTGAGGGAGCGCTGCACTGCCGGAGATGCCATCTTTCGGATGAGACGTTAAACTGTGGCACGCACGATGGCACAGGTATAGGAGACGTGGGTAGCGAACCCGTCCTGATTCACCACACACCTTGCAGGCTACATTCTCAAACTATGGTGCTCAGAAATCGGCTTTCATTTAAATGCGGGTCCCACGAGGGCGAATATTTGAGCTCTGCAGCTGAGGAAGGTCACTAGCTCTCCAGCCAGCAGCTCCCTGCTCCACCTCTGCCCCCACCACATACTCCTGCTCACTCTTAACTTGTGGTTTGTGATATAGTCGTACAACATCACTAACAAACACACCACACAAGATGGCTCCAACAGAAGCTGTCATCATGTGACCTTGCCACATGATCCTTTATTTACATCAGTAGTTGCAGTCCATCAGTAGTCCACTAGGGGGAACTCTATTACATGGTTAACCCGGCACTTCCTCCTCAGGCTGACTGTCCCAGTCCCCTTGATTCTCGTTGGGATTGAAAACCGGGGGGCACCAACAAATTGGAAAGCTTGGACCTCCCAATCTTCAACCTGGCTTCAGGCGAGCGAGATTGTACACTGGGACTGAAGCCTCCCAACTTCAGAGCCTTGGAATAAAAGTTTCTGAACCAGTGTCCCTTTCCCACACCCTATCAAGCTAATTGAACCGTTGTCGATTAGAGTCTTTAACGAGTTTCTAATCAGTTTTGCTGTTTGCTTTTCAATCTCCCCACTAACGGGGTTATTTAGTGATCGTGGTCTGCTCGATTAATTGATTCAGACAGTCGAACATCATCATCATAGGCAGTCCCTCGCAATCGAGGAAGACTTGCTTCCACTCTAAAAATGAGTCCTTAGGTGGCTGAACAGTCTAATACGAGAACCACAGTCCCTGTCACAGGTGGGGGTAGTCACTGAGGGAAGGGATGGGTGGGACTGGTTTGCTGCACGCTCTTTCCGCTGCCTCCGCTTGATTTCTGCATGCCCCCGGTGATGAGACTCGAGGTGCTCAGCGTCCTCCCGGATGCACTTTCTCCACTTAGGGCGGTCTTTGACCAGGGACTTCCAGGTGTTGGTGGGGATGTTACACTTTATCAGGGAGGCTTTGAGGGTGTCCTTGTAACGTTTCGGCTGCCCACCTTTGGCTCGTTTGCCATGAAGGAGTTCTGAGTAGAGCGCTTGCTTTGTGAGTCTCGTGTTGGGCATGCGAACAATGTGGCCCGCCCAGCAGAGCTGGTCGAGTGTGGTCAATGCTTCAATGCTGGGGATGAATATCTCGCACAGAAACAGGCCATTTGGCCCATCTAGTCTGTACTGGTCTTTATTCTCCATTCCATCTGCCTCATCTGTGTTAGAAGGTGCTCTGAATCTTATTCAGAAAATGAACTTTTCATCAAGTTGAAGTGACAATGACAAGGTTGAAGAGTTGTGTCTGTAACAGCTTTACTGTGCAGTTTTGATCCAGCCTAATGTGTACTCCTTTTACAAATAGCTTACTTTTGTGAGTAATTACAGAGAACAAACATTTCTTATATAGGCAGTCATTTTATTTTGACCAATCAGCAATTACAGATGATATTATAGAAGTTACAAGAACAAAAGGCCCAACACGTGTGTGCCAGTGTTAGCTGTTAAACAGGAGCTATCTATTCCAAAGCCAGTTCCCTGCCTTTTCCCCATATTCTTTTATAATCGTCCTTTATAACTCCTTATCCAATTCACTTTTAAATGATTCAATAGCCCCTTAAGGTAAAGCACATGAAATATAAATATTACTTACAAGTGCAATACTTTTTAAGTGACACCAGGAGGCCTACTTTGCGCCGACACCCAGTTTGCTGCTTCACAGTCACATCTGCCTCTATATCCGAGCAAACCCTTGCCCAGATGTTGAGCTGGCCTTGAGCATGTTCCGTGTTGTTTTTGTGTGCACAGAGTGACACCTAGTGGCAGGCAGGGGATTCTCAACTCCATCTTGCCATATTCCAATCACCTGAAAATATTCTGTCGGTTCAGCTCTGCCCTGGCTCAGATCGTCGGCAGCTCTGGACTCGTGCTGGGTTTCAGTCCCGCCGCTGTTGGCTGCCCTCCTGCTCTGGTCTTGTGTCCTTGCTGCATATCTGACCCCGGGCGCTGAAGGCCGGAGTGTCAGATTGTCACCCCATCCACTACCTTCAACATTCACTCCCTCCACCACCGGCGCACCGTGGCTGCAGTGTGTACCATCTACAAGATGCACTGCAGCAACTCGCCAAGGCCTCTTCGGCAGCACCTCCCAAACCCGTGACCTCTACCAGCTACAAGGACAAGGGCAGCAGGCACATGGGAACACCATCACCTGCAAGTTCCCCTCTTAAGTTACACACCATCCTGACTTGGAATTATATCGTCATTCCTTCATCGTCACTGGGTCAAAATCAGGAACTCCCTCCCTAACAGCACTGTGGGAGCACCTTCACCACACGGACTGCAGCAGTTCAAGAAGACGGCTCACCACCACCTTCTCAAGGGCAATTAGGGATGGGCAATAAATGCCGGCCTTGCCAGCGACACCCACATCCCATGAATGAATTTTTAAAAATCTCAGTCTTGAAATGTTTAATTGACCCCCCTGCATCCACAGCCTTTTGCAGGAGAGAGTTCTGAATTTCCGCTAACCTTAGAGTGGAAAAAGTGCTTCCTTACTTCACCCCTGAACGGCCTGGCTCTAATTTTAAGATTATATCCTCTCGGTCTGGTTCCCCACCACAGGAGATTTTCTGCTCTGGGGTCTAAATTCAACAGTTTTGTGTTATGGGCCTAAAAGGTGTGTAACAGTGACCAATTTAGCAGTGTAGGGGCCCCGCTCTCGATCTGCATGGGCATTCGAGCTACTGCGACATTGGTTGGGGCCTTTATATTGTGCCCCGGCGATGGCCAACCTCCACCTAGTGTTTCCAGGCTTTGAGCTGCTTAACCTGCCATCCTTAAAGGGACCCCAGGAGGCTGCTGATCAAAGGCCTAATCGCAGTGAAAATTGGTCGTACTATATGGAGTGGGAAGGGGCAGGAGCGCCTTCTCCTGGCTCCACAAAACAATTGCTGACCAACCCTCAGCCCCACCTCCCCCCGCCCCCCCCCCCCCCATCCCCGACCGCCTCTCCTTCCCCCCGCCCCAGGTCTCTGCCAATCTTTCTCTGAAGTCGCAAATATTTGTAACAGATGCACGTTTTGTTAAATCGGAGATTGTGTGTCTATACAGTCTCCACTTTTCTATTTGTCGTCAGCTTGGCTCCCTCTCTCATCTCCGACTCAGCGTATTAGGTTCAAGTCCCACTCCAGAAATTTGAGCACATAATCTAGGCCGACACTCCAGTGCAGTGCTGAGGGAGCACTGCACTATCAGAGGTGTCGTCTTTCGGATGAGATGTTAAACCGAGGCCCCGTCTGCTCTCAGGTGGACGTAAAAGATCACACAGCAATATTTCAAAGAAGGGCAGGGGAGTTCTCCCCAGTGTCCTGGGCAATATTCCTCTCTCAGATTAACCGGTCAATTCATCTCACTGTTGTTTGAGGGACCTTGCTCTGTAGCAAATTGCCTGCTGCATTTTCCTACATCACAACAATGACTACATTTCAAAATGTCAAATGATTCAACATCAAGCATTCTCAGATGTCGGGGTAGATCTTGACTTTGCACAATGGTGTAAAACGGGTGATGGCGAGTCGATAGCTCGTTTTACATCTCTCCCCATTTTTATTTCCATTGGCCTCAATGGGCTGCTGACTCGATATCACCCGTTGCAGAGATTCTGAGGGGGCTTGACAGGGCAGATGCAGAGAGGATGTTTCCCCTCGTGGGGGAATGTAGAACTAGGGGGCATAGTTTCAGAATAAGGGGTCACCCATTTAAAACGGAAATGAGGAGGACTTTCCCCTCTGAGGGTCGTGAATCTTTGGAACTCTCTGCCCCAGAGAGCTGTGGAGGCTGGGTCATTGAATATATTTAAGGTGGAGATGGACAGATTTTTGAACGATAAGGGAGTCAAGGGTTATGGGGAGCGGGCAGGGAAGTGGAGTTGAGGCCATGATCAGATCAGCCATGATCTTATTGAATGGCGGAGCAGGCTCGAGGGGCCGAATGGCCTTCTCCTGCTCCTATTTCTTATGTTCTTATATTATCGCACACTGTCGCACAAAGTCAGGAACTACCCCATTGAGAGACGTTGAGGGGCTGTGTTAACGTACTTTCTGTTTCTAGCGTTACACCATATCCATAGATTAATTGCTGCCAAGAACCTATGCAACTCATAATTGTTACAGCTGTTTCTCTATTTCATTTCAGATAAGCTGGTATTCGTGGGATTTAAAGGAAGCTTCAAACCGGAGTGGGTACAGCTTGTTGTTGGTGAAGATACGGCAAAGCTTCACCAGGTTCTCCCGATCCCCGTCATAAACAAATTGAAACTATGAGGGATCGCAGCCTGCAGCACTGACCAAGTACAGGTCTCGCTATCGAAGGTTGATCTTTGAATTACTACTGATTTTTAGACGCCGTTTATAGGAAAGTGGTCAAAGCTGCTAAGATATTGCAGTAGAGCAGCGCATTTATCATTGTGTTTATTTGTCCGACAACAAAGCTTGTTTCCAAAGCTGATACTATTTGTAGACTGTACTTGACGAAACATTCCGTACTCTATCTCAAACCTCTCCTTGCTCCCGAAATAGCTGGTCCTTTTTCGGATGTCCGATTCTTCCCGTGTTTTGTATGTTGAGGTGTTTTCGATCTGTCGGCCCCTCAAAAGATTTATTTTCTGTTGTACGTATGTTTGTATTTATTTATTAAGACACTACAGAACTCGACACCAAGGCACTTGTGGGCTGTATTGTACAATTTTCATATATTTTCCATATCGCTGTTACTTTGTCTGGTAACACGGCATTCTTGAGACAGAAAATGGTATTTTAAGCATTGTCTGAGATTGTAATTTATTAGAGTCGAGGTTCTCATTCGAGGCTTATTTCTGAGGGGGGATCTTTGGATTAAAGAAATGTAATTTATAAACTGGCGTTTGTATAAATTACAAAGATTGTATAAGTGATGTTTCATAATAAATGTAAAGCTGAATGAATTTGCAACGGCTTCTGTTAAATGGTGCAAACATTTTTTTTTAATTGTCCAGACATGACCAAATACCTCATTGCTGTGTGTGGGAGCTTGCTGGGCGCAACATAGCTACTGCGATTCCTACATTATCACAGTGGCTACACTTCAGAAGTCAGTCAGTAGCTTGAGGCCATTCAGAGGACATGAAAGACACTCTGGAAAAGAAGCGCTTCCCTTTATAATCAGACGTTCCTGTCCAGAAAATACTAACCACTATCCTGTCAGATCTGCTTGGCAAGTATTCTATGGCTTCACATCCAAGAGTTTCTAGGGTAGAGTTTGACTTTGAGTGATAGTATAAAACGGGTGTCCTATGTCATTTATTTTTGGTGCGTGAACCCTTTATATAAAAGCAGGGAAGTCTTGCTACAGTTATACAGGGTATTGGTGAGGCCACACCTGGAGTACTGTGTGCAGATTTGGTTCCCATATTTACGAAAGGATATACTTGCTTTGGAGGCAGTTCAGAGAAGGTTCACCAGGTTGCTTCTGGAGATGAGAGGGTTGACTTATGAGGAAAAGTTGAGGCCTCTACTCATTGGAATTCAGAAGAATGAGAGGTGATCTTATCGAAACGTGTAAGATTATGAGGGGGCTTGACAGGGTGGATGCAGAGAGAATGTTTCCACTGATAGGGGAGACTAGAACTAGAGGGAATAATCTTAGACTAAGGGGCCGCCCATTTAAAACTGAGATGAGGAGAAATTTCTTCTCTCGGAGGGTTGTAAATCTGTGAAATTCGCTGCCTCAGAGAGCTGTGGAGGCTGGGTCACTGAATAAATTTAAGACAGAAATAGACAGTTTCTTAACCAATAAGGAAATAAGGGGTTATGGAGAGCGGGCAGGGGAGTGGACCTGAATCCATGATCGGATCAGCCATGATCGTATTAAATGGCGGAACAGGCTCGAGGGGCCGTATGGCCTACTCCCTATTTCTTATGTTATGTTCTTATGTTTAACTGGCTGTGCAGCCCATTCAATTTTTCGCGCATGCGCGGTTAATCCCATTGTAACGCCGGTGAGCGGGCTGGGCGGGACCTCCAGGCCGCTGCTCGGCCACACAACTTAACGTGAACGTTGATCGGCAACAACAACTTGTATTTATGTAGCGCCTTTAACGTAGTAAAACACCCCAAAGTGTTTCACAGGAGCGTGAACCCTTTACATCTCTCCTGATTTGTATTTACATTGAAGTTAATAGCAATAAAAATCGGGAGAGATATAAAATGAGCTGTCGATTGCCTAACGACTATCGCACAAAGTAAAGACCTACCTCAACATCTCGGAGATTACTTGTGTGAAAAAATCTATTTCTTTTTAAAGGCACTGGAAATATTCACAGCTTGGATAGAGGTCAATATTAAGTAGTAAAACTGAAGATTAGTCCCAGTTTTGACGTCCCAGTACTTGGCGTTTGGCAGACTGTTTGAAAGTACTGTACATGAAAAAGAGATCAATCTGGGTTAGTAATTTTGAAAGAATGTGCTGGTGTTCACTGTGAGTGATTGTGTAAGGCCCGTTGGGAACTCGGGGAAAACAGAGTTGCCAAGAGGTAAGAATTTCCTTCAGGAAAAAGTTGCGTTTTATAGAGTCTCTTAATACGTTATCAGGACATCCTGAAGCACCTCCCATCCAATGGATTATTTTTGAAGTGTAGCCACTGCAGTTGGGCAGAAGACAGCCTCTGCACTGCAAGATCCCAGAAACAGCAAATGAGATGAATGACCAGATGATCTGTAATTTTGGTGCTCTCCGTTGAAGGAGGAACAATGCACAGGACATTGCTGGTTGCCTCAACTGATTAATATTCAATTTGAAGGAACATTGTATATTTTGCTTTTCATGAAAATCTTAAAAGTACACATGGTGCTTTATCAACAGAACTGACACTGGTAATTTTGCATAGACTGACTTCACCATACCGAGAACAAACTGAATGTGTCAGAAAAATCGAACCTGCATTGTCTTGTGCTGGCACACATCTTCACTGGCGAATATTTTAATCTTCCCTGAAGGTCACATTTCCCATTCATCGCTGTTGTGTTCCAAGCACTATTAAAGCAGACAGACAAATGGTAAATACATGTGTTAAGCCTGCAGCTCTTAACAAAATTAGCAGAAATCATCAGCCCAAAGACATTTTTACTGGTTGCTGGGAGGCCCTATGACAAGATGCAAAAATCTTAAATGTCCATCTGTACAAATGTTGCAGACACTTCTGAAGGTGAATTCTGTGAGATTCTTCCCCCAGCGTGGAATCACACGTGGTCAGAGAATTGGCGGAAGAGGAGTGTGGCCCATTGTCAGAGCCCTCACTTTTTCCGTCAAGATTTATAGCTGGAAAATCCGGGCACCATGAATTCAATGTGTCTCAGCACCCATCTCTCCAATCTGTGCTCCAGCTGAGCTACACTCCATGTGCCAGCCTTGCTTCATGGAATTAACTTCTGATTCATAAACCTCGCTTTGTATTCTCAAAGCGCTTCACAGCCAATGAGTTACTTTCAAAGTTGAATGGTGTAGGTGTTGTATCGGGAAGCAGCCGACGGCCAAACTACTCTGAGCAAGCCCGATCTCGTCTGATCTCGGAAGCAAAGCAGAGTCGGGCCTGGTTAGTATTGGATGGCAGATCGCTTGGGAATACCAGGTGCAGTCGTCTTTTAATAAGGGGCTGTTCCTCGATTTCTGGTTGCACTTCAGTCTCACGTTTCCTGATCCTTGGACACCCGGTGCTGGGAGGAGGGGGGGGCACGGGCAGGTCGGAGGGCCACCCGGGTGTCCCTGGAGATGGAGCACGGATGTCTGTCGGTACACTCGGGGGCCTTCCCCGATCGGTGGGCACCGGACGGACTGGAGTGCATCATCACAACCAGGAACCACATTTTAATTTGATTTTGCCCTGCGCCCCGATTAGAGGACGGTAAGCTGCTCGGGGCAGGACTTCCTGGGCCCGGGGGGCGGAAGTGCCGTCCCAGCCGCTGAATTGGGTGTACCCCCCCCCCCCCCCCTCAAAGGAAGTGAAGCGCAATCTCGCGCGCACCACTTCCTGAGGGGGCAGGACCGATGGCCCTGACCAGCGGGATCGGCTGCATTTGATGCCCCCCCCCCCTTCGCTTAAACGGGAGGGCCGCTGCACACTCTGCAAGACCTCTGGGCTCCACTGGACCACCCGGGCAGGGTGCGACCCGGGGCTGCCCAATGGCGACCCGGACCACCCTAGGGTGCAAGTATTGGAGCTGACCCGCGAGTTGGGAAATCATCATAGCCAGTCCCTCGGAATCGAGGAAGACTTGCTTCCACTCTAAAAGTGAGTTCTCACATGACTGAACAGTCCAATACGGGAATTACAGTTTCTGTCACAGGTGGGACAGACAGTGGTTGAGGGAAAGGGTGGGTGGGACAGGTTTGCCGCACGCTCCTTCCGCTGCCTGCGCTTGATTTCTGCATGCTCTCGGCGTTGGGACTCGAGGTGCTCCACGCCCTCCCAAATGCACTTCCTCCACTTAGGCCGGTCTTTGGCCAGGGACTCCCGGGTGTCGGTGGGGATGTTGCATTTTATCAAGGAGGCTTTGAGGGTGTCCTTGAAACGTTTCCTCAGCCCACCTGGGGCTTGCTTGCCGTGTAGGAGTTCCGAGTAGAGCGCTTGCTTTGGGAGTCTTGTGTCCGGCTTGCGAACAATGTGGCCCGCCCAGCATAGCTGGTTGAGTGTGGTCAGTGCTTCGATGCTGGGGATGTTGGCCTGGTCAAGGACACTGACGTTGGCGCGTCTGTCCTCCCAGGAGATTTGTTGGTGGTATTTCTCCAGTAATTTGAGGTATCTACTGTACATGGTCCATGTCCATGTCTCTGAGCCATCCAGGAGGGCGGGTATCACTACAGCCCTGTAGACCATGAGCTTGGTGCAGATTTGCAACGATGGTGGCGCGGGGTGCTGGCGATCTGCCCTTTAAGTGTTTTGGGCACCATTCGCGCCCCCTTTATGTCCACCTGAACAGGGAGATGGAGCCTTCGTTTAACGTCTCATCCAAAAGATGGCACCACACTCCCTCAATGTTACCCCGAGGTGTCTGCCAAGAGTGTGTGCTCTGTTCCTAGAGGGGGGATTGAACCCGCAACCTTCTGACTCAGAGTTGAAAGTGCCACCAACTGAAGCAGAGGGAGGAAAAGCTCCTTGGGCGTTCTGAAACATCTTAAAACTAACACAGAAGCTGCAGGCCACTCCTGGAGATGGACCATCCACTAAAACAACTCGCTACACAAACACATTTGAGAACCACAGAGGCTCTTAAGTGATCGAATATAGGAAACCAGCGAGGAATTGGCGGAATGCCTGCCCCCTGCTGTTGGGGCTCCATGGGTCTCCTGTTACCGTGGGAGATCAGTGGAACCTCCATCGAACGTCATGGAATCATACAACACACAAAGAGGATATTCAGCCCATCATACATGTGGCAGCTCACTGAAAAAACTATCCAATTAGTCTCACTCCCCCGTTCTTTCCCTATCGTCCTGCAACATTTTCCCTTTCGATTTTAGAGCCCTAATCTACCAGCATCTTGCTGCTGTACCCAGCAGTGTGTCTCAGACACTATTCCCTCATCTCCAGCCTGATCACTCGTCCACGGGACCATCTAGTGCTTTTAAATTCATTACACCACAGTGCTACTGCTCAAGCATTTCCCAAACGAGAAGGAAATTTGGCAAAACCAAGTCTCCTATAATTGGGATCCTGCACCGTTTTACACATCGTGCAAGGAGTAGTGAGCTCAGATGAACAGTCACCCTCCAATCGCCGTATACGGCACATGACACGGGAGGGCCATCGTCGTCTCCTGTCTCCTTGGAAAGGGGAAAGAAGGTCGGACTATCAGACATGTTTACAGGCTAAAACTAACAGTCAAGTTTATTCACTGGCTGTATAATACATTGAAGTAGTGAGATTCACCAAGATACTGCGAGTAAAAACGTGACTCTGAAATTCCATGGGTTGCGCCGATCTGTTGCCGGGAAGCAGCAGACACCCGGTTACACCAGGTTCTCTCCGACAGTTTCCTCACTGACCTGTAAAGAGCAGAATTTCAGCCTGCCTTTTACAAGGCAAATGCCAGGCGGGGATGGGGGTGCGGGTGGCCGAGGGCAGGGACAGACAAAGACCCAGGGCGATCGGCATGTCAGGTGAGTGGAGATGTATCAGCCCTGCTTTCCCTGGCCCACAATCTGCCAACAGTGCTCATAACTCCCATACCTCAGACACTGTTCCCCTGCCCTTCACAATTGCCATCTTCACTTCATCCTCAAAAAGCCCACGCCTCACCCTCCCTCCTTTTTAGTTACTGCCCCATCTCCTCCTTTTCTCTCTAAGGTCCTTGAACCTTTCATCACTACACAGCTGTGAAGGTAACCCTGCCACCCACTCCCTGTTCAAATCCCTTCGGCCCGGTTTGCACCCGACTCACGGCACCGGGTACGCCCGCATCACTGGCACCAGCGCCACTTGTTCTTTGTTCCTCTTCATGTTCTCGTCGACTGTAGACCTGGGGGCAGGGCATATGGGAACTGGGGGACAGGCTGTGCGGGATCCTGTGGGGGGGTTGGGGGACAAGCTGTGGGGTTCGGGGGGGACAGGCTGTGGGGGGGTCGGGGGGACAGGCTGTCGGGGGACAGGCTGTGGGGGGGGTCGGGGGACAGGCTGTGGGGGGTCGGGGGACAGGCTGTGGGGGGTCGGGGGCACAGGCTGTGGGGGGTCGGGGGGACAGGCTGTGGGGGGTCGGGGGTGGGGGTCGGGGGGACAGGCTGTCGGGGGGACAGGCTGTGGGGGGTGCCGGGGAGTCGGAGGGACAGGCTGTGGGGGGGGGGCCGGGGAGTCGGAGGGACAGGCTGTGGGGGGGGGGCCGGGGAGTCGGGGGGACAGGCTGTGGGGGGTCGGGGGACAGGCTGTGGGGGGTCGGGGGACAAGCTGTGGGAGGTCGGGGGCACAGGCTGTGGGGGGCCGGGGGGACAGGCTGTGGGGGGGGTGGGTCAGGGGGACAGGCTGTGGGGGGGGCCGGGGGGACAGGCTGTGGAGGGGTCGGGGGGTCGGAGGGACAGGCTGTGGGGGGTGTCGGGGGGTCAAGCTGTGGGGGGGGGTCAGGGGGACAGGCTGTGGGGGGGTCGGGGGGACAGGCTGTCGGGGGGTCAGGGGAGACAGGCTGTGGGGGGTTGGGGGGTCGGGGGGTCAGGGGACAGGCTGTGGGGGGGTCAGGGAGACAGGCTGTGGGGGGGTCGGGGGGACAGGCTGTGGGGGGGGTTCGGGGGGACAGGCTGTGGGGGGGGTCAGGGGGACAGGCTGTGGGGGGGTCGGGGGGGACAGGCTGTGGGGGGGTCAGGGGGGACAGGCTGTGGGGGGGGTCAGGGGGGACAGGCTGTGGGGGGGTCGGGGGACAGGCTGTGGGGGGATTGGGGGGGTCAAGGGAACAGGCTGTGGGGGGGTCGGGGGGGACAGGCTGTGGGGGGGTCGGCGGGGACAGGCTGTCGGGGGGGTCGGGAGGGACAGGCTGTGGGAGGGTCGGGCGGGACAGGCTGTGGGGGGTCAGGGGGACAGGCTGTGGGGGGGTCGGGGGACAGGCTGTCGGGGGGACAGGCTGTGGGGGGGTCGGGGGACAGGCTGTGGGGGGTCGGGGGACAGGCTGTGGGGGGTCAGGGGGACAGGCTGTCGGGGGGATCGGTGGAAAGTTGTGGGGAAGGTGTGTGGATTGAAAAGACACAGGAGAGGTTGTGTATCGCAAACCGGTGAGAAATGAAGTAACAATGAATGGAGAAAACACAAGGCTGGTTGTGATATTCTTCACAGAACACAAGCACACACAGCTTCCTAAAATGGCAGCAACTCTCAGAAGTCTCTTGAAGCTTCTTGTCACCTGACTCATTTACTCAACCTTTAGTTGCAGTAAGACAATACGTCCACTGGGTGGAGTTACAGACATTACACTTCTCCCTCCTTAATGAAGAAGTAATTATAACAAACAATCATCAAACATAATTTGCATGGTTATACATAACAAAAGATCGGAACTTATTTTGCCATATTTACAAATTTAGCTTAACCACTTGTTTTCTGTTTCTAAGAGGATACCTTCGCTCTTGAACAGAACCTTCCAAACATGGTGTCGTACACTGAATCATGATGTACTCTATATCTTATCAAGACCTGGCCACCATAAATAACTGTGTGCAAAACTCTTGGTCAAGTACATTCCCAGGTGCTGGTCATGGAGGTCTCCTAATAACTTGGACCTGAATTTATTTGGTATAACCACTCTTGCACCCCACATGTTACAATCTTTATCGACTGATAATTCATCCCTATGAATGAAGAATGGATGAATATCTTTGTCTGTTACCTAGTTTGGCCATCCATTTACAATATAATCATACACCTCTGACATCACTGGGTCACGTTTGGTTGCTCTACCAATCTCTTCAGCTGTGACTGGCAGTTCATCAATGTATGAAAAATAGAACACTTCTTCCCTATCGGGTGTAACTTGTGATAGGGAAGGCAATCTAGACATAGCATCAGCATTACTGTGATCAGCTGATTGTCTGTATTCAATATCTATGTATATGCTGACAAAATCAAAGCCCATCTCTGCATTCGGGCTGCAGCTAATGTTGGAACTGAGGACTTTGGATCGAGGATTGCTGTTAGGGGCTTATGATGGTAAACTTACGACCATACAAGTATTTGTGGAACTTCTTGACCCCAAAAATTAATGCCAAAGCTTCTCTTTCGATTTGCGCATAATTAATCTCACTGGCACTGAGAGTGTGTGAAGCAAAGCAATTGGTCTCTCCTCCCCACCACGTAATACATGAGAGATTACTGCCCCAACTCCATATGGAGAGGCATCACATGCTAGCTTGATCTCCTTAGATACGTCATAGTGAACTAATATGGTGCTCTCTACCAATTTGCTTTTACACTCCTTAAATACTGTATCGCATTCTTTTGACCACTTCCAATCGACCTGTTTTTTCAATAATTCATTCAGTGGATGTAATACTCTAGCCAAATTTGCGAAGAACTTCCCATAATAGTTCAAAAGACCCAAGAATGAACGAAGTTCAGTGACATTCCTGGGAGTGGGTGCATTTCTAATTGCATCCAATTTTTCCATGGTTGGATGTAAACCATCTTTGTCTACTCTGTACCCTAAGTACTCCACTGAGTTTTGAAATAACTCACACTTACGAGCAGACACTCATACTCTGTGTTTCTCTGGCCATTTGAGGACTTCATTCAATATGTTATGAATTTGCCTATTTGGTGCTGAAATTAGTATGTCATCTAAATAACATACTACCCCTTCAATACCTTGCAAAATCTGGTTCATCACCCCTTGGAATATGACAGGAGCGGAAGACACTTCAAACGGTAGCCTATTAAATTGATATAGGCCTAGATGAGTATTTATAGTCAAGCATGACTTGGGACTCCTCATCTAGTTCAAGCTGTAAGTAGGCATTCGTAAGATCCAACTTTGAGAAGATCTGACCACCTGTCAGTGTTGTGAACAAATTTTCTACATTTGGCAATGTATTGGGGACATTACCCTCTAGAACCTGGTTTACGGTTACTTTATAATCACCACACAATCTTACCTTACCATCAGACTTAGGTACAACAACAATGGGTGTAGCCCAATTACATCGATCTGTCTTAGAAATAATGTTCTCAGTCTCTAATCTTTTGAGTTCTTGTTCAACTTTCTCCTTGAGTGCGTATGGTACAGAACGTGGCTTGCAGTAAACCAATCTAGCGTCCTCCTGTACCCTGACACTTACCTTGAAGCCTTGGATCGGACTGCCCATTTCGCAGAACACCTTTGGATAACTCTTGATAACATCATCCATTGATGTAAATTTCGTTTCAACATGAAAAATCTCACTCCAATTCAGCTTCAGTGATCTCAACCAATTTCTTCCTAGTAAGGCAGGCTTGTCTCTGTTCACTACTATTAGAGGCAAGTTCTAAAATTGATCCTTGTATTTCACTGGTACGCTGATATGACTTACCACAGGAATGCTCTCTCCCAAGTAGCCCCGCAGCTCCATCTTGGATTTCTCCGGTGAGAAATCATGCAATTTATCGAGGTATAGTAACTCCGGTACTACACTCACGGATGCACCAGTGTCGATTTCCATTGGTATCTTGAATCCCACAACATCTATGTGGATTATGATACTTTTCGAATTGCTGTCCATTAACCTCGTGCTCCTGATGACACTCAACTCTAACATCTCCTCGTCCTGTTGTTCTTCCATACTATGTAGTCTCTGGGGATTTCTACTCATAGCTTTGAAAGCTGGTTTACCCTTTAGTCAGCATGCCTTTGCAAGATGCCCAGTCTTTCTGCAGAAGAAACACTCTGCCTTCACATATGGACAACTTTGAGCAATGTGTTGTCCCAGGCACTGATAGCACGACTTCAATGCTTTGTTACAATTTCAAGTTTCTGAAACTTTGGGTTCCCACCACCTTTTACTTTGAAACGGCAGGCGATTCACCTTGGTTGTCTGCCGCCTGTAATTATTATTGGTTGGCCATGCCCATCGACCTCGCCGTCTGACAAGCTATATTAAAAGTCAAGTCGGACTTTATCAATAACTTTCTTCTGATCGCATCATTTTTCATCCCACAAACAAAACGGTCCCGCAATGCTCGATTTTGAAAAGTTCCAAAATTACAGTGAATAGATAGCTTTTTTAATGCTACAATGTAATCACTGATATTTTCATCGGCCTTTTGGTTTCGTATACCAAAACGATAGCTTTCAGCAATTTCTACAGGTACGGGGTTGTAATGCTGCTCCAGCTTAGTTAAAATCTCCTTAAGCATTGTGTCCTTTGGCTCGGCAGGCACAAGCAAATTTATCAGCGTTTCATGCAACTCAGGGCCAGTTTCTGATAAGAAAATAGCTCTTTTTCGTTCCAACACTGTTCGGTTCTGGTCAGCATCGTCTGGAACTTCGATTATGTTATTTGCAGTGAAATACATTTCTAGCCGATCCACATACGCTTTGAATCTTTCCTGGTCACGTCTATATTCACCTAAGTGCTCCATGACTCCTATGGGTGCAGCCATATTTGACTATAGCAGTTCAGACAGTGTGTTTGTAATTTACCTCAAACTTCTAGCTGTTTCCAAAAACAGAGAAACCTCCAAAGTCTCTCTGTCGGCTGGCTGAATCCTTCACCAACAAAAATTCCAGCTTTATATCATCCAAAATATCCCATTCTCACCACCAATGTGATATTCTTCACAGAACACAAGCACACACAGCTTCCTAAAATGGCAGCAGCTCTCAGAAGTCTCTAGAAGCTTCTTGTCAGCTGACTCGTTTATGCAACCTTTAGTTGCAGTAACACAATACGTCCACTGGGTGTAGTTATAGACATTACACTGGGAATTCCCTTTGGGGGCGGTACCAGGCGGGAAGTGGGAGTTCCTGCAATCACTTCCTGTTGGGGGCGGGGCCGGGGCACAAAGCAACACAGATTTTCCAGCGCTACGCGGTGGGGCACGTAATGCTAGTGGGATGACTGGGCCCTCCACTCCCATTAAAGGGGAGGGGCAGGCTGCCGACTCTGCAGGGGGGAGAAGAGGCCATCGCTGGACCACCGGGGAGCGGGGCGCCGGACCACCAGGGAGCGGGGTTGGACCACCGGGTGCGGGGCGCCGGGCTGCAAGAGCGCGGCAGGGATCCCGCGATCTGAAGGGAAGATGTCCATGAGCGGTAAGTCGGCACCGCCCCTTTAATTCCCGCCCTGCGAGTGGCCAGCAGCCGGTACACGCTCTACGAAACTGTCATGGCCACCGCCCACGGCAGCCTCACGGGGTACCTCTGAATATTCGCACCAGGGCAAAAACGGATCGCTGAGTATGGTGATGATGTCATCGCCGGCACAGTAGCTCGGTGCATTACTGGTAGGAGTGGGGCGTTACCAGTTAACGCTGCCACTAAACTCCAGCGACATTTCGCGGCTGTGGGTAGCGGCACTGCGCCCGGGCGAAAAGCCGTTTGAGGAGTTGCAAATGGAACTGAACACTGCAGTCATCAGCGAACATCCCCACTTCTGACCATGTGATGGAGGGAAGGTCATCGATGAAGCAGCTGAAGATGGTTGGGCCTGAGGAACTCCTGCAGTGATGTCCTGGGGCTGTGATGATTGACCTCCAACCACCACAACCATCTTCCTTTGTGCTGGGTATGACTCCAGCCAGTGGAGAGTTTTCCCCCTGATTCCCATTGATTTCAGTTTTACTGGGGCTCCTTGATGCCACACTCGGTCAAATGCTGCCTTGATGTCAAGGGCAGTCACTCTCATCTCACCTCTGGAATTCAGCTTTTTTGTCCATGTTTGGACCAAGGCTGTAATGAGGTCTGGAGCCGAGTGGTCCTGGTGGAACCCAAACTGGGCATCGGTGAGCAGGTTTGGTGAGTAAGTGCCACTTGATAGTACTGTCGGCGACACCTTCCATCACTTTGCTGATGATTGAGAGTAGACTGATGGGGCGGTAATTGGCCGGATTGGATTTGTCCTGGTTTTTATGGACAGGACATACCTGGGCAGTTTTCCACATTGTTGGGCCAATGCCTGTGTTGTAACTGTACTGGAACAAGGACTCTATTAAATACAATTCATTATTTTGACTACCTCTATCAAATCTCCCCTTCATCATAGGCAGTCCCTCGGGATCGAGGAAGTCTTGCTTCCACTCTTAGCATGAGTTCTTAGGTGGCTGTACAGTCCAATACGAGAACCACAGTCTCTGTCACAGGTGGGACAGATAGCCGTTGAGGGAAAGGTGGATGGGATTGGTTTACCGCACGCTCCTTCCGCTGCCTGCGCTTGATTTCTGCATGCTCTCGGCGATGAGACTCGAGGTGCTCAGCGCCCTCCCGAATGCACTTCCTCCACTTAGGGCGGTCTATGGCCAAGGACTCCCAAATATCAGTGGGGATGTCGCACTTTATTAGGGAGGCTTTGAGGGTGTCCTTGTAATGTTTCCTCTGCCCGCCTTTGGCTCGTTTGCCGTGGATGAGTTCCGAGTAGAGCGCTTGCTTTGGGAGTCTCCTGTCTGACATGCAAACTATGTGGCCTGCCCAGCAGAGCTGATCAAGTGTGGTCAGTGCTTCAATGCTGAGGTTGTTGGCCTGGACGAAGACGTTAACCTTTGTGCTTCTGTCCTCCCAGAGGATGTGCAGGATCTTGCGGAGACATCATTGGTGGTATATCTCCAGCAACTTGAGGTGTCTACTGTACATGGTCCATGTCTCTGAGCCATACAGGAGTGCGGGTATTACTACGCCCCTGTAGACCATGAGCTTGGTGACAGTTTTGAGGGACTGATCTTCAAACACTCTTTTTCTCAGGCGGCCAAAGGCTGCACTGGCGCAATGGAAGCGATGTTGGATCTCATCGTCAATGCCTGCTCTTGTTGATAGGAGGCTCCCGAGATAGGGGAAGTGGTCCACGTTGTCCAGAGCCGCGCCATGGATCTTAATGTTTTGGGGGCAGTGCTGTGCGGCGAGGACAGGCTGGTGTAGGACCTTTGTCTTACTAATGTTTAGCGTAAGGCCCGTGCTTTCATACGCCTCGGTAAATACGTTGACTATGTCCTGGAGTTCAGCCTCTGTGTGTGCACAGACGCAGGCGTTGTCCGCATACTGTAGCTCGACAACAGAGGTTGAAGTGGTCTTGGACCTAGCCTGGAGATGGCGAAGGTTGAACAGCTTCCCACTGGTTCTGTAGTTTAGCTCCACTCCAGCGGGGAGCTTATCAACTGTGAGGTGGAGCATGGCAGCGAGGAAGATTGAGAAGAGGGTTGGGGCGATGACGCAGCCCTGCTTGACTTCGGTCCGGATGTGGATTGGGTCTGTGATGGATCCGTTGGTAAGGATCACGGCCTGCATGTCGTCGTGGAGCAGGCGGAGTATGGTGACGTACTTTTAGGGGCATCCGAAACGGAGGAGGACACTCCATAGACCCTCTCAGTTGACAGTGTAGAAGGTCTTTGTAAGGTCGAAGAAGGCCATGTATAAGGGCTGGCGCTGTTCCCTGCATTTTTCCTTGCAGCTGTCCCTTAACCTTCTCTGCTCTAAGGAGAACAATCCCAGCTTCCCTAGTCTCTCCACATAGCTGAAGTCTTTCATCCCTAATACCATTCTAGTAAATCTCGTCTGCAACCTCTCTAAGGCCTTGACATCCTTCCTATAGTGTGGTGCCCAGAATTGGACACAGTACTCCAGCTGGGGTCTAACCAGTGTTTTATAAAGGTTTAGCATAACTTCCTTGCTTTTATACTCAATGTCTCTATTACATCATCGTCAAAGGCAGTCTCTTGAAATCGCGGAAGACTTGCTTCTACTCTAAAAGTGAGTTCTCAGGTGACAGAACAGTCCAATACTGGAATTACAGTCTCTGTCACAGGTGGGACAGACAGTTGTTGAAGGAGAGGGTGGGTGGGGAGACTGGTTTGCCGCACGCTCTTTCCGCTGCCTGCGCTTGTTTTCTGCATGCTCTTGGCGGCGAGACTCGAGGTGCTCAGCATGAAAGCATGGGCCTTACACTAAACATCCGTAAGACAAAGGTCCTTCACCAACCTCTATTAATAAAGCCAAGGATCCCATTTGCCGTTTTAACAGCCTGATCCACTTATTGTGCTACCTGTAAAGATTTGTCTACATACACCTCCCGGTCTCTCTATTCGAAGAACTAATAGATCACAAGCGCAAAGCATTTCTGAGCCTCAAGCAACAGCCCAACACGGGAGCTGCAAAACAACATTACAGACGGCTCAAGGCTCGGGTCCAACAAAAAACTCGGGACCTAAAGGGCAGATGGTGGATGGAGAAAGCACAGGAGATACAACAGCTGGTACTTAAGGAGGTGGCCTTGGAAATAGTGGATGCATTGACAGTCATTTTCCAACATTCCATTGACTCTGGATCAGTTCCTATGGAGTGGAGGGTAGCCAATGTAACCCCACTTTTTAAAAAAGGAGGGAGAGAGATAACAGGGAATTATAGACCGGTCAGCCTGACATCGGTAGTGGGTAAAATGATGGAATCAATTATTAAGGATGTCATAGCAACTCATTTGGAAAGAGATGATATGATAGGTCCAAGTCAGCACGGATTTGTGAAAGGCAAATCATGTTTGACAAATCTTCTGGAATTTTTTGAGGGTGTTTCCAGTAGAGTGGACAAGAGAGAACCAGTTGATGTGGTATATTTGGACTTTCAGAAGGCTTTCGACAAGGTCCCACACAAGAGATTAATGTGCAAAGTTAAAGCACATGGGATTGGGGGTAGTGTGCTGACATGGATTGAGAACTGGTTGTCAGACAGGAAGCAAAGAGTAGGAGTAAATGGGGACTTTTCAGAATGGTAGGCAATGACTAGTGGGGTACCGCAAGGTTCTGTGCTGGGCCCCAGCTGTTTACACTGTATATTAATGATTTAGACGAGGGGATTAAATGTAGTATCTCCAAATTTGCGGATGACACTAAGTTGGGTGGCAGTGTGAGCTGCGAGGAGGATGCTATGAGGCTGCAGAACGACTTGGATAGGTTAGGTGAGTGGGCAAATGCATGGCAGATGAAGTATAATGTGGATAAATGTGAGGTTATCCACTTTGGTGGTAAAAACAGAGAGACAGACTATTATCTGAATGGTGACAGATTAGGAAAAGGGGAGGTGCAGCGAGACCTGGGTGTCATGGTACATCAGTCATTGAAGGTTGACATGCAGGTACAGCAGGCGGTTAAGAAAGCAAATGGCATGTTGGCCTTCATAGCGAGGGGATTTAAGTACAGGGGCAGGGAGGTGTTGCTACAGTTGTACAGGGCCTTGGTGAGGCCACACCTGGAGTATTGTGTACAGTTTTGGTCTCCTAACCTGAGGAAGGACATTCTTGCTATTGAGGGAGTGCAGCGAAGGTTCACCAGACTGATTCCCAGGATGGCGGGACTGACCTATCAAGAAAGACTGGATCAACTGGGCTTGTATTCACTGGAGTTCAGAAGAATGAGAGGGGACCTCATAGAAACGTTTAAAATTCTGACGGGGTTAGACAGGTTAGATGCAGGAAGAATGTTCCCAATGTTGGGGAAGTCCAGAACCAGGGGACACAGTCTAAGGATAAGGGGTAAGCCATTTAGGACCGAGATGAGGAGGAATTTCTTCACCCAGAGAGTGGTGAACCTGTGGAATTCTCTACCACAGAAAGTTGTTGAGGCCAATTCACTAAATATATTCAAAAAGGAGTTAGATGAAGTCCTTACTACTAGGGGAATCAAGGGGTATGGTGAGAAAGCAGGAATGGGGTACTGAAGTTGCATGTTCAGCCATGAACTCATTGAATGGCGGTGCAGGCTAGAAGGGCCGAATGGCCTACTCCTGCACCTATTTTCTATGTTTCTATGTCTATGTTTCTATGACAGCCACGATATGCGAGGATTCTTCACTGCAGTCAAGACCACCCACGGTCCAAACTCCCAAGGCCCCACCCCACTCCTGGCCAAGAACGGGGAAACACTCATCAAGGACACCGAGGCTGTCAGGGCCCAATGGAAGGAGCACTTTGAAGATCTCCTCAATCAACACTCTGCCTTTGACTCGAGTGTTCTCGATTCTATCCCGCAGCATGCCACCTGCCACCAACTCAGTGAAACTCCAACGTTGCACGAGGTTGGCAAAGCCATAAAACAGCTTAAGAATAACAAGGCTACAGGTGTGGATGGAATCCCTGCTGAGGCGCTAAAATATGGCAGAGAGGCGCTGTTGGTGCGGATTCATGACCTCATCTCTCTCATCTGGAGGGAGGAGAGCATGCCAGGAGATCTCAGAGATGCAGTGATTGTGACCATTTTTAAAAAGGGGGACAAGTCCGACTGCGGCAACTACAGAGGAATCTCCCTGCTTTCAGCCACTGGGAAAGTTGTCACTCGAGTTCTCCTCAATCGTCTTCTCCCTGTGGTCGAGGAGCTCCTCCCGGAATCACAGTGTGGATTTTGTCCCCTACAGGGCACAACAGACATGATCTTTGCAGCGCGCCAGTTGCAGGAAAAATGCAGGGAGCAGCGCCAGCCCTTATACATTGCCTTTTTCGATCTTACAAAGGCCTTTGACACTGTCAACCATGAGGGTCTATAGAGCGTCCTCCTCCGTTTCGGATGCCCTCAAAAGTTTGTCAACATCCTTTGCCTGCTTCACGATGACATGCAGGCCGAGATCCTTACCAACAGATCCATCACAGACCCAATCCACATCCGGACCGAAGTCAAGTAGGGCTGCGTCATCACCCCAACCCTCTTCTCAATCTTCCTCACGTCCATGCTCCGCCTCACAATCCACAAGCACCCCGATGGAGTGGAGCTAAACTACAGAACCAGTGGGAAGCTGTTTAACCTACGCCACCTCCAGGCCAGGTCCAAGATCACCCCAACCTCTGTCATTGAGCTGCAGTATGCGGACGATGCCTGCGTCTGTGCACATTCAAAGGCTGAACTTCAGGATATAGTCAATGTATTCACTGAGGCATATGAAAGCATGGGCCTTACGCTTAACATCCGTAAGACAAAGGTCCTTCACCAGCCTGTCATCGCCGCACAGCACTACCCTCCAATCATCAAGATCTACGGCATGGCCCTGGACAACGTGGACCATTTCCCATATCCCGGGAGCCTCTTATCAACAAAGGCAGACATTGATGCGGAGATTCAGCATCGCCTCCAGTGTGTTAGCGCAGCCTGCAGAAAAGAGTGTTTGAAGACCAGGCCCTCAAATCTACCACCAAACTCATGGTCTACATGGCTGTAGTAATACCCGCCCTCCTGTATGGGTCTGAGGCATGGACGATGTACAGAAGGAGATATACCACCAACGATGTCTTCGCAAGATCCTGCAAATCTCCTGGGAGGACAGGTGCACCAACATCAGTGTCCTCAACCAGGCTAACATCCCCAGTATTGAAGCACTGACCACACTCGATCAGCTTCGCTGGGGAGGCCATATGGTTCGCATGCCAGATACGAGACTCCCTAAGCAAATGCTTTACGCGGAGCTCGTTCATGGTAAATGAGCCAAAGGAGGACAGCGGAAACGTTATAAGGACACCCTCAAAGCCTCCCTGGTAAAGTGCGACATCACCACTGACACCTGGGAGACCCTGGCCGCAGACCGCCCGAGGTGGAGAAAGTCCATCCGGGAGGGCGTTGAGCTCTTTGAGTCTCGACGCAAGGAGCATAGGGAGGCCAGGCGCAGACAGCGGAAGGAGCACGCGGCAAACCAGCCCCACCGACCCCTTCCGCCAATGAATGTCTGTCCCACTTGTAACAGGGTCTGTGGTTCTCGTATTGGACTGTTCAGCCATCAAAGAATTCACTTTGGGAGTGGAAGCAAGTCCTCCTCGATTCCGAGGGACTGCCTATGATGATGATCTCTATTCCTGCGCTCCCTTAAAAATGGTACTATTAGTTTATATTGTCTCTCCTCATTCTTCTTCTACGATCTTCCTCGTTGTTTCCGAGTTTTGTGTCATTTGCAAACTTTGAAATTATGCCCTGTATACCCAAGTTCAGATCATTAATATATATCAAAAACAGCAGTGGTCCCAACACTGATCCCTGGGAACACTGCTGTATACTTCCCTCCAGTCTGAAAAACCGTTCACCATGACTCTCTGCTTTCTGTCCTTCAGCCAATTTCATATCCACGCAACCACTGCCCCTTTAATCTCCCGGGCTTCAATTTTGCTAACAAGTCTATTACATGGTACTGTATCAAACGCCTTTTGAAAGTCCATATACACAACGTCAACCGTACTACCCACATCCACCCTCTCTGTTACCCTCTCACATTTTTGGGTAGGGTTGTAACATTTTTAATCCTCTAGTCCTCTGGCACCAGTGCAATATCCAAGGAGGATGGAAGGATTGTGGTCAGAGCTTCTGCTATCTCCACCCTAGCTTTCCTCAACAACCAAGGATGCATCCCATCTGGACCGGGTGACTTGTTAACATTGAGTGATGCCAACCTCTTCTGCATCTCTTTCTATCTATGTTTATCCAATTCAATATCTCTACTTCCCCTCCTCTACTGTGACATTAACCTCATCCTCTTCTTTACCCAAGGCGGATGCAAAATCCTCATTCAGTTCCTCAGTTGCACCCTCTGTGTCCACAAGAAGATTTCCTTTCTTATGTCTAACCATCCCCAACGTTCCTGCCCCACCCCCCGCACCGCCCCTGCCCCCCGTACTGCCCCCCTCCCTACCGTACTGCCCCTCCCCCCCCGCACTGCCCCCCTCCCCCACATTGCCCCTCCCCCCGTACTGCCCCTCCCCAACCCCCGCAATGCCCCTCCCCCCACACTGACCTCTTGTACTAACCCCACCCCGCCGTACTGCTCCCTCCCCCCATACTGCCCCCCCGCACTGCCCCCCTCCCTCACACTGCCCCTCCCCCCCGTACTGCCCCTCCCCAACCACCGCACTGCCCCTCCCCCCGCATTGATCCCTTGTACTACCCCCTCCCCCGCATACTTCCTCCCTCCCCCCGTACTGCCCCTCCCCCCGCACTGCCCCCCCACACTGTCCCTCCTACAGTACTGCCTCTCACCCTTCACTGCCCCCCTCCCCCGCACTGCCCCCTCCCCCCTCACTGCCCCCCCTCACTGGACCCCCCACATTGCCCCCCCGCACTGCCCCTCATGCCTCACTGCCCCACCTGCACTGCCCCCCTCCCCCTCACTGCCCCCCTCCCCCACTCCCCCCGTCACTGCCCCCCTCATTGCCCCCGCCCCGCACTGCCCCCCACCCCCGCACTGCCCCTCCCCCCCGCACTTCCCCCCCCCCGCACTACCCCGCCTGCACTGCGCCCCCCCTCCCCCGCACTTCCCCCCCCGCACTGCCCCCTCCCCCTCACTGCCCCCCTCCCCCGCACTGCCCCCTCCCTCCTCACTGCCCCCCCGCACTGCCCCCCTCCCCCTCTCCCCCCTCACTGCCCACCTCCCCCTCACTGCCCCTCGCACTGCCCCCCCTCCCCACCTCACTGCCCCCCCAGCACTGCCCCCTCCCCCTCACTGCCCCCCTCCCCCGCACTGCCCCCCTCCCCCCTCACTGCCCCCCCTCACTGGACCCCCCACATTGCCCCCCCGCACTGCCCCTCATGCTTCACTGCCCCCCCTGCACTGCCTCCCTTCCCCTCACTGCCCCCCTCCCCCACTCCCCTCCGTCACTGCCCCCCTCATTGCCCCCGCCCCGCAATGCCCCCCCACCCCTGCACTGCCCCTCCCCCCGCACTTCCCCCCCCCCGCACTACCCTGCCTGCACTGCGCCCCCTCTCCCCCGCACTTCCCCCCCCCGCACTACCCCCCCTGCACTGCGCACCCCCCCCCCCCCCATCCCCCGCACTTCCAGCATGGTATCAGCACCCTGAACGCTGTGACAGTGATGGGACGGGCAATGCGGGACAATTGGCCATTCGAACAGTTGTGACAATTGTGAGCGACAGTCTCACGAACGGACCCGACTGTTCAGGCCTGCCACTCGTTTTATTCCTGGCTCCAAACACCAAACCTTCGCTGCTTCTGTCCACGGTCGTCAGATTGTTGGTCCAATCACCAGGTGGCGATCTCAGTCCCTGCAAACTATCTTTACATACAATCTGCAACATAGAAAAGTTTCAACGTGGCTGAATGAAGATTATTGCTGGTATTGTTTCCATGGGGTTTCAATGCATTTCACTTCGCCATTAATGTCTAGTGTTCTTTCATTTATTACCTTTCCTCTCGACTATTCCAATGCTCTCAAAAGAACATAAGAAATAGGAGTAGGCTATATGGCCCCTCGAGCCTGCTCCGCCATTTAATAAAATCATGGCTGATCTGAGCATGGACTCAGGTCCACTACCCCGTCCACTCCCGAAAACCCCTTATCCCCTTATCGTTTAAGAAACTGTCTATTTCTGTCTTAAATTTATTCAATGTCCCAGCTTCCACAGCTCTCTGAGGCAGCGAATTCCACAGATTTACAACCCTCTGAGAGAAGAAATTTCTCCTCATCTCAATTTTAAATGGGTGGCCCCTTATTCTAAGATCATGCCCTCTAGTTCTAGTCTCCCCCATCAGTGGAAACATCCTCTCTGCATCCACCTTGTCAAGTCCCCTCATAATCTTATACGTTTCGATAAAATCACCTCTCATTCTTCTAAATTCCAATGAGTAGAGGCCCAACCTACTCAACCTTTCCTCATAAGTTAACCCCCTCATCCCCAGAATCAACCTAGTGAACCTTCTCTGAACTGCCTCCAAAGCAAGTATATCCTTTTGTAAATATGGAAACCAAAACTGCACACAGTATTCCAGGTGTGGCCTCACCAATACCTTATATAGCTGTAGCAAGACTTCCCTGCTTTTATACTCCATCCCCTTTGCAATAAAGACAAAGATACCATTGGCCTTCCTGAACACTTGCTGTACCTGCAAACTATCTGATACGTCCTTACTATACAGTATAAATGCACATGAGGCCCATGCTTAAGAGAAGGTCATTTTGTGACCTGTCCTTTATTTCTCAGCACTCAAGTGATGAAGTGGGTGGAGCTTCCCCTTTTATACCTGAAGGTCCAGGTTAGGAGTGTCTCCCACAAGTTCACCACCTAGTGGCCATTCTTCTCACAGTGTACAACTTAGGTCAGATTATACATGGGTTAAATGCTGGTTGAATATATGACATCACGTCCCCCCAAAGTCTTATTGGGATCACAGGTTGAGTCTCTCTGGTGATTTACGCTCTCTTGTAGAGCGCCTGAGTTGGGGCTCCGGTTGTTGGGCGCTGGCCTGAGTGTCTGCTGTTTGCAGTGCCTCAGGCCTATCCGGACTGCCCACAGTGACTGGGCTCTCCTCCCTTTGGTTCCGGTGTTCGATCACCTGTGGTGGAGTGAACTCTATATTGTGTTCTTCCTCTGCTTCTTCTATGGGGTTGCTGAACCTCCTTTTTGTTTGATCCACGTGTTTGCGGCAGATTTGTCCATTGGTAAGTTTAACAACCAAAATCCTATTTCCCTCTTTGGCAATCACAGTTCCTGCGAGCCATTTGGGCCCTGCAGTGTAATTGAGGACAAAAACAGGGTCATTTACATCAATACATCGTGCCCACGCATTCCCGTCATGGTAGTCACATTGTGACCGGTGCCTGTTCTCAACAATTTCTTTCATGGTGGGGTGTATAAGGGATAACCGGGTTTTGAGCATCCTTTTCATTAGCAGCTCTGCGGGTGGAACCCCTGTGAGCGAGTGTGGTCGGGATCTGTAGGCCAACAGGAAGCGTGATAAGCAGCTTTGTAGGGAACCCACTTGGATTCTGAGCATCCCCTGTTTGATTATCTGCACTGCTCATTCTGCCTGGCCGTTTGACATGGTTAATGCCATTGCCTGCCATGAAGTCCTGGAATTCAGTGCTTGTGAAGCACGGGCCATTGTCGCTGACCAAGATGTCCGATAGACCGTGGGCGGCGAACATTGCCCGTAGACTTTCTACCGTGGCAGAAGATGTGCTTGAATTTAAAATGTCACACTCGATCCATTTGGAGTAGGCGTCTACTACAACCAAAAACATTTTTCCCATGAAAGGACCTGCGTAGTCCACATGGATGCATGACCAAGGCTTAGCGGGCCATGGCCAGAGGCTAAGGGGGGCTTCCCTGGGCGCATTGCCCAGCTGCGCACACGTGTTGCACCTGCGAACACAAAGTTCCAAATCTGCGTCTATCCCTGGCCACCAAACGTGTGACTTGGCAATTGCCTTCATCGTGACAATGCCCGGGTGCTCATTGTGGAGTTCTCTGATGAACACCTCTCTGCCCATCTGGGGCATGACTACGCGGTTTCCCCACAGTAGGCAATCGGCCTGAATCGAGAGTTCATCCCTGCGCCTGTGAAATGGTTTAAATTCCTCAGGACATGCCCTGTACGTGGCTGCCCAGTCCCCATTCAGGACACATTTCTTGATTAGAGACAATAGCGGGTCTCTATTTGTCCAGACTTTAATCTGACGGGCTGTCACGGGTGAGCCTTCACTTCCGAAAGCTTCAACAGCCATGACCATCTCAGCACCATGCTCGGTAGCCCCCTCAGTGGTGGCTAGTGGGAGCCTGCTGAGTGCATCGGCGCAGTTTTCGGTGCCCGGTCTGTGCCGAATTGTATAGTCATAGGCGGCTAACGTGAGTGCCCACCTCTGTATGCGGGCCGATGCGTTTGAATTTATGGCCTTGTTGTCGGCCAAAAGGGACGTTAGGGGTTTGTGATCTGTCTCCAGCTCAAATTTCCTGCCAAACAGGTACTGGTGCATTTTCTTTACCACATATACACATGCGACCATCTCATTTTCTACCATCCCGTAGCCCCTTTCTGCCTGTGACAGACTTCTGGAGGCATAAGCTACCGGTTGTAACTGACCCTTGGCATTGACATGCTGCAACACACACCCGACACCATATGACGACGCATCACACGTTAACACAAGTTTCTTACATGGGTCATATAGCGTTAACAGATTGTTGGAACATAACAAATTGCATGCTCTATTAAAAGCCCTTTCCTGGCTATCCCCCAGACCCATTCGCGACCTTTGCGTAGGAGCACGTGTAGTGGCTCTAGCAGTGTGCTCAATTTGGGAAGAAAGTTACCAAAATAGTTCAGGAGCCCCAGGAACGATCGCAGCTCCGTCGTGTTATGGGGTCTGGGTGCTCTCTAGATCGCTTCCGTCTTGGACGCAGTAGGGCTGATCCCGTCTGCTGCTACCCTCATCCCCAGGAATTCTACCTCTGGAGCTAGGAAGACACACTTCGCCTTTTTCAGTCGCAGACCTACCCGGTCCAGTCTGCGTAGCACCTCCTCCAGGTTGTGGAGGTGTTCTTCAGTATCGCAACCCATGATGAGGATGTCGTCTTGAAAAACCACCGTCCTTGGAATCGACTTGAGGAGGCTTTCCATGTTTCATTGAAAGATCGCGGCGGCCGAGCGAATCCCGAACGGACATCTGTTGTACTCAAACAATCCCTTGTGTATTGTGATGGTGGTCAGCTTCTTCGACTCACTCGCCAGCTCCTGGGTCATGTAAGCTGAGGTCAATCCAATTTTGAAAAAAGTTTGCCACCGGGTTGCGTCGCAAAGAGGTCCTCCGCTCTCGGTAGCGGGTACTGGTCTTGGAGTGACACCTGATTGATGGTGGCCTTGTAATCACCATATATCCTGACCGACCCATCCGCCTTGAGCACTGGCACAATCGGGCTCGCCCAGTCACTGAATTCGTCCCTGACTGCCCCTGTGACTGTCCTTGAGTGCGCCATTAACAGGTGTTGATGGCCCCATTACTGCCCGCATTGTCCCTTGCAATGGCATGAATCGCCATTCAGCTTGCCAATGTCTCTGTCGAACTCCCCCTCTGGGTTCGACTACATGTTGGGGCATGCCCGATTGCCCTTGTCTGCCTGGAGAACTGTGTGCTGCTTTAACAATGTTGAATCTCTGTCCCAGCCATTCCTTAACACAGTACCTCTCGTTTGTTCTGCTAGTGGCCATGCTCGCGTGGTTTAAATCGCAGTTTCTTGTCGCCATTGATACGTCCTTACTATACAGTATAAATGCACACCAGACCCATGCTTGAGAGAAGGTCAGTCTGTGACCTGTCCTTTATTCCTTAGCACTCAAGTGATGGAAGTGGGTGGAGTTTCCCCTTTTATACCTGAAGGTCCAAGTTAGGAGTGTCTCCCACAAGTTCACCACCTAGTGGTCATTGTTCTCACAGTGTACAACTTAGGTCAGATTATACATGGGTTACAATGCTGGTTGAATACATGACACTATCCTTTTGTGGTTCATGCACAAATACCCCCAGATCCCGCTGTACTGCAGAACTTTGCAATCTTTCTCCATTTAAATAATAACTTGCTCTTTGATTTTTTTCTGCCAAAGTGCATGACCTCACACTTTCCAACATTATACTCCATCTGCTAAATTTTTGCTCACTCACTTAGCCTGTCTATGTCCTTTTGCAGATTTTTTGTGTCCTCCTCACACATTGCTTTTCCTCCCATCTTTGTAACGTCAGCAAACTTGGTTACGTTACATCGGTCCCTTCATCCAAGTCGTTAATATTGATTGTAATTAGTTGAAGTCCCAGCACTGATCCCTGCAGCACCCCATTAGTTACTGGTTGCCAACCAGAGAATGAACCATTTACCCCGACTCTCTGTTCTCTGTTAGTTAGCTAATCCTCTATGCATGCAAATATATTACCCCCAACCCCGTGAACTTTTAAACTTGTGCAGTAATCTTTTATGTGGCACCTTGTCAAATACACCACATCCACTGGTTCCCCTTTATCCACCCTGTTCATTACATCCTCAAAGAACTCCAGCAAATTTGTCAAACATGACTTCCCCTTCATAAATCCATGCTGACTCTGCCTGACCGAATTTTGCTTTTCCAAATGTCCTGCTACTGCTTCATTAATAATGGACCCCAATATTTTCCCAACCACAGATGTGAGGCTAACTGGTCTATAGATTACTGCTTTTTGTCTGCCTCCTTTTTTAAATAGGGGCATTACATTTGCAGTTTTCCAATCTGCTGGGACCTCCCCAGAATCCAGGGAATTTTGGTAAATTACAACCAATGCATCCACAATCCCTGCCGCTACTTCTCTTAAGACCCTAGGATGCAAGCCATCAGGTCCAGGGGATTTATCTACCTTTAGTCTCATTATCTTACTGAGCACCATCTCCTGGCCGGCCTCCCACCTTCTGTAAACTTGAGCTCATCCAAAACTCGGCTGCCCGTGTCCTAACTTGCACCAAGTCCCGTTCACCCATCACCCCTGTGCTCACCCAACTACATTGTTTCCTGGTCTCGCAACACCTTGATTTTAAAATTCTCATCCTCGTGTTCAAAATGGCTCCATAGCCTCACCCCTCCCTATCTCTGTCACCTCCTCCAGCCCTACAAGCCTCCAAGATCTCTGCGCTCCTCCAATTCTGACCACTTGCGCATCCCCATTTCCATCGCTCCACCATTGGCGGCCATGCTTTCAGCTACCTTGGCCCCAAGCTCTGGAATTCCCTCCATAAACCTCACCGGCTCTCTCTTCTTCTTTGTCACTCCTTAAAACCTATCTCTTTGACCATTCTTTTGGTCGCCTGTCCTAATATGGTTTTGTGGCTTGGTGTCAAACTTTGTTTGATAACACCCCTTCGGCCACCTGAGGAAAGGAGTGTTTGAAGATCAGTCCCTCAAACTGTCATCAATCTCATGGTCTACTGGGCCATAGTAATACCTGCCCTCCTGTATGGCTCAGAGACGTAAGCCATGTACAGTAGATACCTCAAGTCACTGGAGAAATACCACCAGCGATGTCTCCGCAAGATCCTGCAAATCCCTGGGAGGACAGATGCACCAACATTAGTGTCCTCGTCCAGGCCAACATCCCCAGAATTGAAGCACTGACCACACTTGATCAGCTCCGCTGGGCAGGCCACATAGTTCGCATGCCAGATACGAGACTCCCAAAGCAAGCGCTCTACTCGGAACTCGTCCACGGCAAACTACCAAAGGTGGGCAGAGGAAACATTACAAGGACACCCTCAAAGCCTCCCTGATAAAGTGCAACATCCCCACTGACAACTGGGGGTCCCTGGCCATAGACCGCCCTAAGTGGAGGAAGTTGCATTCGGGAGGGTGCTGAGCACCTCGCGTATCGTCGCCGAGAGCAAGCAGAAATCAAGCGCAGGCAGCGGAAGGAGCGTGCAGCAAACCAGTCCCACCAACCCCTTCCCTCAACGACTATCTGTCCCACCTGTGACAGAGACTGTGGTTCTCGTATTGGACTGTACAGCCACCTAAGAACTCATGCTAAAAGTGGAAGCAAGTCTTCCTCGATCCCGAGGGACTGCCTATGATGATGATGAAGCACCAAGGCTCGCTTTACTATTTTAAAGGTGCTATATAAAAGCAAGTTATTGTTCAAAGATTCTCGTGGCGATTCAGGGTGGTGTGAAAGACAGACTGAAGGGCGGTAATATTGGAGTTCTGGTTCCTCTCATATCTCATATCTGTTTCCAATGCATGATAGAACAAAACCTCTCCGCCTCTCTACCTCTCTCCTTTAAGACGCTCCTTAAAACTGACCACTTTGACCAAGCTTTTCATCACTTGTCCTAATACCTCCTTATGTGGCTTGCTGTCAAATTTTGTTTTAGAATGTTCCCGTGAAGTGCCTTTTTAAAATTTGTTCCTGGGATGTGGGCATCGCTGGCAAGGCCGGCATTTATTGCCCATCCCTAATTGCCCTTCAGAAGGTGGTGGTGAGCTGCCTTCTTGAACCACTGCAGCAGACGATGAAGGAACGGCGATATATTTCCAAGTCAGGATGGTGTGTGACTGGGAGGGGAACTTGGAGGTGGTGGTGTTCCCATGTGCCTGCTGCCTTTGTCCTGCTAGGTGGTAGAGGTTGTGGGTTTGGGAGATGCTGTCGAAGAAGCCTTGGCGCGTTGTTGCAGTACATCTTGTAGATGGTGCACACTGCAGCCACAGTGCGCTGGTGGTGGAGGGAGTGAATGATGAAGGTGGTGGATGGGGTGCCGATCAAGCGAGCTGCTTTGTCCTGGATGGTGTCGAGCTTCTTGAATGTTGTTGGAGCTGTACTCATCCAGGCAAGTGGAGAGTATTCCATCACACTCCTGACTTGTGCCTTGTAGATGGTGGAAAGGCTTTGGGGAGTCAGGAGGTGAGACACTCGCCGCAGAATACCCAGCCTCTGACCTGTTCTTGTTGCCACGGTATTTATGTGGCTGGTCCAGTTAATATTCTGGTCAATGGTGACCCCCCAGGATGTTGACAATGGGGGAATTCAGCAATGGTAATGCTGTTGAATGTCAAGGGGAGGTGGTTAGACTCTCGCTTGTTGGGGATAGTCATTGCCTGGCACTTGTGTGGCGCGAATGTTACTTGACACTTATCAGCCCAAGTCTGAATGTTGTCCATTCGGGCATGGACTACTTCAGTATCTGAGGAGTTGCAAATGACACTGAACACCATGCAGTCATCAGCGAACATCCCCACTTCTGACCTTATGATGGAGGGAAGGTCATCGATGAAGCAGCGGAAGATGTTTGGGCCTAGGACACTGCCCTGAGGAACTCCTGCAGCGATGTCCTGGGGTAGAGGTGATTGGCCTCCAACCACCACAACCATCTTCCTTTGTGCTAGGCATGACTCCAGCCAGTGGAGAGTTTTCCCCCTGATTCCCATTTTTACTGGGGCTCCTTGATGCCACACTCGGTCAAATGCTGCCTTGATGTCGAGGGCAGTCACTCTCGCCTCTCCTCTGGAATTCAGTTCATTTGTCCATGTTTGGATCAAGGTGGTAATGAGGTCTGGAGCCAAGTGGTCCTGGTGGAATCCAAACTGAGCATTGGTGAGCAGGTTATTGGTGAGTAAGTGCCACTTGATAGCACTGTCGACGACACCTTCCATCACTTTGCTGTTGATTGAGAGTAGACTGATGGGGTGGTAGTTGGCCAGAATGGATTTGTCCTGCTTTTTGTGCACAGGACATAGCTGGGCAGTTTTCCACATTGTCGGGTAAATACCAGTGTTGTAGCTGTACTGGAACAGCTTGGCTCGAGGCACGGCTAGTTCTGGAGCACAAGTCTTCAGCATGACATCCAAAATGTTGTCGGGGCCCATAGCCTTTGCTGTATCCAGTGCATTCAGCCGTTTCTTGATATTACTGGAGTGATCGCATTGGCTGAAAACTGGCTTCTGTGATGGTGGGGTCCTCAGGAAGAGGCTGATATGGATCATCTACTCAGCACTTCTGGCTGGAAATGGGCTCCGCCATCATTGAGGATGGGGATATTCATGGAGCCTCCTCCTCCTGTTGTTTAGTTGTCCACCACCATTCATGACTGGATGTGGCAGAACTGCAGAGCTTTGATCTGATCCATTGATTGTGGGATCCCTTTGCCCTATCTATGGCATGCTGCTTCCGCTGTTTAGCATGCATGTAGTCCTGTGTTGCAGCTTCCCATTTTGGGGTATGCCTGGTGCTGCTCGTGGCATGCTATTCTGCATTCCTCATTGAACCAGGGTTGGTCCCCTGGCTTGAGGGTAATGGCAGAGTGAGGGATATGCTGGGCTATGAGGTTACAGATTATGATGGAATACAATTCTGCTGCTGCTAATGGCCCACAGTGCCTCATGGATGCCTAGTTTTGAGCTGCTAGATCTGCTTTGAATCAATCCCATTTAGCACAGTGGTAGTGCCACACAACACGATGGATGGTGTCCTCAGTGTGAAGATGGGTCTTCATCTCCGCAAGGCCCGGTGGTGGTCATTGCTACTAATGCTGTCATGGACAGAAGCATCTGGGTAGATTGGTGAGGACGAGGTCAAGTAGGTTTTTCCCTCATGTTGGTTCTCTCACTAAATGCCGCAGGCCCAGTCTGGCAGCTGTGTCCTTCAGGACTTGGCCAGCTCGGTCAGTTGTGGTGCTATGGAGCCACTCTTGGTGATGGACATTGAAGTCCCCCACCCAGAGTACATTCTATGCCCGTGCTACTCAGTGCTTCTTCCAAGTGGTGTTCAACATGGATGAGTAGTGATTCATCAGCTGAGGGAGGGAGGGCGGTCGGTAGTAATCAGCAGGAGGTTTCCTTGCCCATGCTTGACCTGAAGCCATGAGATTTCATGGGGTCCGGAGTCAGTGTTGAGGGCTCCCAGGGCCACTCCCTCCATATATACCATGGTGCCGCCACCCCTGGTGGGTCTATCCAGCTAGTGGGACAGGACATACCCAGGGATGATGATGGAGGAGTCTGGGACATTGGCTGAAAGGTATGATTCTGTGAGTATGACTATGTCAGGCTATTGTTTGACAGCTCTCCCACTTTTGGCACAAGTCCCCAGATGTCAGTGAGGAGGACTTTGCAGGGTTGATTGGGCTGGTTGTGCCGTTGTCATGTCCATAGCCGGTGCTGAGGTCGATGCCGGCTGGTCCGTCCGGTTTTATTCTTATAGTTTTTGTTTATTACAACTGAGTGGCTTGCTAGGCCATTTCAGAGAGCCATTAAGAGTCAACCACTGGAGACATTCGTGAACCAGATGGGTTTTTACGATAATCCGATAGTTTCATGGTCACCATCACTGATACTAGCTTTTTATTCCAGATTTATTTAATTAACTGAATTTAAATTCCCCAGATGGGATTTGAACTCATATTTCCGATTTATTAGCCCAGGTCTCTGCATTACTAGTCCCGTAACATAACCACTACGCTACAGTTCCCGATGTCCCCTTGGGATGTTTTATCACTTTAAAGATGTAATATAAATACACGTTATTGTTAACTAGCTAATTGTAAACTTATTCATTCTTTCTGTTTTTATACAAAAGCGAAAGAGAGAAACAAAGAAAAAACATTCCTGGTATTTTATATCACACAACTCACTTGCAAAACTCAACCTATTTGTTATTTATTTCATTCTTTCTTCTTTTAAGGCTCCAATCCACTTTAAGGATCCAGTGTGAAGTACCAACGATTGACTTATTAACACAGTCAGACCCTGTCACTTACTGGCTGCCCTCAGTTTTAGCAACTGAGAAATTTAAACAGTTGTTATTTTACAGAGAATGTAGCTGCCCGAGAGAACTTGAAGCACTTTAACTGCACGGAGAGCCCACGATGGGGGATTATTTCACAAACTGCTGGAGCAGAACTACACTTAAGCGGCCTCACTTCAGAAGTCAAATTTCAAAGAAAGGCACGTCAAGCCTCAGTTCCTCACTGCAGGCCGATTTATTTCTGTGTAACTGTCTCCATAACTATTTCTGTCTTCATCAGAATCTTTCAGTGCATCTGCTCGGCTCAGACTCAACCCCGCAGTAAGACTGTACTGCTGGATTCTGCAATAGAAGGAGAGACTTGAATTTATTCTGCACCTTTCATGACATCAGGATGTCCCAATGCATTTTACAGCCAACTAATAGTTTTCAAAGTGTAGTCACTGTTGTAATGTGAGAAACGCAGCAGCCAATTTTTGCACAGCAAGCTCCCTCAAACAGCAATGTGATAATGACTAGATAATCTGGTTTTTTTAAATTATGTTGATTGAGGGATAAATATTGGCCCCAAGACACTGGGGATAACTCCCCTGCTCTTCTTCGAAATAGAGCCATGGGATCTTTTACATTCACCTGAGGGAGTAGACGGGGCCTCGGTTAAACGTCTTATCTAAAAGATGGCACTTCAGCACTGCACTGGAGTGTCAGCCTGGATTTTGTGCTCAAGTCTCTAGAGTGGGGTTTGAATACATTTTTCATTCAGAAGCGAGAGTGCTATCATGGCTGACAACTCTATACTCACGATTTAAATCACAACATTATTATCGGTGTCAAAAAGACACTCTGGCCTAGAAATCTGGACACCTATCAGAGCAGTCATCTTTCGTGTAAGACGTTAAACCGAGGCCCCGTCTGCTCTCTCAAATGGACGTAAAAGATCCCATGGCACAATTTCTAAGAAGAGCAGGGGAGTTATCCCCGGTGTCCCGGTCAATATTTATCCCTCAACCAACATCACTTAAACAGACAATCTGGTTATTTATTTCATTGCTGTTTGTGGGAGCTTGCTGTGTGCAAATTGACTGCGCATTTCTTACATTACAGCAGTGACTACACTTCAAAAGCACTTCATTGGCTGCAAAGCGTTTTGGTACATCCTAAGGTTGTGAAAGGCGCTATATAAATGCAAGTATTTCTTTCTTCTTCTTCTAGTATGGCATTTCTGGATGATAATATCTGCACGCTTCCTGCCCGGCATATTGGGAGCATAGATGGCCGGTCAGCACCTGAAAAATGGACAAATTTCTAGGCCTCTATGACCAATAGGGCCCACCGGACACAGATGGCCGCGAGACTGGGGCGCACTGCATGCTCCCTCTCCAGGCCCACCCGGACACATACAAGACCGAAAGACAGAGGCAGGCAAGCAGTGAGACCCCACCCACACACGAGCCGTCATTACCAGGCCCAGATACAGACCCACGAGGAGGGCCACTGACTTACCCATCCACCCCCCGCCACAGGTGGCCAAAGATCAGGAATGTCGGGCTGAAATGCAGCCAGAACTTGGGGAGCAGTCCCCTTAATTAATAGGGAATCGGAGCCGGCACCTCTCGCTCTTCACATAGATATGAAATGGGATTTCATCCAGTTACCGTTGTCCTGCAGGCAAGTCTTTGTGCAATTTGTGCACAGCAAGGTCCCATTAACAACAAACCTGTTACTTTTCTGGGTTTTGGTTGAGGGGCCATGTTGGCCGGGGCACCTCCCTCTTCTTCTTCAAATTCTGCCACGGAATCTTTGGCACCTCAGCTTAACATCTCATCAGAAAGATGCTCCCTTAGCACTGCACCGATTATCAACCTAGCGTGTGTGTTCAAGCACCGTAGGGAGTGCGGCCTGAACTCAGAATCTTCGGATTCGGAGGCGGGCGTGCGACCAACTGCAGGTATATGGCGGGACAGCTGCTGGTCATGTGACCGACAACACTGCACATCTGCACTGCCAGCTGTGGCAGACAGTTCTGGTCAGTTACTTTGCCACCAATGGCCGTTCCACTTTGGACGGCAGTGGAAACAAGTTGTGGGTGTGTCTCCGGTGGGTACAGTCAGCACCTCCACACACAGCGCCGGCACAATGGCAAAATAAACAGAAGCGGGCTTACCACCAGAGCCAACCGTCTCTCTGACAATGAGTGGTCGAAGTGGCTCTGCCGCCCTCTACAGGCGGTTGTGCACCATCGGGTCGACACGAGCCGGCCCCAGCCATTGGTGAAGTTCCGGACGATTCTAGAGTAATGAGCAGTTTGGGCAAACGAGAACGAGGGTCGGGAGCTAATTGTGGTTCTGCTAGCTCTGGCGCTGGATGGCATGGCCAGCTGTGCATCACGTTCGTTCAAGTTTACACTCTTCGGACTTAAGGGGGTGAAGGAGTGGGCCATTCTGGGGGCGGGGGGGCGGGAGTTGTAACGGTTTGCTGAGAACCAGAACATTGAGATGGGGGAGGAGTCGAGCAGATTGAGGATCAAAGGCTAGGCGATTGAGAGTTAGGCAGTATGTTTCAAGGACACCCTTAAAGCCTCCTTGATAAAATGCAACATCCCCACCGACACCTGGGAGTCCCTGGCCAAAGACTGTTCTAAGTGGAGGAAGTGCATCCGGGAGGGCGCTGAGCACCTCGAGTCTCACCGCCGAGAGCATGCAGAAAGCAAGCGCAGGCAGCAGAAGGAGCGTGCGGCAAACCTGTCCCACCCACCCCTTCCCTCAACCACTGTCTGCTCCACCTGTGACAGAGACTGTAATTCCCGTATTGGACTGTTCAGTCACCTAAGAACTCACTTTTAGAGTGGAAGCAAGTCTTCCTCGATTTCGAGGGACTGCCTATGATGATGATGAGAGTTGGAAGTGATGTGAACAGTTTGTATGGCGATGGTGAAAGAAGTGTTATTTAAGGAGTGTAGTAGACCATTGGAGAAGAGAGTCTATAGGAGATAGAGGTTAATGGGGTGGTGTTGAATATGGGTTGGTGGTGGACAAACTTTTAGAGACAATAATCCGGGACAAAATTAATTGGCATTTGGAAAAATATGGGCTTGTGAAATGAAAGTCAGCACAGATTTGTTAAAGGCAAATCGTGTCTGACTAACTTGAGCAAGTTCTTTGATGAAGTAACCAAAAGGGTTGATGTTGTGGATATAGACTTTCAAAAGGCATTTGACATAGTACCACATTATAGACGTGTTAGCAAAATTACAGCCATGGGATTAAAGGGACAGTGGCAGTGTGGATATGAAATTAGCTAATGACAGAACGCAGAGAGTGGTGGTGAACGGCTGTTATCAGACTGGAGGGAGATGTGTGCCCCAGGGGTCAGTATTTTTCATATATATCAATGACCTAGATTTGGAAACACAGGGCATAATTTCAAAGTTTGCAGATGACACCAAACTCAGAAATGTAGTAACTAGTGAGGAGGATAGTCACCATCATCATAGGCAGTCCCTCGGAATCGAGGAAGACTTGCTTCCACTCCTGAAGTGAGTTCTTTGGTGGCTGAACAGTCCAATACGAGAGCCACAAACTCTGTCACAGGTGGGACAGACAGTCGTTGAGGGAGGGGGTGGGTGGGACTGGTTTGCCGCACGCTCTTTCCGCTGCCTGCGCTTGATTTCTGCACGCTTTCGGCGTTGAGACTCGAGGTGCTCAGCGCCCTCTCGGATGCACTTCCTCCACTGAGGGCGGTCTTTGGCCATGGACTCCCAGGTGTCAGTGGGGGTGTTGCACTTTATCAGGGAGGCTTTGAGGGTGTCCTTGAGGAGGATAGTAACAGACTTCAGGAGGATATAGACAGACTGGTGAAATGGTCAGACATGTGGTGGAGCCCCAAACAGCTCACTGTTGCTTCATTCTGTTACAACTAAGCGTTCCAGCTGTTAGGTCCTCTCCAAACGTGAACTGCATAACAAAACTGAGACTCAAAATACAGGTTGATTAATAAACCTACAAGTGATGTTTAATCAGATTGAATGAAATCACTTTTATATATTGCACCCAATCACAAAAGAATGGCTAACTCTAAGCTTGGAGGAAACAAACCATATGGAATATAGGAATTCCTCAATAATAAAAGACCACGTTTCATCTAGTTCGCTGGTAGCTGCACGATACAACGATAATGGATTTACTGACCAATCACAGCAATCAATCTCTGTCGATCAGTTAAGAAAGAAAGACTTGCATTTATATAGCGCCTTTCACGACCACTGGATGTCTCAAAGAGCTTTACAGCCAATGAAGTACTTTTGGAGTGTAGTCACTGGTGTAATGTGGGAAAAGCAGCAGCCAATTTGCGCACAGCAAGCTCCCAAAAACAGCAATGTGATAATGACCAGATAATCTGTTTTTTGTTATGTTGATTGAGGGATAAGTATTGGCCAGGACACCGGGGATAACTCCCCTGCTCTTCTTCGAAAAAGGGCCATGGGATCTTTTACGTCCACCTGAGAGAGCAGATGGGGCCTCGGTTTAACGTCTCATCCAAAAGACAGCACCTCTGACAGTGCAGCACTCCCTCAGCACTGCACTGGAGTGTCAGCCTAGATTTTTTTATGGGCTCAAGTCCCTGGAGTGGACCTTCTGATTCAGAGGCAAATGTGCTGCCCACTGAGCCACAGCTGACACTTTGTTAGACGTAGACCCAGACATGACTCAATTTTAATGAAAAACTTAAAAATAAATGTTTTTTGCAATATATTGCATGCATGACTTTATTATTCATCACCTAGATAAACACGAAGAATATTTTAAGGGTAACACAGTTAAAGGGGCTCACGCACTCCTGCACGGGTTCTGTGAAATACCTGGAATCTCCTGCTAGGCTGGTTAACAGCAGTGTGAGCAACGACAGGGGGGAAAGATTCGTCTAAAATTCATATCATGTACAGATTTCTGAAAAAATTGAGAACTTTTTATGAATACTGGTTCCTTTCACTTTTTATAGAAGAATGAGTCATTTCACTGGCGACAGCGGGTGTCTGCAGATTGGCCATGTCTTTGGAGCTATTTCACTTCATGATAACAGCATCCTATCCACCAGCAACGCATACCCTCAGCTATTTACAGCGGGTGATCGAGGGCCTGGTGTCAGGATGGCCAGCACTTGTATCAATGGTGTTCTCAACATCAGCTCAGGACAGGGTGGCTGAACACCTTGAAAGTTCCCAGCTGATCAGAGAGAGCCAGCATGGATTTGTGATAGGTCGGTCAGGCCTGACAAACCTGATGGAATTTTTTGAAGAGGCGACTAAAGTAGTAGACAGTGAAATGTCTATGGATGTTATTTATATGAACTTCCAGAAGGCATCTGATAAAGTCTCTCATAAGAGCCTGTTAACCAAGTTTGAAGCCCATGGAATTGAAGGCAAATTATTGAGCTAGTTAGGAAATTGGCTGCATGCCAGGAGACAGAGAGAAGGGATAATGGACAGGTAATCTAATTGGCAACAACAACAACAACTTGTATTTATATAGTGCCTTTAACGTCCCAAGGCGCTTCACAGGAGTATTATGCGATAAAAATTTGACTCCGAGCTGCTTAAGTAGAAATTAGCGCAGGTGACCATAGAGGTATATTTTAAGGAAAGTCTTGAAGGAGGAAAGAGAGGTAGAGAGGCGGAGAGGTTTAGGGAGGGAGTTCCAGAGCTTTGGCCTAGGCAACAGAAGGCACGGCCACCAATGGTTGAGCTATTATAATCAGGGAGTGCTCAGGAGGGCAAAATTAGAGGAGCGCAGACATCTCGGGGGGTTATGGGATGGAGGAGATTACAGAGATAGGGAGGGGCGAGGCCATGGAGGGATTTGAAAATAAGGATGAAAATTTTAAAATTGAGGCGTTGCTTAACCAGAAGCCAATGTAGGTCAGCGAGCACAGGGATGATGGGTGAGTGGGACTTGGTGCAAGTTAGGATATGGGCAGCCGAGTTTTGGATCACCTCTAGTTTACGTAGGGCAGGATGTGACTAGTGGTGTCCCACAGGGATCTGTATTGGGACTGCAACTATTCACAGTATGTATTAATGGCTTAGATGATGGCATTGAAAGCCATATATCCAAATTTGATAATGATACAAAGATAGAACATAAAAAATAGGAAGAGACTGTAATTCCCATATTGGACTGTACAGCCACCTGAGAACTCACTTTTAGAGTGAAAGCAAGTCTTCCTCGATTTCGAAGGACTGCCTATGATGATGATGATGAGATGAAGGCATAAAATTACAAAGAGATATTGACAGATTCTGTGAATGGGCAAAACTGTGGTAAATGAATTTCAATGTCGGCAAATGTGAGGTCATCCACTTTGGACCTAAAAAGGATAGAACAGGGTACTTTCTAAATGGTGAAAAAATAGAAACAATGGAGGTCCCAAGAGACTTGGGTGTCCTTGTGCATCGATCATTAAAAGTCATTAACAGATACATAAAATATTCAAAAAGGCTAATGGAATACTGGCCTTTATATCTAGAGGACTAGAATACAAGGGGACAGAAGTTATGCTGCAGCTGTACAAAGCTCTGGTTAGACCACACCTGGAGCACTGTGAGCAGTTCTGGGCACCACATCTTAGGGAGGATATATTGGCGTTGAAGGGAGTGCAGCGTAGGTTTGATACCCGGACTGCAAGGGTTAAATTAAGAGGAGAGATTAACAAATTAGTGTCGTATTCCCCACAATTTAGAAGTCTAAGGGGTGATCTGATTGAAGTTTTAGATATTGAAGGGATCAGATAAGGTAGATAGAGAGAAACGATTTCCGCTGGTTAGGGAGTCTGGGGCTAGGAGGCATAGTTTAAAAATTAGAGCCAGACCTTTTAGGAGTGAAATTAGGAAACACTTCTACACACAAAGTGTGGTAGAAGTTTTGAACTCTCTTCCACAAATGGCAATTGATGCTAAATCAATTGTTAATTTTAAATCTGAGATTGATAGATTATTGTTACCAAAGGTATTAAGGGATATGGGCGAAAGGTGGGTATATGGAGTTAGGTCGCAGATCAGCCAGGATCTCACTGAATGATGGAGCAGGCTCGAGGGGCTGAATGGCCTACTCCTGTTCCTATAGGCTCAATTTTCCCCAATGCCGTTTTTTGGTGTATTGCAAGAGTTCCGCCCCTTTTTTTGGCCCCGACTACTCAAAAAAAACAACTTGCAAGTTTCCCCGTTCTATTTTTTGAAATTGGTGCTGCGCAGCCTGTCCTTTAGCTTCGGGGGGTGGAGCCTAATGTCTGTGCCGAAAAAACGATGTCTCCCCCCTTCTGCGCATGCGCAAAAAAGAATGATGTTTTTAATGTGACTGCTATGGGCGCGCATGCCCAGTACAGCACCCGGTCTGCATTCAGCCATTTTTAAAGAGCCAGTTGTGTGTGAGAACATTAATTCTCAGTGGAAAAATCGGAGCTGCAATATAAGATGCAATGCGGCTCAAGGACCATGAATTTCTCTCAGGACGAAGTGGAGCAACTAGTTACTGTGATTGAGGCCAGATGGCAGGAGCTGGATACCAGCAAAGGTCACATAAAACTTTCACCAAAAGAAATGAAGAAACGCTGGAACCAACTTGCAGAAGATCACTGTGCAATGATGACCACCCCGAGGGCCGGAGGCCAGTGCAAAAAGTGGCAGGACCTTGGTCAAGTAGTTAGTGTAAATAATATTCTCATTTATTCAATGGAATTACAATTGTAAATGTGACCATCTGTATATGTCCCAACCAGCAGAAAGACACCCTCGCTAAAAAGTAATATTTTCATCTTTGCAGAGGAAGGTGGCACACGACAAAAGGGAAAGAACTCGAACAGGAGGAGGCCCAGTAAATTTGCACCTACTGACACCCTTGGAAGACACCCTTCACTGCTTTGATGGGTCCTGCCTGCAGAAAAGCAACCACCACTGCAAAAGCTGGGCCCACACTCGAGGGAGAGGGTAAGTCCTGCAAATTCCACAATATGGCTTTGCTAAATGTTAAGTATTGCGCGGGCTAGCTATGCTTCGGTTCATGGGGATGTCTCCATCAGCTACACTTCGGTTGATGCAATGTGCTATAATTCATCGTGGTCCTTCAAATCAGCCTGCTGCCTGGGCTGTGTGGGCCTACTCAAGCCACCCACCCTTCCCCCTCCTCTGCTGCTAACCATTTATCTGTTCTGTTATATTTTGCAGAACTTGAGGCCAACCCTGATGAGGCTGAAGCTGATGCAGAAGAAGATTCAGATCCAATCCCACCTTCCAGGCCAAGAGCACGGGGTTGAGGGAGGGGCAGGAGATGGATGAAGCCCCCACTGTTGTACTCACTCTGGAGGAGGTGCAGGTTCCACCCATTGGGGTGTCAGGCCATTTCCTGAGTGATACGAGTGTTGGGACATTCCATGGTTTCTCACAGTCCGAGGCTGCGGATCCCAGTGGTGGGGTACAGCGAGGCACACCCAGAGCCCCACTGTCCGAGGCTGTGGGTCCCAGTGGGATGCAGCGAGCCACACCCAGGGCCCCACTGTCCGAGGCTGTGGGTCCCAGTGGGATGCAGCGAGCCACACCCAGGGCCCCACCGTCCAAGGCTGTGGGTCCCAGTGGGATGCAGCGAGCCACACCCAGGGCCCCACTGTCCGAGGCTGTGGGTCCCAGTGGGATGCAGCGAGCCACACCCAGGGCCCCACCGTCCAAGGCTGTGGGTCCCAGTGGGGTGCAGCGAGCCACACCCAGGCGAGGAGAGGAAGGGGAGCTCGATCGTGCTCTCCTGAGGTGCAGGATCTAACAGATGTGGCTCAGATGATGACAATGTGCGGAGAGCATTGACCTTACGCGATCACTCCTGGGCACCATCAGTGGGGTGAGTGATGAGGTATCGGGACTGTCGGGAGAAGTAACAGCAATCTCACGAGAAATGGGAACACTATCCAGGCACATGAGGGAGGGAATGTCGGAGTTAGCTGCTGCAATAAGTGAACAAGCCCAGACCCCGTGCCCATTGACAGAATCAACTGCCACTCCCACTCCAATCCTCAGACCAGCCTCTGAAGAGGCCCAAGCCAGACCCTCCACATTACCGCCTGCCCCCCCCGCCCCCAAAACCCCATCAAGAAGTGCACATTTCCCGAGATGTTCGAAAGAATAAGCTTGGTACCAACGCTGCGGGCAGGGGTGGAGTCAACAAGACCAAGCGCAGCGAGCGGTCTTAGAATAAGGGAGAGGAGAGATGGGTGCAGCCTTTCCATGCTGCTGCTGTTGTTGTTATTATTATTGTTGTTACTGTTGTAACTGTTCTCAAATTAAAGGTTTTTTGTAAGTTATGTAACTTTACGTTTAAAAGTTTGTAAGTGATCTTAAAGGTTTTAAGTGATCTTAGAATTTGTAAGTGATCTTAAAGTTTGTCAGTGACCTTAACTGAAAACTTTAAAGTTTGATACAAGAATATTTTTATTAAAGTTAAGTTAAGTACAAACAGGTGTTAAACTTTTGAATAAAATATATTTTAAATTATAACTGAATCATTTTCATTATTTGTACCATTATTAACACAACTTTTTGAACTAAAGAAGAATAATTTCCATCATTTGTTCCATTAACACACACATTACGGAACAGGTCCAAACAGTAAACATGCTCCATGTGGAATAGTTGTCACTGACCTTCAGGCAGCAAAGCGTTCACGGATGAGCTGCTGGCGCAAGGCTTGAGCAGTCGTTAAAGGGGCACGATGGCCTGCCCTCCTCCGCCGTCGTGCTTCGGGTTCAGGTAGTTGCATGGCTTCCTCCTCCTCCTCCTCCTCCTCCTCCTCATCTGCATCTTTCTACTCATCATCAGCCACTCTCCCCTTCTGGGAGAGTGGGTCTTCTACTATCAGCTGCTGCTGTCTCATGATAGCTAAGTTATGCAGCATGCAGCACACAATAGTGAACTGACCGACAATCTCAGGGGAGTATAGCAAGTAGCCTCCGGAATGGTCCAGGCATCGGAAACACTGTTTCAAGATGCCAATAGTCCTCTCTATTATGCCGCGCTGCAATGTGCGACATGTTGTATTCCCAGTCAGCTTCCGTCCAGGTTACGCGTAGCCCTTCTGGCTGCTGCTGAAATAGGGCTGATATAACGCTCTCGTGTAGGATGAATGCATTATGGGTGCTCCCAGGGTATCTCGCATCAACTGACATGACACGATGCATGTCGTCACACATGAGCTGCACATTAATTAAGTGGAAGCCTTTTTTGTTCCTGGACATCTTGGAATCCGCCAAAGGTGCTCGCAAGGCAATGTGGATACAATCAATGCTGCCTTTGGAAAGCCAGCAATCCTGGAGAAGCCCTCAGCCCATTCACGCATTACCTGGGCGGTCATGGGGAATTTTATGTAGTCATTCCTCCGGGCATATAGTGCAGCAGTCACCTTTCGAATGCAGATATGTGTTGCATGTTGAGAAATAGCACACACATCCCCAGTTGTGGCCTGGAATGAAAGTGCAGCTGCAACCTTCAATTCAACTGACAAAGTTGTCCTCCTGATGCTTCTAGGTTGCAGGTCTACTTTTACTAACTCACAGATCTCAATTATAACTTCTTTACGGAAATGCTGCTTTCTCACACAGTCTGCATCACTCAGGTGCAGATATGAACACCTGTCTCTATTGTGTTCCTAACACAGATGAGACTGCACACAGGGAGGTTAAAGTAACAGTGATCTCAATCTTTAATAAGACACTCCAGAGTGAGGTACAGGCCTTAGGGGCTGGCTTATATACAATGCTCCCAAGGGATGCTGGGATCCCTTGGAACTTCAGGGGATGCACTCCCTGGTGGCGGAACATGGGAGTGCATGCTTTACAGATACACAACATCACTGCACCCCCCCCAAAGTCAAAGTGAAAACTATTTACAAGGTGAGGCAATCGGGAGCCTTTCTTTCCCTGGTGACCGCCTCGGTACAAATGTCTGTTCTGGTGTGTTGGCTGTGCCCTCGCTGGGCTGGCGTGTTGTTGGCTCTGCAGGGCTGCTGGGTGAGCCTGGCCTTGCTGGGCTGTTGGGCGTGATGGGTTCGATTTCCTGGTCCAGGGTGGTGTCGTTGATCCTTTGGGTGTGTGCTGTGGGCTCGACAAAGGTGGTGTCTGCTGTGGGTTGTTCAGGGCAGTCGGTGAACCGCAGCCTCGTTTGGTCCAGGTGCTTTCTGCAAATTTGTCCATTGTCTCGTTTGACTACAAACATCCTACTCCCTTCTTTAGCTATCACCGTGCCCACGATCCACTTGGGACCATGTCCATAGTTTAGCACATACATAGGGCCATTCAGATCAATTTCCCGTGACACAGTGGCGTGACCATCATTTGCATTTTGTTGCTGCCGCCTGCTCTCTACCTGATCATGCAGGTTGGGGTGAACTAGCGAGAGTCTGGTTTTAACTGTCCTTTTCATGAGTAGCTCAGCCGGGGGCACCCCTGTGAGCGACTGGGGTCTTGTGCGGTAGCTAAGCAGTACTCAGGACAGGCGGGTTTGGAGTGAGCCTTCTGTGACTCGTTTAAGGCTCTGTTTGATTGTTTGTACTGCCCGCTCTGCCAGCCCATTGGAGGCTGGTTTAAACGGGGCCGAGGTGACATGTTTGATCCCATTGCGGGTCGTGAATTCTTTAAATTCGGCACTGGGGAAACCTGGCTCGTTGTCACTGACCAGTATGTCAGGCAGGCCGTGGGTGGCAAACATGGCCCTCAGGCTTTCAATGGTGGCGGTGGCGGTGGTTCCCGACATTATTTCACATTCAATCCATTTTAAAAAAGCATCCACCACCACCAGGAACATTTTACTGAGAAACGGGCCCGCATAATTGACATGGATCCTCGACCATGGTCTGGAGGGCCAGGACCACAAACTTAGTGGTGCCTCTCTGGGCGCGTTGCTCAACTGAGCACACAAGCTGCATTGCCGTACACAGGACTCTAAGTCAGAGTCGATACCGGGCCACCACACGTGGGATCTGGCTATCGCTTTCATCATTACTATACCCAGATGTGTGCTGTGGAGATCCGAGATGAACGTCTCCCTACCCTTTTTGGGTAGCACTACGCGGTTACCCCACAACAGGCAGTCTGCCTGAATGGACAGCTCGTCCTTTCGCCGCTGGAACGGCTTGATTAGCTCTTGCATTTCAACGGGGATGTTGGCCCAGCTCCCATGCAGTACACAGTTTTTTATTAGGGACAGCAGAGGATCTTGGCTGGTCCAAGTCCTAATCTGGTGGGCCGTGACAGGTGATTTATCATTTTCAAACACTTCCATGACCATCAACAAGTCTGCGGGCTGCGCCACCATCAACAAGTTTGCAGGCTGCGCCATTTCCACCCCAGTGGTGGGCAATGGTAGCCGACTGAGAGCATCCACACAGTTCTCATGCCTGGCCTGTGGCGGATGGTATACTTATAAACTGATAGCATGAGTGGCCACCTTTTTATGCGGGCTGAGGCATTAGTATTTATCCCCTTGTTTTCAGTGAACAGGGATATGAGGGGATCGTGATTGGTTTGCAGCTCAAATTTGAGGCCAAACAGGTACTGATGCATTTTCTTTACCCCGAACACACACGCTAATGCCTCTTTCTCAATCATGCTGTAGGCCCTCTCGGCCTTAGACTAGCTCCTGATAGGCGACAGGTTGCAACTTCCCCGCAACGTTAGCTTGTTGTAATACACACCCGACTCCGTACGACGACGCATCACATGCTAGCACAAGTCTTTTACACGGGTTATACAATGCAAGCAGCTTGTTGGAGCATAAAATGTTCCTGGCTTTCTCAAAAGCAATTACTTGTTTTTTTCCCCATAACCAGTTCTCACCTTTACGCAATAACACATGTAGGGGCTCTAAGAGGGTGCTTAACCCCAGTAGGAAGTTACCAAAATAGTTGAGGAGTCCTAGGAACGACCGCAGCTCTGTGACGTTCTGTGGCCTGGGCGCGTTTCTGATAGCCTCTGTCTTGGCATCTGTGGGCTGAATGCCGTCCGCCGCGATCTTTCTCCCCAAAAACTCCACTTCTGTTGCCATGAAGACGCATTTCGACCTCTTCAGCCGCAGCCCTACGCGATCCAGTCGCTGGAGGACCTCCTCCAGGTTTTGTAGGATGCTTGACGGTGTCCCGACCTGTGACCAATATGTCGTCCTGAAAAACCAACGTGCGTGGTAGCGACTTGAGTAGGTTCTCCATGTTTCTCTGGAAGATCGCTGCAGCCGACCGAATTCCAAACGGGCATCTGTTCTAGATGAACAGTCCCTTGTGCATGTTGATGCAGATGAGGCCCTTCAAAGACTCCTCCAGCTCCTGTGTCATGTAGGCCGAAGTCAGGTCGAGCTTGGTGAATGTCAGCGTCGCAAATAGGTCGTCTGCCTCAGGTAGCGGGTATTGGTCCTGTAGCGAGAAACGATTAATAGTTACTTTATAATCGCCGCAAATCGTGACCATGCCATCACTTTTGAGTACTGGAACAATCGGGCTGGCCCACTCGCTGAATTCCACTGGGGAGATGATGCTGTCACGTTGCAGCCTGTCCAGCTCGATTTCCACTCTCTCCTTCATCATGTGAAGTACCACTTGCGCCTTGTGGTGAATGGGTCATGTCTCTGGGACCAAGTGGATCCACACCTTCGCCCCGGAAAAGTTTCCAATGCCTGGCTCAAAAAGAGAAGGAAATTTGTTAAGAACCTGGGTACATGAGGCCTCATCGACTTGTGATAGCGCTCGGATGTCATCCCTGTTCCAGATGATTTTGCCCAGCCAGCTCCTTCCAATCAGTGTGGGGCCATCGCCCGGGACAATCCAGAGTGGCAGTTCTTGCACCGTGACCATGGCGCTGCCCAGGACAGTGATGAGCTCTTTGGTGTACGTTCTCAGTTTCATGTGGATGAGGCTCAGGGCTGGTCTGAGTGCTTTGTTGCACCACAGTCTCTCAAACATCTTTTTACTCATGATGGATTGGCTAGTGTCAGTGTCCAGTTCCATGGCTACGGGTAAGCCATTCAATTTTACATTTAGCATTATAGGTGGACATTTTGTCGAAAATGTGTGCACCCTGTGTACTTCAGCATCTGCCTCCTCTCTCTGAGGCTCGAAATTGCTTTGATCCACCATGGACCGATCTTCCTCTGCCACGTGGTGGTTAGCAGGTTTTGTAGAGCTAGCAGCTCGTCTGTAAGCTCGTTGGAGGTGCCCCATTGTTCCACAGCTCTTGCAAACATACCCTTTGAAGTGGCATGAATAGGCTGAATGGAAGCCTCCACAACGCCAACAAGGTGTGAATTGCCTTGCATCCATCCTTTGTTGGGGACTCTGAGTCATCTGGGTCACCTGAGGCCTGCTGGCAGTTGCAGACTCGTGGTTTCTGCCCTGTACATTTCTGCTCGCAAACACAGTTCCAGTTAATTTATGAACATTGCTAGCACTTGTGTGCTGAGAGAGTTGTTTGGTGTTATCACTGGTGGACATAAACGCCTGTGCTATCACAATGGCCTTACTGAGGGTTGGTGTCTCTACAGTCAAAAGTTTTCATTGGATGGTCTCGTGGCCAATGCCCTGTACAAAAAAGTCTCTGAGCATTTGCTCCAGGTAGCCATCAAACTCACATTGTCCTGCAGGTCGCCTTAGCTCAGCGATGTAGCTCGCCACTTCCTGACCTTCAGATCGCTGGCATGTGTAGAACCGATACCTCGCCATCAACACGCTCTCCCTCAGGTTAAGATGCTCATGAACTAGTGTACACAGCACCTCATACGACTTATCTGTGGGTTTCACCGGAGCCAGAAGATTCTTTATGACCGTGAGGAGGACCGCTCTCCTTTTTGCAGCACTTCCTTCTCCGTCTAGCTCGTTGGCTACAAAGTACTGGTCTAGCCGTTCGACATAGGCTTCCCAGTCCTCACCCTCTGAGAACTTCTCCAGGATGCCCACAGTTTACTGCATCTTTGCATTGTATTCGTATACTCGTCGCCAGTTATTGTGTTCCTAACACAGATGAGACTGCACACAGGTAGGTTAAAGTAATAGTGACCTCAGTCTTTATTAAGACACTCCAGAGTGAGGAACAGGTCTTAGGGGCCGGCTTATATACAGTGCTCCCAAGGGATGCTGGGATCCCTTGGGATTTCAGGGGATGCTCTCCCTGGTGGCGGAACATGGGAGTGCATGCTTTACAGATACACAACATTCTCGATATACCCGACTTGGGTAAGGCCTTCTGCCCAGCACCCTACGGGCTGTGAGTTTCCTCGTGCGATGATGTCTAATCAATCTTCTGCTCCGCAGCACCATCATGCAGAAAGTTTACATGAGGTATGGAATTGTCAATTTTGTCCCCATGATTAAATTGTACCTTTGCAAGAAGCTCAAAACAGCAGGACAAGCTTCTCTGCTCTCTCTCTCCCCAAGGTCGACGCCCTAATATGGACCACACCCTGGTCTGCGCATGCGCAATAGGCTTGCTTAGAACGGGAAGCTAGGCTTCAATGAGGACATTTGGGGCAACGGAGTCTAATGCAATTCTTTCATTTTAGATTTTTTTCAAAGTACCACCCCATCACCCACCAAACGTCTCCTCACTGGGCTCGAGGGTCGGCCGGCAGAATCGCTCCCTCACCCTGGCTTCTTTTGCAGCCGAGCTCCAAGTCCCGAACCCCTGTGTCCGGGCGAGGGAGCGATTCTGCCGGCCGATGCTCCGACCCTTGAGACCCGGTGGGGAGACGTTCGATGGTGGCGTGGCACTTTGAAAAAAATCCAAAATGAAAGAATTGCATTAGACTTCCATTTTCTCCGTTTTAAGTTTGAAAAAAATTAAGCTTCATGATGCATATTTAATGTGTTCTTGACTCCCTCCAAAACTTCACATAGAAACAATGGCGTCTTCCTGCGCTGGTTTTGTAATGTGCGCTGCTTTTTCTTAAGTGCCCAGTTCTTTTGGGAGTGGTCACACGTGCCGTCCTCGGAGAAATGTAAGTTGGCCAAACTGGCGCGGACATCAAGTTACGTCCCCTGTGACGCAAAAAAAAACTAACCTAAAAAAATTGTAACTAACTGAGTTACGCTGGTGCAGAAACTTTGGGGAAACTTGGATATTTTAATTTACGCCAAAAAAAGCGGCGCAGATAACTGGGGAAAATTGAGTCCAGGCTAATTCAATTTTCCCAACTAAAGGTAGTTCAGCTTCCCGCACACTTTTATTGTCACATTTACTGAAGCCAAACACATTTCTCACAAACCAGTGTCTCACCTCCCTGCACATCTGCCACTGATCTGAATCATTGGGTTTACAATCCTCTTAACTTGTTTGCTTAATCTGGGACACCCGCCATGACTTATTGGGATTCCAGCTAGCTGCCACCATCCACTACCCATGGTCCTAGTGTCCTTTGGCTTCAGTGGTGGATGTACACATCACAATTTGTCACTATTTACAACCTAACACTGTTTATCTTTATAACAGATAGCTGGTTCCTGTTAGGCTTTAAACTCTGCTTTTCCCAACAGTTGAACAGGATGTCTATTGCTGCACTACCACAGAATCCATCTATTTACCAATTCTGCGACTGCATTCCTGCTATTTTGCTCACATGGAGCTCTGCGAGCTTTTGAGTGTTTTGCGATTTTGCTTCATTATTGATTCCCCGCCATCGTGGCTCAATCCTCCGAACTTTAAATTAGTAAACGAAGAAAGAACAGTAGGACTTGTTCTGGGCTGAGATGTGGATCACTTAAGCAAGACATCAAACAGAAAGACTTGCATTTATATAGCGCCTTTCACCACCTCGGGATGCCCCAAAGTGCTTCCCAGCCATTTTGGAGTGTAGTTACTGTTGTAACGTAGGAAACGCGGCAGCCAATATGTGCACAGCAAGCTCCCACAAACAGCAATGTGAAAATGACCAGATAATCTGTTTTAGTGATGTTGGTTGAGGGATAAATATTAGCCAGGGCACTGGGGAGAACTCCCCTGCTCTTCTTCGATATAGCACCATGACAGTAGACGGGGTCTCGGTTTAATGTCTCATCCAAAAGTCAGCACCTCCACCAGTGCAGCACTCCCTCAGTTTTGTACTGGAGTGTCAAAGAATCATAGAATCATACAGCACAGAAGGAGGCCATTCGGTCCATCGTGCCTGTGCCGGTTCTTTGGTAGAGGTATTCAATTCATTCCACTCCCTTGCTCCTTCCCCACACAAGAGATTAGTGTGCAAAATTAAGGCACATGGTATTGGGGGTAATGTGCTGACATGGTTAGAGAACTGGTTGGCAGACGGAAGCAGAGAGTCGGGATAAACGGGTCCTTTTCAGAATGGCAGGCAGTGACTAGTGGGGTGCTGCAAGATTCAGTGCTGGGACCCCAGCTCTTTACAATATACATCAATGATTTAGATGAAGGCATTGAATGTAATATCTCCAAGTTTGCAGATGGCACTAAGCTGGGTGGCAGTGTGAGCTGTGAGGAGGATGCTAAGAGGCTGCAGGGTGACTTGGACAGGTTAGATGAGTGGGCAAATGCATGGCAGATGCAGTATAATTTGGATAATTGTGAGGTTATCCACTTTGGTGGCAAAAACAGGAAGGCAGATTATTATCTGAAAGGCGACAGATTAGGAAAAGGGGAGGTGCAACGAGACCTGGGTGTCATGGTACATCAGTCATTGAAAGTAGGCATGCAGGTACAGCAGTCAGTAAAGAAAGAAAATGGCATGTTGGCCTTCATAGCGAGAGGTTTTGAGTATAGGAGCAGGGAGGTCATACTGCAGTTGTACAGGGCCTTGATGAGGCCTCACCTGGAATATTGTGCACAGTTTTGGTCTCCTAATCTGAGGAAGGACATTCTTGTTATTGAGGGTGTGCAGCGAAGGTTCACCAGAATGATTCCTGGGATGGCAGGACTGACATATGAAGAAAGACTCGATCGACTAGGCTTATAGTCACTGGAAGTTAGAAGAATGAGAGGGGATCTCATAGAAGCATATAAAATTCTGACGGGACTGGACAGGTTAGATGCAGGAAGAATGTTCCCGATGTTGGGGAAGTCCAGAACCAGGGGTCACAGTCTAAGGATAAGGGGTAAGCCATCTAGGACCGAGATGAGAAGAAACTTTTTCACCCAAAGAATTGTGAACCTACCGCAGAGAGTTGTTGATGCCAGTTTGTTGGATATATTCAAGAGGGAGTTAGATGTGGCCCTTACGGCTAAAGGGATCAAGGGGTATGGAAAGAAAGCAGGAATGGGGTACTGAAGTTGCATGATCATATTGAATGGCGGTGCAGGCTCGAAGGACCGAGTGGCCTACTCCTGCACCTACTTTCTATGTTTCTATGTTTCCCCAAAGCCCAGCAAGTTTTTCCCTTCAAGTATTTATCCAATTCCCGTTTGAAAGTCACTATTGAATCTGCTCCCACCGCCCTTTCAGGCAGTGCGTTCCAGATCACAACTCACTGCATAAAATTTTTTTTTCCACATCTCCCCTCGGGTTCTTTTGCCAGTCTCCTTAAACCTGTGTCCTCTGGTTACCGACCCTTCTGCCATTATAAACAATTTCTCCTTACTTTATCAAAACCATTCATTATTTTGAACACCTCTGTCAAATCCCCTCTAAACCTTTTCTGCTCCAAGGAGAACAACCCCAGCTTCTCCAGTCTCTCCATGTAACTGAAGTCCCTCATTCCTGGAACCATTCTCGTCAATCTTCCTTCCAAAACCTTGACATCCGTCCTACAATGTCGTGCCCAGAATTGAACATAATACTCCAGCTGAAGCCTAACCAGCAATTTATAAATGTTTAGCATAACTCCCTTGCTTCTGTGCCTCTGTTACTAAAGGCAAGGATGCCATATGCTTTTTTAACAGCCTTCTCAACTTGTCCTGTCACCTTTAAAGATTTGTGTACATATACCTCCAGGTCTCTGTTCCTGCACCCCTTTTAAAATTGTACCATATTGCCTCTCCTCATTCTTCCTACTAAAATGTATCAATTCACACTTCTCTGCGTTAAATTTCATCTACCATGTGTTTGCCCATTTCGCCAGCCTGCCTATGTCTTCTTGAAGTCCATTACTATTCTCTTCATTGTTTACTACATTTACGAGTTTTGTGTCATCTGCAAACTTTGAAATGATGCCCCGTATACCCAAGTCCAGGTCAGTAATATATATCAGAAAGATCCTAATCCCGACCCCTGGTGAACACCGCTATTTACTTCCCTCCGTCTGAGAAAACAGCTGTTCACCACTGCACTGCTGTAGATTGTCTACACAAGTTCCGGGAGAGTTCCTGACTCAGAGGCAACAGTGCTGCCACTGACCCACAGCTGACACACCAGGTACTTCACTGCGTCTGGTAAGTTGAGATAGAATTAGTGAAAGCGAGGTGACCCGGTAAATCACCATCATCATCGTAGGCAGTCCCTCGAGCGAGGATGACTTGCTTCCACATGAGTTCACAGGTGTTTCAATGAAGGACCCGATGTTCTAGTCCTGAACTCCAATTGAGGGGGTGGAAGATGCCGGTGCGTGGATTTTTTTAACGTGGGGTGGCCGTTGCACACCAGCCACCACACGGGCTTGACACGGCCTTTATCCAATGGCAAGGTTTGAACCAGGACGACTGGAGACCTGCTCTGCTGCACGGACCTAGTGCGCACAGATATCGCAGTGTGGGCTGGCCCGTGCTGCCCCTGGGTCCTCGGCTCTTCTGGACCCTGTACCCTCATTTGCCGCATCTCCGCCACAATCTCTTGCCTCTCCCCCACCAAACATTCGCCTCACCTCCGCCGTAAATATACCACAGCCAAAGGGAGAGTTCTAAATGAATGAACATTGCATGGAAGCTCCGGCTGCTTAATCCAGCCTGCCATCAATTTATTCATGTTAATTCTTGGGATATGTGCATCCCAGTTGCCCTTGAGAAGATGCGATGGCTCTCCTTCTTGAACTGCTGCAGTCCGTGTGGTGAAACTTGGGATTTTCAGCCTGGAAGGTGACCAGGGGAGAACCCCATAGAGGTTGAAAATAAAGAAAAAATATAAAGACTTTTGGTGAAAGAAAAATTTGGAGCTGATTTCTTCACACAGAAACGAATGAACACAGGGAGTGGGAGAAGCAAAATCCTTCAATTTTTTACAGAGTTGCATGCAGTGATAGGGGATTGTAGGTTTGTCCTGGGTGAATGGCTCAGTAAGATTGAACAGCCCTCCTCGATCTACATAACTTTATCTTGTTGTCCTCTGTGCGCTTTTTCTCCTTCGCGATTTACAAGATTGTAGCCAGTCACCTCCAGGGGGGAGTGGACCACAGCACAGGCCAGTGACTGGGAAATATTAAAGGGCCCTTCAGCTTCATAACTATTCACACTAATCTCATTTTTAGACCTGAACGTGGGGTTTTAATCCACAACCTTCTGACAGAGGCAAAGCATCTATAACTGAGCTAAACTGAGACTTAAGCCCCGATTTTAACCGAACATTTCTGGTGAGAATGAAGCACAATGGGGGTCAAAAGCCCGATTCACATCCTCCCTGAATTTTTGGCGTTGAAAATCGAGTGGGGTGTAAATGGGCACCTGACCCGAATGTGTCCCATTCTCGCATGGAGCGTTAGGTTAAAATCGGGGCATTATTAGCTGCATCCTCAATGGTTGCAACAAGTGAAGGATTCTCCAAATCTTTGACAGCAACAACTGAGTATGATCTGGTCATAACGGTGTGAGCTAAACAATCTTTAGACCGATTCACATGACAGATTATTTCCCCTAGAGCAAATCAGACTCTTAATCAGATTCAATCCAAAGTTAAAAATATCACCCAAACAGGCAAATGGGTAAATCCATTCATGGTTTCTACGCACACACTCTCATGGGTTCTGGGAACACTCTCAAAGGTTTGGTGTTATATTTGACCTTGAAATTAGTTTTCGACCCATATCCGCAGTATAACTAAGACCACCTGTTTCCACCACCGTAACATCGCCCGTCTCCGCCCTTGCCTCAGCTCATCTGCTGCTGTAACCCTCATCCATGCCTTTACTATCTCTAGACTTGACTATTCCAATGCACTCCTGGCTGGCCTCCCACATTCTACGCTATATAAACTAGAGGTGATCCAAAACTCGGCTGCCCGTGTTCTAGCATGTTAGCCTTCATAGCGAGGGAATTTGAGTACAGGGGCAGGGAGGTGTTACTACAGTTGTACAAGGTCTTGGTGAGGCCACACCTGGAGTATTGTGTACAGTTTTGGTCTCCTAACTTGAGGAAGGACATTCTTGCTATTGAGGGAGTGCAACAAAGGTTCACCAGACTGATTCCTGGGATGGCGGGACTGACATATCAAGAAAAACTGGATCAACTGGGCTTGTATTCACTGGAGTTCAGAAGAATGAGAGGGGACCTCATAGAAACGTTTAAGATTCTGATGGGTTTAAACAGGTTAGATGCAGGAAGAATGTTCCCAATGTTGGGGAAGTCCAGAACCAGGGGTCACAGTCTAAGGATAAGGGGTAAGCCATTTAGGACCGAGATGAGGAGGAACTTCTTCACCCAGAGTGTGGTGAACCTGTGGAATTCTCTACCACAGAAAGTTGTTGAGGCCAATTCACTAAATATATTCAAAAAGGAGTTAGATGTAGTCCTTACTACTAGGGGGATCAAGGGGTATGGCGAGAAAGCAGGAATGGGGTACTGAAGTTGCATGTTCAGCCAAGAACTCATTGAATGGTGGTGCAGGCTCGAAGGGCCGAATGGCCTACTCCTGCACCTATTTTCTATGTTTCTATGTTTCTAACACGTACCAAGTCCCGCTCACCCATCACCCCTGTGCTCGCTGACCCACATTGGCTTCAGGTTAAGCAACACCTCGATTTAAAAATTCTCATCCTAATTTTCAAGTCCCTCCATGGCCTCGCCCCTCCCTATCTCTGTAATCTCCTCCAGCCCCACAACCTCCCGAGATGTCTGCACTCCTCTAATTCTGCCCTCTTGAGCATCCCTGATTATAATCGCTCAACCATTGGTGGCCGTGCCTCCTGTTGCCTGGCCCCTAAGCTCTGGAACTCCCTCCCTAAACCTCTCCGACTCTCTACCTCTCATTCATCCTTCAAGACACTCCTCAAAGCCTACCTCTTTGACCAAGCTTTTGGTCACCTGCCCTAACTTCTGCTTATACGGCTCGGTGTCAAATTTTTTATCTCACAATATTCCTGTGAAGCGCCTTGGGACGTTTCAATATGTTAAAGGCGCTATATAAAGTTGTTGTTGTTCTGGGAACACTCTGATGGATTCTGGGTTCAAAGTCTAATTGGTTCTGGAAAATCGACTCCTGGGTTCTGTGCACGTTGACGTCTTGTGTGTTTCTAACAGGTCTGGTGTTAGATGCACTCCGTACACAGAACAGCGAACACGGACTCTCTCCGCTGTCCCATAGCCTACAGTGCTGCTGCTAGCCCTACAAATGTTACAACATTATCAACAGGACCACAAATCATCCCTGAACCTGACAGTAACAGATATATGTTAACCAGCTCTCAATCAGGAGAAAGAGCCATTGTGTGCAAACAATGATACCTTTGTGAGGAAAGAATCATTATTTATACATTATTTCAGCCTCTCGTTTCTTTGCTGACTGAACATTTGTGACACATAAACAGAACATCCTTCTTTCAAACTTTGAGACTCAGCAAAATGCCTCAAAAGTATCAAAGCCGCCTGTGTGTCAAATACCCTGGACCCATAAAACCAGAATACCACAGCTGCTGGAAATCTGAAATAAAAACAGAAAATGCTGGAAATACTCAGCAGGTCAGGCAGCATCTGTGGAGAGAGAAACCGAGTTAATGTTTCAGGTCAATGAACTTTCGTCAGAACTGGAAAAGATTTAAGCAAGTATAGGGGCAGGGAAAGGCGGGAGGGGAGGAAGGGAAGGTCTGTGATAGAGTGGAAGGCAGGAGAGATGAAATGACAAAAGAGATGATGGTGCGAGGTGAAAGGAGACGGTAATGGCACAAGAGAAGAAACAAAAGATGGGTGTGGATGGGAATAGTAAGATCATTACCAACAGCTCCTGTCCAAAAAAATGGGGCAGCGATAATGGTCTGAAATTGTTGACCTCGATGTTGAGTCCAGAAGGCTGTAAAGTTGCCTAATTATAAGATGAGGTGCTGTTCCTCGAGCTTGCATTGAGCTTCATTGGAACAGTGCAGGAGTCCGAGGACGGAGAGGTCAGAGTGGGAGTGGAGCGGAGAATTAAAGTGACAGGCGACCGGAAGCTCGGGGTCACACTTACGGACTGAATGGAAGTGTTCCACAAAACGGTCTCCCAATCTGCATTTGGTCTCCCCAATGTAGAGGAGACCACATCGTGAGCAGCGAATGCAGTAGAGTAAATAGTACAAGTAGTCATCTGGAAGTTACAAATACAAGTTTCACCTGGAAGGAGTGTTTGGGGCCCTGGACGGTGGGAAGGGAGGAGGTAAAATGGCAGGAGTTGCATCTCCTGCACTTGCACAGGAAGGTGCCGTGGGAAGGGGAGGGGGTGATTGAGAAGTGGACCGGGGTGTCGCGGGGGAGCGGCCCCCTCGGAATGTTGAGAGGGGAGGGAGGGGAAGATGTGATTGGTGGTGGGATCACGCTAGAGGTGGCGGAAATGGCGGAGGATTATCCGTTGAATGTGGAGGCTGGTGGGGTAGAAGGTGAGAACAAGGGGAACCCTATCATGGTCTGGGAGGGAGGAGGTGGGATGAGAGCAGAAGTGTGGGAAATGGCTTGACATGGTTGCGGGCTCTATCAACCATGATGGAGGGGAATCCTCTGTTGAGGAAAAAAGAAGACATAGCGGAAGCATTGGCGTGGAAGGTGGGATCATCAGAGCAGATCTGATGGAGACAGAGTAACTGGGAGAATGGAATGGAGTCCTTACAGGAAGCGGGCTGGGAGGAAATGTAATCAAGTTAGCTGTGGGAGTCAGTGGGCTTATTGGTCATTAGCCTATTCCCAGAAATGGAGAAAGAGAAGTTGAGGAAGGGAAGAGGGGAGATGGACCACATAAAGGTGAGGGAAGGGTGGAAATTGGAAGCAAAGTGAATTACATTTTTTAGTTCAGGCGAGAGCAGGAAACGGCACCGATACAGTCGTCAATATATCGGAAGAAGAGGTGAGGGAAGGGACCTGAGTAAGACTGGAACAAAGAATGTTCCATGTATCCCACAAAATGACAAGTACAGCTGGGACCCATGCGGGTTCCCATAGCAACATCTAGGAAGTTGTTCAACGTGAGAACGTTCAGCCAGGCGGAGGAGGGTGGTGGACAAGGCCGGGTTGGGCATCCGTTCCAGGAAGAAGCGGAGCGCCCTCAGGCCATCCTGGTGGGAGGTGGAGATGTCGAGGGATTGGACGTCCAAGGTGAAAAGGAGACGATTGGGGCCAGGAAACTGGAAACTTAAAATGCTAGAGGGCATCGGAAGAGTCACGGATGTAAGTGGGAAGAGATTGGACAAGAGGAGAAAAAATAGAGTTGGGATAGGAAGGAATCAGTTTCATGGGCAAGAACAGGCCCAAACGATGGGTCTACCAGGGCCGTCCTTGTCATGTATTCCACTGTCATTGTAATCCATGTATAAACTGACCTAAGTTGTACACCGTGAGAACACTGACCACTAGGTGGTGAACTTGTGGGAGACACCCCTAACCTGGACTTTCAGGTATAAAAGGGGAAGCTCCACCCATCTTCTCCACTTCAGTGCTGGCGAATAAAGGTTACTGGTCATAGAGTGACTTTCTCTCAAGTATGGGCCTCGTGTGCATTTATACTGTATAGTAAGGACATATTAGTCCTGTTTGTGGATCTTGGGAAGGAGGTAGAAGCGGGCTGTGATGGGTTGGGGGACTATGAGATTGGAGGCCGTGGAGGGAAGATCTCCAGAGGAATACATGACTGCCAAATAGGGTCACCAACCCTCCAGGAATGTCCAGAAGTCTTCAGGATTTAAAGATTAATCTCCTGGACACTGCTGTGAGCAAACCGGGAGACACATTGCATATGTAACACTTTCATGTGGGACACCTTGTGGACATGGAAGGAGTTGTACTAGAGCAGGGTTCCCTGTTACTGAGTCTGGTGTAAAGGATTGCCTGAGTGGAACTGATGCCAGCCCGAGTTTCTGTCCATTTAAGTTGAACGAGCTCTGCTATCGTCGTGTGATCCCTCTGCCTGATTCACTTTGCTGAGCTCCACCCAGGCGTTTCTTTACACCAAGAGCCACAACAGGAAAATCTGTCCCACATCTCACAGATGCTTGACTATAAAGTAGAAACATGGGGCTCAATTTTCCCTAGTTATCTGCGCCGTTTTATTGGCGCACACGCTTTTTCTGCCGTAAATTAAAATCTCCAAATTTCCCCAAAGTTTCTGTGCCAGCTAGGTACGATTTTTTTTTTCGGTTAGTATTTTTTTGCGTAACCTGATGTCTGCGCCAGGTTTTCACAGTTAAGCAAGTTTGGCCAACTTACATTTTTTATTAGAACATTGAATATATTCAAGAGAGAGTTAGATATGGTCCTTACGGCTAAAGAGATCAAGGGGTATGGAGAGAAAGCAGGATAGGGGTATTGAGGTGAATGATTAGCCATGATCTTATTGAATGGTGGTGCAGGCTCGAAGGGCCGAATGGCCTACCCCTGCACCTATTTTCTATGTTTCTATGTTTCTAACAGCGTATGTGACCAGTCCCAAAATACCTCTGGGCACTTAAGAAAAATCAATGCACATCAAAAAATCGCGCAGAAAGACGGCATTGTTTTTATACGAAGTTTTGGAGGGAGTCAAGAAGACAAAGAAAATGCATCACGAAGCTTAATTTTTTTCAAATTCAAAAGGGAGAAAATGGAAATCAATCAATTCTTGAATTTTAGATTTTTTTCAAAGTACCACATCACCACCGCCCCTCATCGGGCTCGAGGGTTGGGTGTTGACTCGCAGAATCGCTCCCTCGCCTGGACACAGCGGCTCGATGCTCGCTTCAAAAGAAGCCCGGGGGGTGGGGGGGCAGTGGACACCAAGCCCCTGTGCCCAGGCGAGGGAGCAATCCTGTCGGCTGACCCTCGAGCCCGATGAGGAGACGTTCAATCAGTGGTGGGGTGGTACTTTGAAAAAAAATCTAAAATGAAAGAATTGCATTAGACTTTGTTGCCCCAAATGTCTTCATTGAATGCCTAGTTTTCCATTCTAAGCAAGCCTAATGTGCATGCGCAGACCAGGGTGTGGTCCATACTAGGGCGTGAACCTTGGGGAGAGAGAGAGCAGAGAAGCTTTAACTCCTTGTCCTGCTGTTTTGAGCTTTTTTGCAAAGCTACAATTTAATTATGTGGGCAATATTGAAAATGCCGAACCTCGTGCAAGCCTTCTGCATGATGGTGCTGCGGAGGAGATGATTGTCGATGGCATTGCATGAGGAACCTCAGAGCACGTAGGATGGGCAGGAGCCCTTATGCATGTCGGGTATATCGAGACAGGCGTTCATACCTGCACCTGAGTGATGCAGATTGTGTGAAAAGGCAGCGTTTCCGCAAAGAAGCTGTAACCGAGATCTGTGAGTTAGTAAAAGCAGACCTTCAACCTAGAAGTGTCAGGGGACTGCTTTGTCAGTTGAAGTGAAGGTTACAGCTGCACTTTCATTCTATGCATCTGGATCATTCCAGGCCACAACTGGGGATGTGTGCGCCATTTCGCAACATGCAACACATATCTGCATTCAGCAGGTGACTGCTGCACTATGCCTGCAGGAATGACGACATAAAGTTCCCCATGACCACCCAGGCAATGCGTGACAGGGCTGTGGGTTTCTCCAGGATTGCTGGCTTCCCAAAGGTACAGGGCTGTATTGATTTACCCACATCGCCTTGCGAGCACCTTTGGAGGTTTCCAAGGTGTACAGGAACAGAAAAAGCTCATCTGTGACGACATGCATCACATCATGACAGTTGATGCGAGATACCCTGGGAGCACCCATGATGCGTTCAACCTACGCAAAAGCGCTATATCTACCATGTATCAGCAGCAACCACAAGGGCAGAGCTAGCTGCTGGGAGACAAAGGGTATGGCCTTGCCACCTGGGCTCATGACGGCCCTACATGAAGCTGAGCGGGAATACAACATTGCGACGTGCAGCATAATAGAGAGGACCATTGGCAGCTTGAAGCAGCGTTTCCGATGCCTGGACCATTCCGTATTCTACCTGCTGTACTACCCTGAGATTGTCGGTCAGTTCACCGTTGTGTGCTGCATGCTGCATAACTTAGCCATCATGAGGCAGCAGCAGCTGGTAGTAGAAGACCCACCTGAGGTGAGAGTGGCTGATGATGAGGAGGACGAGGAAGCCATGCAACTACCTGAACCCGGAGCATGATGGAGGAGGAGGGAGGAGTGTTGTGCCCCTTTAACGATTGCTCAAGCCTTACGCCAGCAGCTCATCCGTGAACACTTTTCTGCCTGAAGGCTCAGCGGCAACTATTCCTCATGGACCATGTTTTCTGGTTGGACCTGTTCTGTAATGTTGTGTTGTGTTAATGGAACAAATAATGGAAATGATTCTCCTTTACTTCAACATGTTGTGTTAATAATGGAACAAGTAATGGAAATGATTCAGTTATAATTTAAAATATATTTTATTCAAAAGTTTAACACATGTTTGTACTTAACTTAACTTTAAAAAAAAATTCTTGTACCAAACTGTAAAGTTTTCAGTTAAGATCACTTACAAACTTTTAAACTTGTAAATTTACATAACTTACCAAAAAACTTTAATTTGAGAACAGTTACAACAGTAACAATAATAACAACAACAACAACAACAGCAGCAGCAAAGAAAGGCTGCACCCATCTCTTCTCCACCTTATTCTAAGATCACCCGCTGCACTTGGTCTTGGTGACTCCATCCCTGCTCGCAGGTGGTAGCGCAGCATTTCTCGGGTTGGTACCAAGCTTATTCTTTTGAGCATCTCGGGAAATGTGCACTTCTCGATGGGGGTGTGGGCCTTGGGCCTCTTCAGAGGCTGGTCTGGGGTGGCAGTTGATTCCATCAATGGTTGCGGGGTCTGGGCGTGTTCCCTTATTGCAGCTGCTAACTCCGACATTCCCTCCCTCATGTGCCCTGACAGTGTCTCAACGAGCTGCAACATTCCCTCACTCATATTCACCGACAGTGTATCAGCTACCCGCGACATTCCCTCCCTCATGTGCCCGGACAGTGTTTCCATTTCTCGTGAGAGTGTTGTTACTTCTCCCGACAGTCCTGATACCTCATCACCCACCCCACTGATGGTGTCCAGGAGTGATCGCATAAGGTCAATGCTCTCCCCACTCATTGCCATCATCTGAACCACATCTGTTAGATCCTCCTTCCCCCCCTCATCCTGGGTGTGGCTCGCTGCATCCCACTGGGACCCGCAGCCTCGGACTGTACGAAACCATAGAATGTCCCAACACTCGTACCACTCAGGAAAGGGCCTGGCACCTCCAGAGTGAGTACAATAGTGGGGGCTTCATCTATCCCCTCCCTGTGCCCCTTCCCCTCCCCCTCACCCCATGCTCTTGGTCTGGAAGGTGGGATTGGAAGTTGTTCTCCTCTTCAGGCTCGTCCGCGTCTGAATCATCTTCTGCATCAGCTTCAGCCTCTTCAGGGTTGGCCTCAAGTTCTCCCACAATATAACAGAACAGACACACGGTTAGCAGCAGATGAGGGGGCAGGGTGGGTGGTATGAGTAGGCTCACACAGGGCAGGCAACAGGCTCATTTGAAGGACCACAACGAATGATAGCACACTGCATCAACCGAAGCGTAGCTGACGGAGACATCCCCAGGAACCGAAGCATGGCTAGCCCGCGCGGTACTTGACTTTTAGAAACATAGAAACATAGAAAATAGGTGCAGGAGTAGGCCATTCAGCCCTTCGAGCCTGCACCGCCATTCAACAAGATCATGGCTGATCACCCACCCCAGCATCGCCCCCCCCCACCCCCCACGCCCCCTCCACAACCCCCGACCCCCCCAGCCACAAGGACCACATCCAACTCCCTCCCGAACACATCCAATGAACTGGCATCAACAACTCTCCGCGGCAGGGAACCCCACACGCCAACAGCTCCCCGAGTGAAGAAGTCTCCCCCCATCCCAGCCCCAAACAGCCCACCCCCCATCCCAAGAGCGTGCCCCCCCCCCCCCCGCCGGCTCTGGACCCACCCAACACCGGGAACACTCCCCCCGCACCCAACCCACCCCGTCCCGTCAGAATCCTTCCCAAATGCCGAACACCCCCGGATGTCGAGCCACCAGCCCCGGCCACCCCGGAGCCACGCCCCCGCGACGCCAACCACACCACATCCACCAACCGCCATCTGTGTCCACCCCACTCTGAACACTCCCCGCACCGAGGCACAGAGCCCCCAGGCCCGCCCCTCCAACACACTTCGCCCCCCCAGACCTTCGCTGCAATGTGGCCCCTCCTTTCCCCCGCCCTGGGTTTCTCCGCACCTCACCTCCACCACTCTCCCCTCCATCCCCCGCCCCCATCTCCCTTCCACTTCCCTCTGCCTCCCAGCACAGGCTCCCAGCTTGGGGGCGGTAACCTTCTGGGGCCTGGAATTTTAGGCCCCAGTGTGGAAGTCCTGCTTCCGCCGCAGAATTGGCCTTACCACCCCTCAATGGAAGCGGAGTGTAATTTCCCACACTCCACTTCCTTTGGGGGCAGTTACCGGGGCACGACTGGATGCTCCTGTGACAGTTTTAACTGGTGCTCTCCACTCTCCCGTCCTGTGACAGTTGGAACTTTAGCAAAGCCAGACTGTGGAATTTGCAGGACTTACCCTCTCCCTCGAGTGTGGGCCAAGCTTGTGCAGTGCTGGTTGCTTTTCTCCAGGCAGGACCCATCAAAGCAGCGTCCGAGTTCCACGTCTGTCAGTAGGTTCAGATTTGCTGGGCCCCCTGCTGTTCGAGTTCTCTCCCTTTTGTTGTGTGCCACCTTCCTCTGCAAAGATGAAAATATAACTTTTTAGAGAGGGTGTCTTTCTGCTGAGTGTGACATACAGATGGTCACAGTTACAATTGCAATTCCAGTGAATAAATTAAAATATTACTTACACTAACTACTTGACCAAGGTCCTGCCACTTCTTTTTGCACTGGCCTCCAGACCTCGGGGTGGTCACCAGTGCACAGTAATTTTGTTGGTTCCAGCGTTTCTTAATTTCTTTTGGTGAAACTTTTATGTGACCTCTGCTGGTGTCCAGCTCGTGCCATCTGGCCTCAATTACAGTAACTAGTGCCTCCACTTCATCCTGAGAGAAATTCTTGATCCTTGAGCCGCATTGCATATTGCAGCTCCGATTTTTCCACTGAGAATTAAAGTTCTAACACAGCACTCAATGTTCTCACACACAACTGGCTCTTTAAAAATGGCCGAATGCGGACCGGGAGCTGTACTGGGCATGCGCGCCCATAGCAATTGCGTAAAAAACATCTTTTTTTTTGTGCATGCACAGAATGGGGGGGGGGGGGGGGGGTTATTTTTTCGGTGCAGACATTAGGCTCCACCCTCCAAAGCTAAAGGACAGGTTGCATGGCGCCAATTTCAAAAATTAGAACGGGGAAACTTGCAAGTTATTTTGTTTGAGTAGACAGGGCCAAAATAAACGGGCGTAACTCTTGCAATACGCCAAAAAAACGCCACTGAGAAAAATTGAGCCCATAGGAAGGCATAGGTCACCAAAAGTTTATTCCTGCCACTCTATCCTTACTGTAAATAGGCAGCAAGCTAATGTGCTGGTGGTTACAATACATCTCTCTCTGTTCACTGCCCGCAGCAACTTCTCACCGACTTTTTATCTCTCAGAATCTATTCTTTGTTTTGAGATGTTCCCTCCCTCCATTCCTCCTGAATGTTGTTCCTTCTTATTCCCTATTATTTTGTTGGACTCTGCTCATTCCCAGCCACTCGGTCACTTTACCTTTACATTGTGCACTCTTCATTCTCGTTTTCCGCCCTTGTCTTTCAGTCTCCATTCTGTTTGGCAGTGGCACTTAGTGTATGTGGGGAGACACTAATGGGTCAAAATTGGGTTGTTTATGCCGCCCGTTACCGCGCACGGGAGGCGTCTAACGGGCAGAAAATGCCTACCGCCGTCGGTAAGCGGCCTCGACCTAAATTGAGTCGGCTCTTTGGCAGAGGCGCCAAGAGGCAACCCTGTGCCGGCTAACGCCACCTGCGTGGTGACGTCATCCAGCGTACAACGCCTCTCTGACGCCTATGTCACGACATTTGCTTTGTAGGGCTGCCGTAACAGGCGGCCGTACAGCCAGGAAAAAGCGTCGTAACAGAGCGGATCCCAGAAAGGAAGGTAAGTTTTTCTCTTTATTTATGTCTGCATGTTTTCATTAGTTTTAAGAGTGGGGGAAGTGTGTGCGAAGATCGGAGAAGTTTGAGTTCTTTTCTTTTCTTCCTGTTTTTCACCTAGCATGGCGGTAGCCTCCCATGGGATGATTCAGTCAGCCTCCTGAGCTCCTGCCTGAGGAGGAGTGTGCAACGCCACATTTTAGCGCTGCTCTCTCATCTTTAGGCGTACAAACTGAATCTGGCAGTTTGAGGCTACACCTAACGCCCAGCGGTAAAATCAGCATTCCGGCGGTGACACCGCCTCAAAAACAGCAGTTCCGAATTTCGACCCCTAAGAGTACACAGATACAAATCACACAGTCACTCCTCTGTGACTAACAGTATGCTACAGTGCAAATCCTCGCAGGTTGGGGCCACGCTGAGTTCTGGGCCACCTCCACGCTGCTCCTTTTAATGCCCCGACCTGCTGCTGGTGTTTCCTCGCAGGTCGGGGCCTTAAAAGGAGCAGCGTGGAGGCATACCAATGCAATGTATACCAATGTGCGAGCCGATTCGGAGGGCGATGGCTTGGAGGAGGGCAACTGGATTGGACGTCACCATAGTCCAGGTCGGTGATTGGAACGTGGGCAGGTACAGCAGGAGAGGCGGCAAGCAGCAGAGGAGCAGCGAGGTCGGGGCGAAGGTGCGGCGAGAGATTGTAGAGCGACGTGATCGGGGCCCACGAGAGGCGTGAGTTATGGGGCCCTGAAGAGGCGAGGGCCCAGGGGCAGCACGGGCCAGTCCACACTGTGATATCCGTGCAGCAGAGCAGGTCTCCAGTCGTCTTGGTTAACCCTTGCCACTGGACCAAGACCTAGCTCTGTCAAGCCCGTGTGGTGGCTGGTGTGCAACAGCCACCCCACGTTAAAAAAAATCCACGCACAGGCATCCTCCACCCTTCAGGATGTAGTTCAGGATCTGGAATATTAGGTCCCTCATTGTAACACCTGTGAACTCATTCCTTTTTTGGTGTGGAAGCATGTCATCCTTGATATGAGGGACTGCCTATGAAGAGAAGACAGTGCAAATGTGACCCACAGATTTTACTAGTTAATTACAGTGAAGTGAAGGACTGTATTATATTCATATACTCCTGGTGTCTCCTTATCTTCAGCTGTACAAAGTTTTATTTTAATTTTAAAATGATAAAAATCAGGTAGATTTTGAATGAGGTTCAAACAAAGGAATGAAATATTCAAAAAGCAATCACATTTCATTCATGGATCAATTGATTTCATCCATCTGGACCAGGAGTTAATGCAATTAGAAATAGTATTCAACAAGTCAGCCTCACCATTAAACTAGATTAAATATACATTTTTATTTACATTCAAGGAAGTTAGTAGGATGCGATTTGTAACATTAAGCTATAACCTTGGTGCACACAAGGAGAGCGTGTGCTCAAACTGACTCCAAACCTCTCTGAATGAAAATGAAACCGTTGAAGTATCAGCTTATCTTCAGGGCTATAAAAACCCCATTGATAATTTCTAACAGATTAAACAGGAAAGGCTGTGGAGACGGTAACAAGCTGGAACTCAGCTGGTCCGTGCAGTCTGTTATAAAGTTTTGAATTGTGTCAAGGCCTGCCCTTGGCGTACAATGCAGTACAAGCAGTTTTATTCGTTTATTGTGTTACAAGTTCTTCCATGCTGCAAGTGAGAAATGTTACTTTTTTGTGGTGTGTGAGGGTCATTATCATAGGCAGTCCCTCGAAATCAGGGAAGACTTGCTTCCACTCCAAAAGTGAGTTCTCAGGTGACTGTACAGTCCAATACGGGAATTACAGTCTCTGTCACAGGTGGGACAGTGGTTGAAGGAAAGGGTGGGTGGGACAGATTTGCTGCACACTCTTTCCGCTGCCTGCGCTTGATTTCTGCATGCTGTCGGCGACGAGACTCGAGGTGCTCAGTGCCCTCCCGGATGCACTTCCTCCACTTAGGGCGGTCTTTGGCCAGGGACTCCCAGGTGTCGGTGGGGATATTGCACTTTATCAAGGAGGCTTTGAGGGTGCCCTTGTAACGTTTCCTCTGCCCACCTGGGGCTCGCTTGCCGTGTAGGAGTTCCGAGTAGAGCGCTTGCTTTGGGAGTCTTGTGTCGGCATGCGGACGATGAGGCCCGCCCAATGGAGCTGGTCGAGTGTGGTCAGTGCTTCGGTGTTGGGGATGTTGACCTGATCGAGAACACTGATGTTGGTGCGTCTGTCCTCCCAGGGGATTTGCAAGATCTTACAGGATGTGATTTGTAACATTAAGCTATAACCTTGGTGCACACAAGGAGAGCGTGTGCTCAAACTGACTCCAGACCTCTCTGGATGAAAATGAAACCATTGGAGTATCAGCTTATCTCCAGGGCTATAAAAACCCCATTGATAATTTTTAACAGATTAAACAGGAAAGGCTGTGGAGATGGCAACAAGCTGGGACTCAACTGGTCTGTGCAATCTGTTATAAAGTTTCGAATTGTGTCAGAACCTGCCCTTGGCGTACAATGCAGTACAAGCAGTTTTATTCGTTTATTGTGTTACAAAGTTCTTCCAAGCTGCAAATGAGAAATGTTACTTTTTTGTGGTGTGTGTGTGGAGTAGCCATAGTGACAGGTAGGAGGTGCTGACACTTGAATGGAAAGGGGCACAATTGGCCGGGGATCCTGCTCCTGATCACTATCCAGTGACGTGCTGGAATGGCATTCACACGGGTAAGTCAGGTGAGCGTAAGGTTGGACTCGGTTGTGTGACCTCACTTGCATATGCAAGGGGCTTAACGCCTGTTTCTGGCCCAAACAGGGACGCCTGAATATCACCGAGCCAATATGGCGTCGGACGTATTTCAGGTGCCCTTGGGGCTCACAGCATAGTCCCTGAAATTGGACCCTTTTGGCCCCGTCTCTCCTAAAAAACGGCACGCAGTCCAATTTCTACCCCTCTGTTGAGAAATCATTTTATTTGAAAGGGGTTTGGATTGAAGGCTTGTCTTATACTCGCTCGATTTCACTCTGTATTGAAGTCAATGGAGTGTAAAATCAGACGGGGTGTTAAATGGGCATCTGACCCAAAATTGCTCCATTCACACTGGGCGAGATACATTAAAATGACCCCATTGCATCTGACTGCTTGGTTAATAAGGTATTTGCTTTCATCATTATTGCCCCAGCCTCTTTTCCATGGAGCAGATAATCAACCACTGTTTCATCCATACAACCTCCACCCCCAGTACATGTTTTGCATAACACATGTGACCACTAAAAGTATGACCTCAGGGGCTTTACATCTCATGATTGTCACGACAGGACCTCATACCTCGCGGCACACCTCCTAAGCTTGGACCATACGAAGGTCAAAATTGTGATTAGCTCAAATAACCACTGATCTATGAACAAAGGAACAGGACTTAGCTATTCAGCTTATTGAGCCTGCTCTGTTATTTATTCAGCGATGGTAGCTCTTTTTAGTCCCAATTCCCTGCCTTCTGTCTGTATCTCAGGGTTTCAGCACATAATTGCGGCTGACACTCCAGTGGAGTCCTGAGAACTCTCCCCCAAAATGCTTCAAACTTCACTTTCAAACTCCTAGTGGTCCAGCCTTTGGCTCTCCATTTGCTACAATACCCCAGCAGCTCAACCACTCCCTCACCTCCATGTTGGGCTGGGTGCTCTTTGCCTTTGTCATTGTTCATGTAACCTTTAGGGCTGCTGACCGAGGGCCACTTAAAAGTGCTAAGCCATCCAATTCAAATACAAACGTCTTGTAAATTTAAATACGTGTTTGATTGCAGTTGCAGTATTTTAATGCTAGACCATTATTTCAATTTGTTTGGTCCCAGTCATATTCTTGAAAGTTCTCAAACTCAAATTAGAGTCTATCGGAAGTCTTCAAGGAGTAAATGTCAAGACAGATAGTGTCACTGGATTTAGAGAAAAGGAAAGATCTGCCATGTAAGAATACATAGTTTAGAAGTGAAGCCATGACTATTCATTATTTTCTAATTAATTAAAGAGCTGAATTTAGTAACTTATGTAAAATCTATTTTGTTTCATTGATACTGTTGCCTTATTCTTTTACAGTTTAATACATTTATTTGACAATTAAAAGCTAGCGTAATGTTAGTCTGTTACTTTCCATGGTCAAAGAAGATCATGTGAGGGGCATGTGATAACACTGGTACTCCAAAATGAAGTGACGGTCCTGTTTCAACCCTGGGCATTTACCCCGAGACCTGGGTAAGTGAAAGCTCTCTCTACGCCATCATTATCATCATTGGCGCTCCCACGAATGAGGATGACTTGCTTCCACATGAGTTAACAGGTGTTTCAATGAAGGACCCGATGTTCCAGTCCTGAACTCCAATTGAAGGGTGGAAGATGCCTGTGCGTGGATTTTTTTAATGTGTGGTGATCGTTGCACACAAGCCACCACACGGGCTCGACAGAGCTAGGTCTTTATCCAGTGGCAAGGGTTAACCAGGACAACTGGAGACCTGTTCTGCTGCTCGGACCTAGTGCGCACACATATTGCAGTTAGCTTATAGTTTAATAATAAAAACAGAAAATGCTTAGCAGGTCAGGCAGCATCTATGGCGAAAGAAACAGTATTAACATTTCAGGTTGATGACCCTTTGTCAGAACTGGAAAAAGTTAAGAGATGTAACAGGTTTTTAAGCAAATGCAGAGGCAGGGAAAGGGGGGTGGGGGAGAGAAGGAACAAAATGGAAGGTCTGTGATAGGATGGAAGGCAGAAGAGATTAAGAGACACACTCTGCGACATATGGGCTGATGGTTCACCTATGTGAGCGGTGTGAGATGCTGAAATCAAACACAATCTAGGATAAATAGCACCTTTCTCTACTCCCACTCATCCAGTTTCCACCTGATGTGGTTATGTACCCTACTGGGAACTCTGGCCTTCCGTTATCGCTATGTAAACTTTGTCACTCCAAAACATATCGGTCACCTTTGAAACTCTGTTGGGCTGATCTTCCTCGCCTGATGCTGACTTACGTTGCCTTGAGTACAGGAGATTGAGGGGGTAATCTGATTGAGGTGTTTAAAATATTAAATGGATTTGATAGAGTAGATACGGAGAAACCATTTCCGCTGGTGGGGGAAAGCAAGAACAAGGGGACATCATAAAATTAGAGCCAGGCCATTCGGGAGTGAAATCAGGAAGCACTCAACACAAAGGGTAGTGGAAATCTGGAATTCTCTCTCCCAAATGGCAATGGATGCTGGGGAGCAATTGAAGAGACCAATTGGCTAAAGGAAATGCAGTAGATGTAGCGTATATGGAGTTCCAGAAGGAATTTAATAAACTATCTCAAGGAGCTAGAGAAAATGTAGGATTGAAAATGATTGACAGCAAGCTCCCATAAGCAATGTGGCCCTGGACAACGTGGACCATTTCCCGTACTTCTGGAGCCTCTTATCAACAAGAGCAGGCATTGACGACGAGATTCAGCACTGCCTCCAGTGAGCCAGTGTAGCCTTCGGCCGCTTGAGGAAGAGAGTGTTTGAAGGACAGGCCCTCAAAACTGCCACCATGGTCTATAGTAATACCCACCCTCCTGTATGGCTCAGAGACATGGATCATGTATGGTAGACACCTCAAGTCGCTGGAGAGATACCACCAACAATGTCTCCACAAGATCCTACAAATCCTCTGGGAGGACAGACGCACCAACATTAGCATCTTCTACCAGGCCGACATCCCCAGCATTGAAGCACTGACCACACTTGATCAGCTCCGCTGGGCAGGCCAGATGGTTCGCATGCCTGACACAAGACTCCCAAAGCAAGTGCTCTACTCGGAACTCTTTCACGGCAAACGAGCCAAAGGTGGACAGCGGAAACGTTATACGGACACCCTCAAAGCCTCCCTGATAAAGTGCAACATCCCCACTGACACCTGGGAATCCCTGGCCAAAGACCGCCCTAAGTGGAGGAAGTTCATCCGGGGGAGCGCTGAGCACCTCGAGTCTCATCGCCAAGAGCATGTAGAAAACAAGCCCAGGCAGCGGAAAGAGCGTGCGGCAAACCAGTCCCATCCACCCCTTCCCTCAACGACTATCTGCCCCACTTGTGACAGAGTCTGTGGTTCTCGTATTGGACGGTTCAGCCACCTAAGAACTTATTTTCAGAGTGGAAGCACGTCCTCCTCGATTTCGAGGGACTGCCTATGATGATGACAAGCAATGTGATAATGAACAGACAATGTTTTTTTTAAAAATGATGTTGTGAGGGATAAACATTGGCCAGAACACCGGGGAATAACTACCCTGCCCTTCTTCGAAATGGTGTCCACCTGCGAGGGCAGACGGGGCCTGGATTTAACGTCTCATCGGAACGATGGCACCTCCGACAGTGCAGCGCTCCCTCAGTACTGCACTGGAGCGTGAACCTAGATTTTTGTGCACAAGTCCCTGGAGTGGGATGAAAAGATACTGAGGATTGTGGTCAAGCAGAGAGAACTAGGGGTTCAAATACAGTAAGACTAAAGAAGTAATGATGAATTATACAAACATTGGTTAAGTACTATGTACAGTTTTGGGTATTCCATTATAGAAAGGACATGAAAACCATAGAGAGTGTACAGCATAGAATTAATCAGGGTTGCAAAACTATAGTTATGAGGATAGATGAGATAATGGGATTATTTCCACTGCAGCAGAAATGGCTACAAGATTTAATAGTGATTTTTAAATTACGAAGGGTTTTGATAGATTGAACAGGGAAAGACTATTCCTCTGACTGGAGTTAGTGATGAGTGGTTGTGATAAATGTCTTTATTCAGAAGATTGTTGAAGCATGGAATACTTTGCCACAGTGAGGGTTGAGACAAAGACCGCTGCATCTATTAAGGGAAAAATTGGCTAAAAGTTTGAACCAGTGGAAGATACAGGTCTATGGGGAGAAAGCAGGACAGGGGTTTTAGTTTTGGTGTTTCTCTCTCGATGCTGCAAATGTCTATGGTTCTGAACTAAGAGATGGAGCCAGGAGCAGCAACGAGTGGTGGAGCCGAATGTGGCCCTGGTGGGTGGAACTGCGACCAGTGCAGTTGTGTACAGACACACAGAACTGAAGTCCAAACACTGCCCGTATAAAACACAGATGGTTGGTACATATTATAAAGATTAATCTTGGGCCCACATGACATAACTGGGTGTAGGACTATTGTAAATGAAAACCTTTCCTCTCAGAATGCAATGGTACAGTTGAGTGAAAATGGGAGAGCGTAATTGTACAATACAAGGGGAGCATTGTGTTTTATACAAAATGAGTACCATTTGCATAGGCTCCATACGCTGTTATTTCAGTAGCACATTTCAGACATTGTCTTAATCTGTTTTTAACAGTCGCAACCACCAGTGGTTAGGTAGAATCAATTGATCTCTTTAGAAAGAATGGGTCACATTAGTACCTAATATACACTCCATAAGCGAGTATTTGCCCAATAGACTCTGGTAAATGTTTGCCGTACAAATCGTGAGAGCTCCAACAAGCAGCATGCTGGCACATTTATTAAACCTTCCAGTGACATTTTTCAAACTATCTGCTAATAATGACCATGGTTCTAAATTTAATGCATGATGCAAAGATGCCGTCATCTGAATATTACGAGAATTACAAAGGAATAAAGTTTAATTATGAACAAAATTTGCACTGACTCATGAAAAAATGATCAATGATATTTAAATACTTTAAACTAATTATGAGGAAAAGATCTATTACAACCAAAAGACAAAAACTGAATGATAATGGAAATCCCAAACATTTCTGGATGTAAAATAATTAACCCAATTCTCTCTCACTACACATTGACTCTTAATAAACAGCAAGGCACATTTCAGTTTAAGCCGGGCGAGAGAAGGGAAGTAACAGATGGCAGTGTACAAGTAATGGATAGTAATGTAAGCACATGTATGCAGTGCATATGCCTAATCAATTTACATAATTAAGGCAGAGTTTCCATGGCGCACTGCCCAATTTTGTGGTGCTAATCAGGCTGGCAGCAGAGAGCATTGAGGTAGATATGTAATGCCAAATCTGCCCACTTTTGACCACCATTACAGCCGATCAGCATGGGAAAGGAATAAGTTTGCATGTATAACGCGCCTTTCACCACCTCCTTTTGAAGTGTAGTCACTGTTGTAATGTAGGAAACACAGAAGCCAAGTTTTCACACAGCAAGGTCACACAAACAAGATAAATGACCAAATAATCTATTTAAATGGCATTGATAAATATTGCCCAGGACACTGGGAGATCGCCCCTGCTCTTTTAATAATGTCATGGGATCTTTCCCGTCCACCCGAGGGGGCAGACAGAACCTTACGTCTTGCAGGCATTTCAAACATTAAATAACTCATTTTAGTAATTTTTATCTTTTTTTCAAAATTGTGTATTGTTTTATAATGCTATTTGTAGCTGTGAACAAAATGCCAGCCAGCACCAGCACGAAGAAACTTTTGATTTGTTTTTTTGTGCGTTACTTGATTAAGAAAGGTTTCATGTGACTGACCTTCAATAGGCACAAAGGGGGAGATATTCAAATGAATGCCCGGGTGTAAAACCGAGAGTTTGCCTATTGAAATTGCTTTATTTTCATTTGCAATAGATTTTTTTAAACCAATAAAGATCAAAATTCCCAAGAATGGAATTAGCACTGTACTCAAACAAGTTTATTGTTTGGGGCTGTGTAGGGCTACGATACAACTTCCTCAAAGGCCCCATTTGATTTCTGAACAACCTATTTGACTGCCGGCACAAGTAATGAACTTGGCTCAGAATATGGAAAGGGAGGTACTTACAAACCAACACTGGGTCCCCAGCTAAGCGGTCAGTGTTTGACAAGCAAATCATTCCTGTCGCTCTATATATTAATTTTCTATAACAGAAATGACTAAATGTTCAGAAGTTATGGCAGGGTCTCCCAGCGGGCATCAGTACTTGCAGTTTTTTTTAAATTATATCTTCTCAATTATAATCAATAGAAATAAAATACACAAATACTCTGTTCCTCTTTACAAAAGGAAAACAGATGTGCATAGAATTTACAGAAAACAGGCCATTTGGCCCAACTGGTCAAACAGGTGTTTATACACAAGCCACCTCCCACCCTGCTTCATCTAACCCGATCAGCATAACCTCCTATTCCTTTCTCGCTCATGGAGTTATCCAGCTTCCCCTTAAATGCATTTATGCTATTCACCTCAATTACTCCATGTGCTAGTGAGTTCACATTCTAACCACTTGGTAAGTAAATTTCACCTGAATTCATTATTGGATTTATTCATGACTACCTTCTATCTATGGCCCCTAGTTTTGGACCTTTCCCCCTCTCCGAAGTGGAAACATCTTCTCTACATCTACCCTCTTGAATTTTAAAGACCTCTATCAGGTCACCTCTCAGTCTTCTGTTTTCTAGATAAAAGATCCCCTGCCTGTTCAGTCTTTCCTGATGGTTATCACCTCAAAATGGCCTAAATGATCCAATTCATTTTAAACCGAAGCAGTTGATACATGCTTATTGCCAGTTATTTGCGTCATCACATCAAATTAATGTCATATTTATCAAGTCACATATGGCACTAATTTTAAAATGCAAATTAGTGAATGAATATCCAAACACAGTGCCAACTTTTTTTTCTTAAAAAAAAAGTGCAAAAACGCTTATGCCTAGAGGACAGATTATTCGAACGTAATCAGTAAACCCTTTGTGTAAGTGGAACATTGGCCCACTTGGATACTTCATTGCCTGGGATCCCCAGGGGGCCACCTTAGTGTTGCAGCATGCCCAAGATCACTGCTTCTGTGTTTTAATAGGCCGCTCTTCGTTTGATCCTTCGCTATCACAGCCGCAATCAATTGCATGCTTTTCTACCTTCAGTAGTGTTTAAACCCACTATACATCACTAACTTACGGCGTTTAGACAGGTTTGTAAAATCCCACAAAATAAAAGTGACAAGTGACAAGCGGTCCGAGGCTGAACCTTTCCCCGAGGTTGGGGATACCAAACTGAAGCCTGATATAACTTGTTCTGTAGGACACAGGAAGGGGCCATGATTAATAGAACAGATCCCAAAATGTTATGCCAGATGATGTTTCTTGCTCCACACCCCTTCACTTCTTTCCACAGAACTGCACCAAGGTGGGACCTTAAGGGGCCCGACTTTGGTGGACTGTCCAATTCTCGGCGGTCTTGCAGTGGTCGGTCAATCTTCACCGCGGAGTGCTGGCAACATTGGTCCAGGCGGTCCGTCAGCGGAGTGTGACGGACGGTCTGCTCCAGCAGTGCAGGGCAAGTTGCCTGGGACTCTTCGGATCGTGAGCTCTGCGGACGCGCACTCTTCCAGCAAATTCCTCCCCTCTCCTCTCCCCCCCCACCCTCCCTCGATCTCTGGGGGTGGGATTAGATCTCCCTTGGGGGAGGGGGGGAAAAGAGGGAGGAGAGGACTAGATCTCTTTTGGGGGGGGGGGGGGGGGGAAAGAGAAGGGGGAACAGTGTAGTTTACATACCGCCGACATACCATTGGCATAAAACCACCTTTTTTCAGACAGTGTGTAGATCGGGTGGTATGCTGCCAATGATAGACTTTTGAGCAGTCTGCAGGGTGTTCCGTGTGGGTGGACGATATACATATCACTGACGAATTTCCCACCACGTAGTATGTGGGTATTTTTTTGATCAATTTTGCGATTTTGGGCTATGTGGGCGGTCCGCAGGCAGTATCTCCACCAATTCTGGCCCCCTTATGTTTAGTGAAGCATCCAATTCTTACATTTACCCTACAAAGAGACATTTCCACTGTGTCTGGTTTCAGTTTACAACTTATACAGGTGAGGTGCTGGAGTCAGTGCAACTACTTACACTGGCAAGAGGAATTTATTAGTTCAGATTGAAGCCTTTTAATTTTTTCCCCCCCCTCAGGTAGCTGGATAGCTCAGTACACTGTCCCACATGTGAGGATAGAATAGTTGTCATCTGTATTATGTGCTTACATCAAAATCTGAAAAAATTTCAGGATACAACGTGTAGCGGTGCGTCACATCATCGCAACAGAATAAAACAGCTGTAGAAACACTGCCGCGTTAGAGTGAGTGAGGTTTATCAGGAAATGCCAGCCATTTTAGAAGCATCATAGTGGTTGCTACACCAAGAGCAGGATTTCAGACAACATATTTGAAGTTCTTGGCAACTGCATGACATCAGCTTGTTCTGACTATGATACATACAAGGTCCATGGTTGCTTCATTCTATACAAACTGTAACTTACTAAGTACATAGTTTGATAGCTCAGGAAAGTGATGTATAAATTTATCAGCAATTTTCTTTGAAAAATCGGATATTACTTTGAAAAAACAGAATTGCTTTTTCTCCCACATATGAAAAATACACGTCCGCGAGACTGAACCGTACTGCGGATCGTGGCCACAGTGCAGATCAGAGATAGCTAATTGGGCTGTGTGTCAATACAAAGGCTGGTGAAAAGTGAAGACATTACAACAACATACATGAACAGTACAGAATGCGCCCGAGCACTCTCTGAAATATCTTACAATCAATCAATTTAATACTGAACACCGCTGAATGGACAACACAGTAACTCCATTTTCAATCATTTCACTTTGAAGTTAGAAACATATGTTGCATTAATCACTGCTCATAAAAGACATCAATAGAAAATAATGGCCTGTGTGTACTTAAATCACAAAAAGGAACTTGCATTTATATTGTGTAAAATAGAACAAAAAGAAGAGAAATCCCATTCCGTGTTGAGGTGCAAGGTACAGGCAGCAAATGTGGTTTATAAAGTCTACTGACTGCACCTTCAGTGGCTTCCACTTTTACCTTTTTGAAAGGCTGAAAGTCACTAGAAAATGGGATGTAGTGCCTTCACATTTGGAATGAAGGTTAGGAGGAGTTCACTCTGCAGTTCCCCCTCTAGAAACTCTTACAATGAGCTGTACATTCCAGCATCACAGATTTAGTAACGGCTCCATCGGAACATCAAAAGGCAAGCTATCCGATACAAGAGAAAATTTCATTTCAAGTACCGCATGTTCACCACCTAACTCAATGGTGTCATAGTTCCTTCCTGTTTGCCCGGTTGTCTTTCTGCGAAGCCGCTGCAGCTTTTTTCTTATCGGGCTTGATTTTGTTTTTCTTTTTTCCCGCTCCTTTTCCGGGATAGGCCTGCCCCTCAACAGTAACGTCTGCACAGCGGTCCTGATTGATCAGGAAGTCTTTAATCTCCCAAGCGTAGCTTCCATCGCGCAGCATGAATATGGCACGATCAGAACCAACAACAAATCTAGGGAGGGAAACAAATTTTAAAAAAGGTGGATTATCCTTGAATTTAAGAGAAGTACCCAACAAAACAAACGTGGCCGTGTCCAGATAACCCAATCACAATTAATGACCAGTGAACAGAGCGGGGGTGACTGGAGATCCAAACACCCAACTGGCCAAGTTACTGCCTTCTGCTGCACTTTTACAGTCAGGCCTCTGCATTCCTTGTGCTCAGCCAAGCAGCAGTTTTCAGGAGCACAAAACAAACATGTGAAGTCTACATTCACACCCAGAACTGTGGGTTTACCTACACGGAGACTAACATACAAAAACAGACCGGAAAGACCAGCTGGTCCATCAAGCCGGTCTTTCTCAGATGTTTGCAGTTAAGTCAGTTTTCTTTCGTCCCCCTGCTTGTGGAGAGCCTTACCTGCCTGCTGTGCACATCAAGAAAGCCTGCGAATGTAGCCCAAGGTTTTTATACCCACTGATAAATGAAGGGGGAAGAGGGTAGCCAGCAGCTTCATCAGGAAAATTGTCCCTCAGGGTAGAATCAAAACTCTTGCTCTTGTAAGGCTACAAATTTTCCAGAAAGCACAGAATGAGGCCACGAATTAAAAGTTGATCAAACTGATTTGCTACGAGCTTTTGCATTTAACTGGACAAAGGGAGCAAAATGGGGGCCAGCCATGGGGGCAGGGGGTGACTCGCCACCAATTAAGGACAATCTTCACAGTGACGTACCAGACTGGTTTTATGCATAACAACAATGGGGTTGTTACATTTTCATAAACTAACGGAAGAGGCCCTGTACTGATTGGCCAGAGGAAAGGAAACAAATCTCGCTGGAGACACCAAGTCTGCAAGAAGACCAGAACAACAAAGGGATCCCACCAGGTGTACATTTTTGGAGAACGAGGTATTTAGGATGAGGAGTCACCTTTTGCCCAGCAGGCTCCATGTGCAAATTGGCAAATTCGGGTCCATTATTGCAGTCAATCAAATAAGATCACCACAAACAACGTATCGATTCAAACACATTATCGAAAACCGGGGGATTATTCATAACGTGGATATAAATATGCAAGCTAGAAGCAGCTCAGAGGCGAAGCGAAATACAGAACAAACACGGAAGGAAGAGAATTGAGAAGTCAGAAGAGGAAACATCCGGTCAAGGAACCAACAACCACAAACCTACGATCCACGATTACAGCGATAAACTGGACAAGTGATTGTATGTCTGGTCAATTCTCTCAGGAATCTAGTTCTGTAGTTTTAGTTCGTTTTTGCTTAATAAAACTGACGCTGGGTTAAGCTTAAATTTTGTGCCACGTGTTGTCCTTTTTCCTATAATTCCAGAGGTTAAACGAATCAAGGGAGTGTGTAAAAACAAACACCCCACACTCCTCTCCAGAGTTCACTGCCCTCCTTTCCTCCCTAAATTTCTCCCTTCATGTCAACTTCCCCACACATATACACAGCCACCCCCTTGATCTTATCTCGTGTGGCCTCTCCGTCCCCCTCTATAACGTTCACCGATAAGGAAATCTTTGACTATTTCCTTACATCACTCTCTACCCATGTCCCCTTCCCCCTCCTAAACCCACCTCTTTTCGTATCGCCCCAGGAACAAATTCTCCCTCAAGTCCCCTATCACTGCATTTTCTAATTCCCAATCACCTAGCCTTTGGCCGACAATTCATGGCATCTCTGCAGCTACTGACGTACTAAATCTCTCTCTCCATCACCTTTGATGCCCCCACTCCAACTAAAATCATTATACTCTCACTCTAGTCGATTCCCCTGGTATACCCCTCCTCTCCGCTCCCTTAAGTCCATGCGACGCAGGCTTGAATGTCTTTAGCAGACAACTGGTTGAATCAATCACCAGATTTGGCTAGATCATATAAAGCACTGCCGGGACCTGCTCTCCATCACTAAAACTGCCCACTATTCAAAGATCATCCAGGACGGCACAAATACCAAGCTTCTCTCCACTACTAACCACCTTCTCAAACCACACTCTCCTGCCTCCTCCTCCCTCACCTCCAACAATAAATGTGAGGAGCTCATGGGCTTCTTTGTTAAAATGATTGACATCCATTCAACTGCTTCTGCTTTCAATTCCCTCCCTTCCCCGAGCCCACCAGAAATCACTTCCTCTCAGTTTTCCATTGTCCTAACCCTAAATTTGCTTATTTCTCTCTTATCTCCCCTCTTGCCCTTTCAAAGTTCATCTCGTCAATGAAACCAACATCCTGCTCTCAGCCCTATTCCTACTAAATTGCTGACCACCCAACTTTCCTTCCTGGCTCCCACATTAGCAGATATTCTTAACGGTTCTCTCTCCTCGGGAATTGTCGACCTTTCCTTCAAATCTGCCATCACCCCTCTCTTCACAACCCTGCACCCCTCCCCATCCTTGCAAACTATCCCTCCATCTCCAACCTCCAAAGTGTATGAGCGGTGTCAATGTTTTTTGGATAACACTGCTGCGAAGCGCCTTGGGATATTTTATTACGTTAAAGGCGCTATATAAATATAAACTGTTGTGTAGTTGCGTGTCTGAAGAGGAAACTTCAAGTTTGGAGCAAGGGTTCAAAAATAGTGAGCCATTCAGATGATGTCCTAACTTAGGCCATTTTAATGAGATTATATACTTATGTGAACATGGCTCTGCTACATAATAGGAGAAGGAATCGGCCACCTGGCCCCTCGAACCTGCTCCGCCATTTAATAAGATCCTGGCTGATCTGATCATGGACTGAGCTCCACTTCCCCGCCCGCTCCCCATAACATAACCCTTTATTCCCTTATTGTTCAAAAATCTGTCTATACCCGCCTTAAATATATTCAATGACCTAGCCTCCACAGCTCTCTGGGGCAGAGAATTCCATAGATTTACAACCCTCTGAGAAAATAAATTCCTCCTCATCTCAGTTTTAAATGGGCGGCCCCTTATTCTGAGACGATGTCCCCTATTTTAGTTTCCCCTATGAGTGCAAATATCCTCTCTGCGTGCACCTTCATTATGTTACATGTTGTTTCGATAAGATCACCTCTCATTCTTCTGAACGCCAATGAGCATAAGCCCAACCTACTCAACCTATCCTCATAAGTCAACCCCCTCATCTCCGGAATCAACCGAGTGAACATTCTCTGAACAGCCTCCAATGCAAGTATATCCTTCCTTAAATACAGAGGCCAAAACTGTACAGTTCTCTAGGTGTGGCCTCACCAATACCCTGTACAGTTGTAGCAGGACTTCTCTGCTTTTATACTCTATCCCCCTTGCAATAAAGGCCAACATTCCATTTGTCTTCCTGATCACTTGCTGAACCTGTATACTAACTTTTTGTGTTTCATGTACAAGGACCCTGTGGAAATGTATTTTTATCTAAGCTGATACCAAACGGTATTTGTGTGCCTTTTGATTAAAATGGAGTCCTGGCCCTTCCAGAACTTTCTGCATTTTAGCAGCCAGCTTATTATGAACAGCTAAACCTGCTGTTAGATGGCTGATGGTTATCAGACAGCTAGGAGACAAGTCATGCTGAGACAAGTAACCCCCCATGGTACTCTCCTATTGTCTACACTACAGGAGTTCCATGTCACCTCACCCTTATCTTCTAGCCATTATCTCTTTCCTTTACCTCATCCATTTGAAGCAAACAGGTAAACTGACCAGGAAATGGGATAATCTGTATTCACAATACAAGACAGGTGATAGCCCATTACCTATGACTCATGGAGTAATGGCCGTTTGGCTTTCTGATAACCCTGACAAAAGGAAATATCTTGACACCATTTCCGGACCAGGATATAGTAATTAACTCTTTATCTGTATTCACTGACTGTGAGACAGAGCAGTACACAGGGAGAGGCCAGAACTTGGGTTTTACTGTATAAATATCTTGTGAAGCTGTACCATTGCGGAGGTTTCATTTTAGCCCTTGACTGAGTGAAACTTACCCCTTGCGAGCAAGTAAATTAAAAGGGAAACTTCCATCGGAGCTGTAAGTGTCGGAGTCATTCTTTTCGGAGGTCGAGATTTCGACAACCCCCAGGTCCCTCTGTACTGCAGCACTTTGCAATTTTTCTCCATTTAAATTATAATTTGCTTTTCTATTTTTTCTGCCAAAGTGGATAACCTCACATTTTCCCACATTGTACTCAATCTGCCAAATTTTTGTCCACTCACTTAGCCTGTCAATGTCCCTTTGCAGATTGTTTGTGTCCTGCTCACAATTTGCTTTCGAACCCATCTCTCGTGCCCTTCAAAGAAATGAAACAGTGGAGGGGAGATAGGCACCAACCGAGTTTCAGATTCAAAACACTCAATGAGTCATTGTTGAGTGTAATACAATACCTCAACCAAAAGCTAGATGCATTGAGAAGTTGGGGGGGGGGGGGGGGGGGGGGGGACAGGAGACGTTAAAATACAGGCAGGAATGCACGGGAACACTGAAATACAAGACATAAAAAAAGGGGAGAAAACGCTTCAGTGCAGGTCACAAAAAAGTTACAATACGCATTTCCAGTTCGGGCACGAGCGATTACTTGGGAGATTCTGATCTGGCAGTCCGAAATCCTTGCAGGACTGTTCGTGGTGAGCTCGGTATGTTAAATGAAACAGCAGTGGATAGCAGTCACTGGTGATTAATGAATTTTGTTTTTAAAGTAACTAATGGGCTGAAAACTGGCCTCGCCGGGTCGGTACGAAGTGTGCATGCGCCCAGCGAGGCCTCGCAAGCGCCAGTTCTCGGGGCGTGATGTGCCGAGAGACAGCTTTTCCGATCTGTCAAAATTTCTTTAGACAGACACTACGCAGCCCACAGGAAGGACATCCGCGGGCGGAGATTGGGCTATTTGGCCAGCGAATGCCCTTCAAACTCTTACACCTGGTACAAGCAGGTGCATAGCTTGTTTTTGCCAGATTAAGAGTTTTTAAAACATAGAAAAATTTAATTTAATCACTTTTATATTAAAGACCCTGTCTATTAAGGCAAGTTTATTTTTAACCCTATTAAAACACAAAAATATATACATATTTTTCTCAAACATTCAATTTCAATTCATTTTAAATATGTGAGGTGTTTATTTTTTTTTATGTATTGTGCTGTTTCTCTCGTTTTGGGGGGTATTCTCATTGATAGTATTGGGAGCCTGTAAAAATCAGAGCTCCCATTACTATCAATGAGAATACTACATAGCAATTGGTTGTCCAGGCCCGCTTGATTGCAGCAAATGCGTACATACCTCAAAGACATCTTCCTGTACACTGCGCAGTGAATGAAGACCTCTGATCAGAAGCCTACGTTCCTCCGGGACCAACAGGTTTTTTCGTAGATTTTTTTTTTCCGGATCAGAGGTGTTTGTCTGATGGAAGCCTCTGACCGCAATTTTCAGCCCATTATTACAAATTACTATCAATGGATCTTTGCATTCAGCTCCTAAACACCATTATAGATCCATCACTATCCACAGAATTAAATTTCTGCCATCTCCTGAGAATTCATTGCATTACACAGGAAAGTTTCATGTGTGCAGGGGGGCAAAATTGATTGACTCAAATGTGGACCTCTTAAATGACCAAATATCCAATTCAGGAAACACAAATGAATCAGTGGCAGCTCAACACAGATAGTAATTGCACCTCCGCCCCAACATCAAAACCTCAGCTCACTATCAAGTATTACATTTTAAAATTCATATGCATTTCCTATTGCACAATTCCCATCACAATCACACATGCGTTGTGCTAAGTCGGTCGTGTTTTTTTGTCACATTTTTCTAATGATCTTAGTGCTCCTGCATTACTGGGGCTTCGAGGTGGGTGGCGCTGTTGCATTATCTTTGCGACCCCTGGCCATGTCTGGCTAGGCAGCACTGCAGCAGTGAGCTACAGGCGTTCTACAGTCTGAGCTTTCAGGGGAGTTTTAAAAAGGAGAAAGCATCAACAGTTTATTTATAATGGCTCCCCCCCCCACCCCCCCCCCAAACACTACTGGGGCCCTCACCAATTCCCACCCTCCTTCCCACCTACCCGGCCGAAGATGGGGGCATACTGGTTGCGGGGAGGCGCGCAGGGAATGGGTGAAGATGAAGGGGAAAGCAGCGAGGGAAGCAAGTACTTAAAGGTATTCCTTCCTGCTCGCAGCAGGATCGCGGTTCAGTAGTTAGGTGCAGGAACCCATTGAAATAGAACCGGGCTTTCTGTGGGACATTGCCTTGCACAAAATTGGCTGCCACGTTTCCCCACAGTAACCACAATTCAATAGTAATTCATTGGCTGTACAGCACTTTGAGATGTCCATAGGGCGTGAAAGGCATTATTAAATTGCAAATCTTTTATTGTGATAGCGAACAAGTAAAACTAGTATGTGCCAGGCTCCTGTTTAGTCACACTTTGGTTATCACACACACTCATATGAAAGATTTGTGCAGCTAAATTACAAATATAAAATTTGAGCTTGAGTGACAAATCAGAGCTGCATGAACAGCATCAAAAATATATACATTTTAAAAAGCAGAAAGTCAATGAGATCACATTTCAAAACCTTTTCGTTAAACATTTTTCTCTGAAACATCCAGGCCTCAGAATATGGTAACTGATATAAAAAGTTATATTTCACAACATCATCATTTGGCTGTGGAATTGCCTTGTGGGTCAAAATTCCCCAATTAGCATTTTTACTCAAGATCTGGGTCCAAAGCTTGTGCCTCCATTTGTTCCCCCTCTCCGACCCATGTGGTCACCTTCTCCTAAATATCTCCTTTTACATAGCATCATTTATTGGCTGTTTGCAAAAAAAGAGAGAGAGAGGAGAGGAGAGAAGAGAAAAGGAGAGGAGAGAGAAGTGAAAAACAGAAAAAAAAGGGAGAGCGATCCATCTCGAAAACAATGCTCACAAAAAGATTTATTCCTGCAGCTGCAACAGGTAAGGCAAACACTTTCCCAGGAGCCAATCACGTCACATTTGCTGTCTCTGGGCAGAATCTTCTGAAATTCTCGGCACAGATCCTCAGCTTCCACACTATAGCACAGATCTGCCTGTACATTAAACTATACACCAGCACCAGATATTACACTCTATTGCAGATACAATACCATCTTTAAAATACTGCACACTTCAGACTTGAATTTTTAACCTCCAGCCTGAAACAGACAAGCACATTCCAATTTAATCAAATGAACATTAATTGAATAATTTGAAGCTTTGTTTAAAAAGGAGGAACAAACTGACACGCATCACACCTCGACGTTACAACTTGTAGAATACTTCTGAAGTGGAATCACTTGTGTAGACAATCACAGCAGTCAATTCACACAAAGCAAGATCGAGGAACGGGGTAGGATATTCAGCCCCTCGAGCCTGTTCCACCATTCAATAGATCATGGCTGATTGGAGTATCCTGCCCCGTTCCTCGATCTTGCTTTGTGTGAATTGACTGCTGTGTTTGTCTACACAAGTGATTCCACTTCAGAAGTATTCTACAAGTTGTAACGTCGAGGTGTGATACGTGTCAGTTTGTTCCTCCTTTTTAAACAAAGCTTCAAATTATTCAATTTACCCGCCTTGGTTCCGTAACCTTGCCGAACAAAAATCTATCAATCTCGGTTTTGAAATTTACAAATTGAGCCCGAGCCACAACAGCTTTTTGCGGGAGAGCACTCAGGATTTCCACTGCCCTGTGCGTGAAGAAGTTTGTAAGCACCTCAAAGATCCAGATAACTGACCGAATGATGTGTTTTGGTGTTATTGGTTGAGGTAGGAATGTTAATCCGGACACCAGGAAAATAAAGAATTGAAAGGGATAGACTTGAGTAATTACAAGCCAGTCAGCCTAACCTCGGTGGTTGGGAAATTATCGGGAAAAAATTGATGGACAGGATAAATCTTCATTTAGATTAATCAAGGACAGTCAGTATGGATTTGTTAAGGGAAGGTCGTCTATCGTGATTGAATGTTTTGAGGTGGCAACAAGGAGGGTCGATGAGGGTAGTGCGTATGATGTAATGTATATGGATTTTAGCAAGGCTTTTGATAAGGTCCCACATGGCAGACTGGTCACAGAAGTAAAAGCCCATGGGATCCAGGGCAAAGTGGCAAGTTGGATCCAAAATTGGCTCAGAGGCAGGGAGTAAATGGTAATGGTCGATGGGTGTTTTTATGACTAGAAGGCTGTTTCCAGAGGGGTCCCGCAGGGCTCAGTCATAGGTCCCTTGCCTTTTGTGGTATATATCAATGATTTAGACTTGAATATAGGGGCTTTGATTAAAAAGTGTGCAGATGATACTAAAATTGGCCACGTAGTTGATAATGAAGAAAGCTGGAGACTGCAGGAAGAGATCAATGGACTGGTCAGGTGGGCAGAACAGTGGCAAATGGAATTCCATCCAGAGAAGTGTGAGGTAATGCACTCGGGGAGGACCAACAAGGCAAGGGAATACAAAATAAAGGGTAGGACACTGAGAAGTGTAGAGGAACAGTGGGACCTTGGAGTGCATGTCCACAGATCCCTGAAGGTAGCAGGCCAAGTTATGTTTAAACTGCATAAAACACTAGTTAGGCCACAGCTGGAGTACTGTGTGCAGTTCTGGTCACCACATTACCATGTGCAGTTCTGGTCACCACATTACACTAGAGAGGGTGCAGAGGGGATTTACGAGGATGTTTCCTGCACGAGAATTTTAGCTATGAGGGAAGATTGGATAGGCTGGGGTTGTTTTCTTTTAAACAGAGGGGCTGAAGGGAGACCTAATTGAAGTGCATAAAATTATGAGTGGCCTAGGAATTACCTATTTCCTTTAGTAGAGTGGCTGGATAACTCTTTGCCAGCCGGAACGGACACAATGAGCCACATGGCCTCCTTCCGTGCTGTAAATTTCTATGATTCTATAAATTTCTAAAGACTTGCATTTATATAGCACCTTTCATGACCACCAGACGTCTCAAAGCGCTTTACAGCCAATGAAGTACTCTTTTTTGACATGTAGTTTCTGTTGTAATGTATGAAACACGGCAGCTAACTTACGCACAGCAAGCTCCCACAAACAGCAATGTGATAATGACCAGATAATCTGCTTTAGTGATGTTGATTGAGGAGTCCTCTTTGAATGCCACGGGATCTTACACATTTTCCCATCAGAGGACCCAAGTTGCTGCCAATTTAGAGAAATCCCCCTCACTAAAAGCAATTAGTATCTGACTGACCTCAGGATTTTAGACCAGTGCCCCACAGGGAGTACATTTTATGGCCTTATAGGGACAGTTCTGATTAAACACAACTTCATTTTAATAGCTAAATGCACTTTGTGGTGTTGTTTATGGGTGATTGGACCCCAGACCGTCCATAAACAACGCCACACAAGATCAGCAGATATTGCCAAAAAAGACCAAGAGTAAAATATATTCTGAATGCCAGACAAGTAAACATTGACATTTGTCACTGTCTCATCCTTCTTGTACACAGCATCAGAAGCTGGTGAGTACCAACGAGTGAGGACAAGTTAACTTTGTATAATCAAGTTATTCTTATCCCACAAATCTAGCCTTTTATTAAATATAACAAAGTAAAGCTCAAGTTTTAAAAGTGTTTGAGTCACTATAGTGGTGACCAGATAATATGTCTTGTTTGGCAGTGTGCAGAGTCTAGGATACTCTTCACTGGCCACAGGAATGCAAAATGACCACCGAAAGGAGCCATTAGTGTTGAATCAGACTAAAGAACTTAAACGCAAGTCAGCCTCACCACAACATTTACCATTTCATTTAATCACTCAACATTGGAGATTTTATGCAGAAAGGCATTACCAGGATACTTTTCCCATGGATTAAATCAATGTACAACACATCAGAACCAACACTCGAGTGAATTATCTGCAGCACTGCTCCTGACCAACAAGCAGCATCTGAAGACAGACACATAGAAATTTACAGCACAGAAGGAAGCCATTTCGGCCCAGCGTGTCCGCGCCGGCCGATAAAGAGCACACGGCCCTCGGTCAGCAGCCCTGAAGGTTACATATAAACCAATGAACAATGGCGGAAAGGTAAAGAGCACCCAGCCCAACAGTCCGCCCCACACTACTGCAACACATCTTACACTAAAAACATCTACACTCCACCCCAACCAGAGCCATGTGATCTTCTGGGAGAGGCAAAAAAGATAAAAACCCAGGCCAATTGGGAAAAAAAAATCTGGGAAAATTCCTTTCCAACCCATCCAGGCAATCGAAACTAGTCCAGATCACCACCATGGTCGTATTCGATTCCCTGCAGTACTTACCATCGTATCTGCGCCAGCCAACAAGAGGTTATCCAGTCTAATCCTACTTACCAGCTCTAGGTTTGTAACCCTGCAAGTTACGGCACTTCAAAGTGCCCATCCAAGCATCTTTTAAATGTGGTGAGGGTTTCTGCATCCACCACCCTTCCAGGCAGTGAGTTCCAGACCCACGGCATGAAGAAGCCTCCCCTCAAATCCCCTCTGAACCTTCCACCAACCACCTTAAAACTATGCCCCCTCATAATTGACCACTCCATCAAGGGAAATAGGCCCTTGCTATCCACTATATCCAGACCTCAAAATTTTATACACCTCAGAGGTCTCCTCTCAGCCCCCTCTGTTCCAATGAGAACAAACCCAACCTATCCAATCTGTCCTCATAGCTAAGATTCTTCATTCCAGGCAGCATTCTAGTAAATCTCCTCTGCACCCTCTCTAGTGCAATCATGCTCTTCCTATAATACAACGACCAGAACTGCATGCAGTACTCCAGCTGTGGCCTAACCATGGTATTATACAATTTAAGCATAACCACCCTGCTCTTATACTCTATGCCTCGGCCAATAAAGGCAAGCATTCCGTATGCCTTCTTAACCACCTGGCCTGCTAATTTCAGGGATGTGGGGTCCCTTTGTTCATCTACACTTTTAAGTGGCCTATCGTTTAATGTGTATACCCTTTCCTTATTAGCCCTCCCCAAGTGCATCACCTCACACTTCTCCGAATTAAATTCCATTTGCCACTGTTCTGCCCACCTGACCAGTAGATTGATATCCTCCTGCAGCTCATGACTTTCCTCTTTATCAACCACACGGCCAATTTTAGGGTCATCTGCAAACTTATTATTCATACTCCCTATATTCAAATCTAGATCATTGATGTATACCATAAAAAGCAAGGGACCCAGTACTGAGCCCTGTGGAACTCCACTGGAAACATCCATCAACCATTACACTTTGCTTCCTACCTCTAAGCCAATTTTGGATTCAACTTGCCACTTCGTCCTGGATCCTATGGGCGTTACCTTCATGACCAGTCTACCATGTGGGACCTTATCAAAAGCTTTGCTAAAGTCCATATACACTACATCATATGCATTACCCTCATCGACCCTCTTGGTTACCTCCTCGAAAAATTCAATCAGGTTAGTCAAACACGAGCTTTTCTTAACAAATCCGTGCTGACCGTCCCTGATTGATCCTTGCCTTTCTAAATGTAGATTTATCCTGTCTTTCAGGATTTTTTCCAATAATTTTCCCACCACTGAGGTTAGACTGACAGGCCTGTAATTACTCGACCTATCCCTTGCTCCCTTAAACAAAGGTACCATATTAGCAGTCCTCCAATCCTCTGGCACCATGCCCAAATCCAAAGAGGACAGGAAAATGATGGTCAATACCTCTGCTATTTCCTCTTTTAAATCGCTCAACAGCCTGGGATGCATTTCATCCGGTCCTGGGGAATTTTTTCAAAGCTGCTAAACCCCTTAATACCTTCTTCTCTCTCTCTCTCTCTCTCTTTTTATTTCATCCAGAATTTCACACTCCTCTTCGATAGCAGTATCTGCATTGCCCCTTTCCTTTGTGAAAACAGATGCAAAGTATTCATTAAGAACCATCTTTCGCCTCCATATAGAGATTACCCTCATGGTCTCTAATAGGCCTACCCTTTCTTTAGTTATCCTCTTGCTCTAATATATTTATAGAACATCTTTGGGTTTTCCTTGCCAAGAATTTTTCATGCTCTCTCTTAACATTCCTAATAGATTATCCTTTTTAATTTTACCTCTGAACTTTCTATATTCCTCCAAAGATTCGACAGTATTTCACCGATGGTATATGACATCAGCTTCCCTTTTTTCTTTATCCTCCCCTGTAAGTCCCTAGACACGCAGGGAGCTCTAGAATGGTTATCCCCACCCTTTTTCTTTAAAGGCCTGAGCCCTCCGAATCTCCTCCTTGAATGCCTCCCACTGTTCAGACACTGATTTACCTACAAGCAGCTGTTTCCAGTCCACTGTGGCCAAATCACTTCTAAACTTCAAGTTAGCTTTTCCCCAATTTGGGACTTTTATCCCTGGTCTATCCCTGTCCTTATCCATAACTACCTTGAATCTGACTGAATTATGGTCACTGGCACCCAAGTGCTCTCCCACTGATACCCCTTCCACCTGCCCAGCTTCATTCCCCAAAACTAACCCCCCCTCGTATTGTGCTTGTTACATACTGACTAAAAAAGTTCTCTTGAATGCATTTCAAGAATTCCACACCCTCTATACGCTTCACACTATATTTGTCCCAATCAATATTCGGATAGTTAAAATCCCCTATTACTGCCCTATGGTTTTTGGACTTCACAGAAATTTGCCCACATATTTGCTCTTCTATCTCCCTCCCACTGTTTGAGGTTTTATAATACATGCCCAGAAGTGTGATTGCCCCTTTTTTATTTTTCAATTCAACCCAAATGGCATCATTTGATGATCCCTCTAACATATCAGCTCTCCTCACAGCTGTAATAGTTTCTTTAATCAATACCGCGACAACCCCCCCCCCCCCCACCCACCCCTCTCGGTCTTGTCTAAAAATCCTGTAACCAGGAATATTGAGCTACTAAACCTGCCCCTCTTTCAGCCATGTCTCTGTAATGGCTATAATGTCATACCTCCAAGTGTCTACCTGTGCTCTTAGCTCATCTGTCTTATTCGCTATACTCCTTGCATTAAAGTATATACCATTTAGCACAGGAAGACCTCCTTGAGATCATGGCAGTGCAGACAATACTGCTTTACTTCCAATGTTCCCACTAATTACTCTTTTCGGCGCAGTCCCTTTAATTTGCTGCACACTTCATTCAAATTTTGCGCATGCGCGGTTTTTACAATACAAAAGGCGGTGAGCGGCCTGTATGCGAACTGACAGACACTTCCCTTAGAGGGAATATGTTTAATACTCCAGGTGAGGATCGGTTAAACCACTTGCACAATCTCCCACTTCTCCTCCTCCCTCCTGCCCTCATTCTGATTTTATTCACCCAAGGAGAAATTATAATGGGGAATAAGGAAATGGCAGAGAAATTAAACAAGTATTTTGTGTCTGTCTTCACAGAAGACACAATTAATCTCCCGGAAATAGTGGAGAACCAAGGACTAGAATTTCCCATGTCCAACACACATTTTAACGCAATTTTTTTGCGTTAAAAGCGCTTTTTTGTTCTTAAAATGAAGTGGTCAAAATTCACCAAACCTTAAGAATGGCATTTTGAAAATGTCGCCAAAAAGTGGATCGCCAACGTGCAACACAAAAAAACTCCACAAAAAACCGCACCACCCAAGTTTGGCCATTCGGCGAACCTGTCTTGGGATGAAAAAAGAACGCACGACAAAAACAGGCGTTGCAGCCTCAGAAATGTCGGTAGGTAGAAAGACCTGCAAAAAAGATAAGTTAAAGTTTTTATTTTTTAATTCTTTTGCAGCAATTACTTAGTTAAGGGTCTTGTAAATGTTTCGTGACTTTTGATTTTTTGTTTTTTTGCAATTTTGTGTTTCCGCACCCCCCCAGGGCCTGTATTTTTGGCGTTGATAGGTCTTGGGTTAAAGCTGCCGACATCGCGGTTTTTAAAGCCAATCGTCGTGCAACACCAGGCTTCAAAAAATGTTTTTTTTTAAATTAAGGACAGCTGTATTTTGTCGCCACATTTACCCGCTTAAAAAATACCAATTTTTATTCTTATTTATTCACTAAAATTACATTATTTATCAGACAACAGGCTGGGGAATTTCTAGCCCCAAGGGGCTAGCGAGAAAGGAACTGAAAGAAATTAGTATTAGCAAAAAAATAGTACTGGAGAAATTAATGGGACTGAAAGCCGATAAATCCCCTGGACCTGATGCCCTACATCCGAGGCTTTTGAAAGAGGTGGCTATAGAGATAGTGGATGCATTGGTTGTCATCTTCCAAAGTTCCATAGATTCTAGAATGGTTCCTGCAGATTGGAAGGTAGCTAATGTAACTCTACTATTTAAGATGGGAGAGAGAAAACAAGGAACTACAGACCAGTTAGCCTGACATCAGTAGTAGGGAAAATACTAGAATCTATTATTAAGCCCGTGGTAACAGGGCACTTAGAAAATAATAATAGGATTGGGCAGAGTCAACGTGGTTTTATGATAGGGAAATCATGTTTGACAAATATGTTATTTTGAGGTTACAACTAGTAGGTGTGGTGTAGTTGGGACCAATGATATGATGTATTTGGATTTTCAGAAGGCATTCAATAAGGTGCCACACAAAAGGTTATTAAACAAAATTAGGGCTCATGGGATTGGGGTAATATACTAGCATGGATTGAGGATCGGTTAACGGACAGAGAGTAGGAATAAACAGGTCATTTTCGGGTTGACAGGCTATAACTAGTGAGGTGCTGCAAGAATTGGTGCTTGGGCCCCAGCTATTCACAATCTATATCAATGATTTGGATGAGGGGACCAAATGTAATATATCCAAGTTTGCTGATGATACAAAGCTAGGTGGGAATGTGAGTTGTGAGGAGGATGCAAAGAGACTTCAAGGGGATATAGACAGGCTAAGTGACTGGACAAGAATATGGCAAATGGAATATAATGTGGAGAAATGTGAAGTTATCCACTGTGGTAGGAAAAATAAAAAAGCAGAATATTTTTTAAACAGTGAGAAATTAGGAAATGTTGATGTTCAGAGGGACCTGGGTGTCCTTGTACACAAATCACTGAAAGTTAACATACAGCAAGCAATTAAGAAAGCAAATGGTATGTTGACCTTTATTACATGAGGATTTGAGTACAAGAGTAAAGACATTTTATTGCAATTATATCACAGGCAGTCCCTCGAAATTGAGGAAGACTTGCTTCCATTCTAAAAGTGAGTCCTTAGGTGACTGTACAGTTCAATACGGGAATTTGTCTGTTCCATCTGTGACGGAGACTATCGTTGAAGGAAAGGGTGGGCGGGGAGTCTGGTTTGCCACATGCTCCTGCTGTCTGCGCTTGGCTTCTGCGACGAGACACTTGGTGCCCAGTGCCCTCCCGGATGCTCTTCCTCCACTGGTCTTGGGCCAGGGACACCTAGGTGTCGGTGGGGATGTTGCATTTTATCAAGGACGCTTAGAGGGTGTCCTTGAAACATTTACTCTGCCCACCTGGGACTCGCTTGCCGTGTAGGAGTTGAGTAGAGCGCTTGCTTTGAGAGTCTTGAGTCGGGCATGCGGACAATGTGGCCCGCCCAATGGAGCTGCTAAGAGTGTGGTCAGTGCTCCGATGCTGGGGATGTTGGCCTGAGCGAGAACACTGACGTTGGTGCGTCTACCTTCCCAGTGGATTTTCAAGATCTTGCAGAGGCAGCGCTGGTGGCATTTCTCCAGTGCTTTGAGGTGTCTACTGTATATGGTCCATGTCTCAGCCATATAGGAGAACGGGTATCACTACTGCCCTGTAGACCATAAGCTTGGTGCCAGATTTGAGGTCCTGGTTTTCAAACACTCTTCCTCAGGCAACCGAAAGCTGCGCTGCCGCACTGGAGGCGTTATTGGACCTCGTCGTCGGTGTCTGCCCTTGCTGATTCGAGGCTCCCGAGGTATAGAAAATGGTCCACATTGTCCAAGGCCGCGCCGTGGGTCAGTTTAGTGGAGGACCTTTGTCTTACGGATGTTTAGTGCAAGGCCCATGCTTTCATATGCCTCGGTGAAGATGCTGACAATGGCTTGGAGTTCAGCCTCTGAATGTGCACAGACGCAAGCGTTGTCTGCGTACTGTAATTCGATGACGGAGGATAGGACGATCTTGGATCTAGCCTGGAGGCTATAGTTTAATTCCACTCCAACAGGGTGCTTGTTGTAATTATACAGGGAGCAATTATATAGGAACCTGGTGAGACCACATCTGGAGTATTGTGTACAGTTTTGGTCTCCTTACTTAAGGATACACTTGCCATCGAGGGAGTGCAACGAAGGTTCACCAGACTGATTCCTGGGATGAGGGGATTGTCCTATGAGGAGAGATTGAGTAGACTAGGCCTATATTCTCCGAGTTTAAAAAAAATGTGGGGTGATTTCATAGAAACATACACAATCCTTACAGGCTTGACAGGGTAGATGCAGGGAGGATGTTTCCTCTGGCTGGCGAGTCTAGAACCAGGGGTCACAGTCTCAGAATAAAGGGTCGGCCATTTAAAGGATGAGGAGAAACTTCTTCACTCAGGAGGGTGGCAATTCTTTGGAATTCTCTACCCCAGAGAGCTGCGGAGACTCAGTGTTGAATATATTCAAGACAGAGATTGATAAGATTTTTGGATATTAAGGGAATTAAGGGGTATGGGAATAGTGCAGGAAAGTGGAGTGCGGTAGATCAGCCATGATTTGAAAATGCTGAGACATTAGAATGGAAAAGAACAATCTGAGCTTTCAACAGACAAATATAGATGGAGACCACACAATTAGTTGCTTTCTGATCCCTGAACATGTTGAAATAGCTAAAGATGCCAGGCTAGTTGACTCTCCAAGTGAATCTACAATATAATCAGCAATATTTTCTTTTAAAAACTGAAAAGTCTTCTCTATATCAACAGGCATTGTCAGTATATTCATACTAATACAGTAAAAATTGCAAACTTAAGCCAATACTATTTAGCATTGTGTTGTAATCATTCTATGATTCTAGCGCGGAAGGAGGCCATTCGGCCCATCGAGTCCGTGCCAACTCTCAGCTAGTCCCACTTCCCTGTCACCCTGCAATTTATTTTCCTTCAGATACTTATCCAATCCCTTTTGAAAGATAAAATTAAGTCTGCTCCACCATCCTTTCAGAGCTTAACCATTCGCTGTGTAAAAAAGCTTTCTTACATCGCCTTTGGTTCTTTTGCCAATCACCTTAAATCTGTGCCCTCTGGTTCTCAACCCTTCTGCCAATGGGAACAGTTTTTTTTTCTATCTACCCTGTCCAGACCACTCATGATCAAATCGCCTCTCAATCTTCCCTGATCCAAGGAGAACAACCCCAGCTTCTCCAGTCTATCAACGTAACTGAAGCCCCTTATTCCTGAAATCAGTCTCATAAATCTTTGCTGCACCTTCTCCAAGGACTTCACATCCTTACTAAAATGCAGTGCCCAGAATTGGACACAGTACTCCACTTGTGGCCAAACCAGTGTTTTATACAGGGTCATCACAGTGTCCACACTTTTGTACTTTATACCTTTATTTATGAAGCCCAGGATCCAGTTAGCCTTTTTAAGTTAGTCTGCAGGTACAGCAAGTAATCAGGAAGGCAAATGGAATGTTGGCCTTTATTGCAAGGGGGAGAGAGTATAAAAGCAGAGAAGTCCTGCTACAACTGTACAGGGTATTGGTGAGGCCACACCTAGAGTACTGCGTGCAGTTTTGGTCTCCGTATTTAAGGAAGGATATACTTGCATTGGAGGCTGTTCAGAGAAGGTTCACTATGTTGATTCTGGAGATGAGGGGGTTGACTTATGAAGATAGATTGAGTGGTTGTGCCTATATTCATTGGAGTTCAGAAGAATGAGAGGTGATCTTATCGAAACATACAAGATAATGAGGGGGCTTGACAAGGTGGATGCAGAGAGGATATTTTCACTCATACGGGAAACTAAAACTAGGGGACACAGTCTCAGAATAAAGGGCTGCACATTTAAAACTGAGATGAGGAGGAATTTCTTCTTTGAGAGTTGTAAATTTGTTAAATTCTCTGCCCCAGAGAGCTGTTGAGGCTGGGTCATTGAATATATTTACGGCGGTGGTACACAGATTTTTGAGCGATAAGGGAATAAAGCGTTATGGGAGCAGGCAGGGAAGTGGAGCTGAGTCCATGATCAGATCAGATCAGCCATCAGAGCAGCCATCAGAGCAGGCTTGAGGGGCCAAATGGCCTACTCCTATTTCTTATGTTCTTATATTAAATTGCTTTCTCAACCTGCCCTGCCACCTCCAATGATTTATACGTACATACCCCCAGGTCTCTATGCACCCCCTTTAGGATTGTACCATTTAGTTTATATGTCCTCTCCTCATTCTATCAAAATGCATCACTTCACAATTTTCTGTGTTAAATTTCATCTGTCATGTATGTGCCTATTTCACCAGCCTGTCTATATCTCCTGAAGTCCATCACTCTCCTCCTCACTGTTCACTATACTTCCAAGTTTTGTCTCATCTGCAAATTTTGAAATTGTGCCCTGTACACCCACATCTAAGTCGCTAATATACATCAAAAAAAACAGTGGTCCTAGAACCGACCACTGTACATCTTCCCCTGTCCGGAAAAAACCCAACCATTCACCACTACTCTGTTTCCTGTCACTTAGCCAATTTCATATCCATGCTGCCACTGTCCCTTTTATTCCATGGGCTTCAATTCTGCTGGCAAGCCTATCATGTGGCACTTTGTCGAACGCCTTTTGGAAATCCATGGACACTACATCAACTGTATTATCATCAACTCTCTGTTACCTCATCAAAAAACTCAATCAAGTTGGTTAAACACGATTTGCCTTTAACAAATCTGTGCTGGCTTTCCTTAATTAATCCACTCCTATCCTAGTGACTGTTAATTTTGTCCCCGATTACTGTTTCTAAAAGCTTCCCCACTACCGAGGTTAAACTGACCGGCCTGTAGTCGCTGGGTTTACCCTTTTTTGAACATAAATAAGCTTGTGATACTCATCACCTCAAATTGCTCCAATTACTGCCATCCTAACAGTTAACTCAAATGTTACACAACTCAAAAGTCTCCTTTCAATCACAACCCAAGTTGTGAAGAACAGGATTCAAATTCTACTGTTTTTAAAAAAAAAAAAGAGTTCAGGTGTGTAAAAGTACAAAAAGTTCACGGTCACCATTCATTACGCTTGACTGAAATCCTAATATCACTGTGTTTACATCACAGGACAAGGACTACAGAACAAACGGATGCACAGTTCAAGACTAATTCATATTAGTTTCAGCAGAGTAACTACATCAGCAATGAAGCAGATATACAATCTGTAGTAAGGCAGGCTTGCAGCTTAAGCCCATGATGCTTGTTACACCTCTCATGCTAAACACAATAGTTTGGGCCTCTGAACAGAATGTTAACCAGCACCTTGGGAAGATCTCATTCCAGCTGGCACTGTGAAGACCAGTACTACTGCATTGTTTCTGTAGTGTAGTGGCTGTCACGTTCACCTTACACGCGAAAGGTCACAGGTTCGAAACCAGGCAGACGACTCAAATTATCTGATAATTGAAGTAAACACGAAATTCTCAATTTACTGTGTTATTCATATTGCTTATAAAACTGGAATTATCCAATGCAAAATGTGACAATCAGGAGCAAACTATTTAATTTGTAAGACTGCAATTATGATCAAAGTCACATAAGCAGATAAATAATTAAACAAGGATATTATTAACTGGAGGTCATAGATTCAAAATCATTGACAAAAGATGAGAATATTTTCACTTCGTTGTCAGGATCTGGAACACTCGAGCTGAAAAGGTGGCAGAAGCTGATTTTATAAGTAATTTTAAACGGGAATTGGACAGGTACTTGAAGAGGAACCTATTGGGTTATGGACAAAAAGCGGGGGTGTGGAACTGAGCACGACTGCTCTTTCAAAGAGCCAGTACACACAACTGGCCAAATGGGGATTTCAAAATTCTCATCATCGTTTACTCTTCATGGCTTCGCCCCACCCTATTTCTAATCAGCTTCAGCGCCCCCGCGCACCCCCCCCCCCTCCCCTCGATCTCAAGGTCATTTCAAAGATTTTCTGTACAGCTGATGTTACATTTGTTGCTCTAGTACCCGGGTACGTGACTCAAGCCTTTTTTTTTAAATAAATAATATTAATGTTAACACATTCCAATCACCAGGAAGCTGTCCTGAATTTAGCAACATTACAAGGTCAGTTAAAGCCTCACTAGTTTTAGGCCTCGCCTACTTTAAGGCCTTCGAGTCCAAGTTGTATAGATGCTTGGTCCATTTTAAGATATCTCACTTTTATAACCATATAAACAAAAAGCAAAAACTACAGATGCTGGCAATCTGAAATAATGACAGAAATGCTCATGTCAAGCAGAGCCCTGGAGGGAAGTTAATGTTATGGGTGCGAATTCTGATGAAGGATGCGCTTGACCTTGAGTGTTTCCGGTATCTTGTGCCGTGGTTTCTCTTTCTACCCATAACTGTCAGTATTTGTGTACTGAGCGCTCCTCTATCATTGGATGTCAGGATCTTTCCCTCTTTCTCCTCAAGACATGCAAACTGCTGAATATCTGCTACAGACTCCCACTCCTGTTTTACATTAATCAATACTTGCTTTAGCCCCAATACAAAAGCACGAAGGGTCATCGACCCGAAACTTTAAGAACATAACATAAGAAATAGGAGCAGGAGGAGGCCATACGGCCCCTTGAGCCTGCTCCGCCATTTACTACGATCATGGCTGATCCGATCATGAACTCAGGCCCACTTCCCCGCCCGCTCTCCATAACCCCTTATCCGCAGATCGTTTAAGAAACTGTCTAGTTCTGTCTTAAATTTATTCAATGTCCCAGCTTCCAGAGCTCTCTGAGGCAGCAAATTCCACAGATCCACAACCCTCAGAAGAAATTTCTCCTCATCTCAGTTTTAAATGGACGGCCCCTTATTCTAAGATTATGCCCTCTCGTTCTAGTCTCCCCTATTAGTGGAAACATCCTCTCTGCATCCACCTCGTCAAGCCCCCTCCATAATCTTATACGTTTCGATAAGATCACCTGAATTTCAATGAGTAGAGACCCAACCTACTCAACCTTTCCTCATAAGTCAACCCCCTCATCTCTGGAATCAACCTAGTGAACCCTCTCTGAACTGCCTCCAAAGCAAGTATATCCTTTTGTAAATATGGAAACCAAAACTGCACACAGTATTCCAGGTGTGGCCTCACCAATACCCTGTACAACTATAGCAAGACTTCCCTGCTTTTATATTCCATCCCCTTTGCAACAAAGACCAAGATTCCATTGGCCTTCCTGTACCTGCATACTAACCTTTTGTGTTTCATGCACAAGTACCCCCAGGTTCCGCTATACTTTAGCGCTTTGCAATCTTTCTCCAATTAAATAATAACTTGCTCTTGGATTTTTTTTCTGTCAAAGTGCATGACCTCACACTTTCCAACATAATATTCCATCTGCCAAATTTTCGCCCACTCACTTAGCCTGTCTATGTCCTTTTGTGGATTTTTTTGTTCTCCTCATACATTGCTTTTCCTCTCATCTTTGTATAGTCGGCAAACTTGGCTACGTGACACTTGTTCCCTTCCTTCAAGTCGTTATAGATTGTAAATAGTTGGGGTCCCAGCACTGATCCCTGCGGCACCCCACTGGTTACTGATTGCCAACCAGAGAATGAACCATTTATCCCGACTCACTGTTTTTTGTTAGTTAGCCAATCCTCTATCCATGCTAATATATTACCCCCTATGGAGTGGAGGGTAGCCAATGTAACCCCACTTTTTAAAAAAGGAGGGAGAGAGAAAACAGGGAATTACAGACCGGTCAGCCTGACCTCAGTAGTGGGTAAAATGATGGAATCAATTATTAAGGATGTCATAGCAGTGCATCTGGAAAATGGTGACATGATAGGTCCAAGTCAGCATGGATTTGTGAAAGGGAAATCATGCTTGACAAATCTTCTGGAATTTTTTGAGGATGTTTCCAGTAAAGTGGACAAAGGAGAACCAGTTGATGTGGTATATTTGGACTTTCAGAAAGCTTTCGACAAGGTCCCACACAAGAGATTAATGTGCAAAGTTAAAGCACATGGGATTGGGGGTAGTGTGCTGACGTGGATTGAGAACTGGTTGTCAGACAGGAAGCAAAGAGTAGGAGCAAACGGGTACTTTTCAGAATGGCAGGCAGTGACTAGTGGGGTGCCGCAAGGTTCTGTGCTGGGGCCCCAGCTGTTTACAGTGTACATTAATGATTTAGACGAGGGGATTAAATGCAGTATCTCCAAATTTGCGGATGACACTAAGTTGGGTGGCAGTGTGAGCTGCGAGGAGGATGCTATGAGGCTGCAGTGTGACTTGGATAGGTTAGGTGAGTGGGCAAATGCATGGCAGATGAAGTATAATGTGGATAAATGTGAGGTTATCCACTTTGGTGGTAAAAACAGAGAGACAGACTATTATCTGAATGGTGACAGATTAGGAAAAGGGAAGGTACAACGAGACCTGGGTATCATGGTACATCAGTCATTGAAGGTTAGCATGCAGGTACAGCAGGCGGTTAAGAAAGCAAATGGCATGTTGGCCTTCATAGCGAGGGGATTTGAATACAGGGGCAGGGAGGTGTTGCTACAGTTGTACAGGGCCTTGGTGAGGCCACACCTGGAGTATTTTGTACAGTTTTGGTCTCCTAACTTGAGGAAGGACATTCTTGCTATTGAGGGAGTGCAGCGAAGATTCACCAGACTGATTCCCGGGATGGCGGGACTGACCTATCAAGAAAGACTGGATCAACTGGGCTTGTATTCACTGGAGTTCAGAAGAATGAGAGGGGACCTCATAGAAACGTTTAAAATTCTGACGGGTTTAGACAGGTTAGATGCAGGAAGAATGTTCCCAATGTTGGGGAAGTCCAGAACCAGGGGTCACAGTCTGAGGATAAGGGGTAAGCCATTTAGGACCGAGATGAGGAGAAACTTCTTCACCCAGAGAGTGGTGAACCTGTGGAATTCTCTACCACAGAAAGTAGTTGAGGCCAATTCACTAAATATATTCAAAAGGGAGTTAGATGAAGTCCTTACTACTCGGGGGATCAAGGGTTATGGCGAGAAAGCAGGAAGGGGGTACTGAAGTTTCATGTTCAGCCATGAACTCATTGAATGGCGGTGCAGGCTAGAAGGGCTGAATGGCCTGCTCCTGCACCTATTTTCTATGTTTCTATGTTTCTAACCCCGTGAACTTTTATTTTGGGCGTTACATTTGCAGTTTTCATCTGCTTTTTCTCCACAGATGCTGACCCGCTGAGATTTCCAGCATTTTCTGTTTTTATTCAACCCTGATGGATAAAGGCATCATTATTGGAATTGTTCTCAGCAAGTGTACAGCTAATGTGTCTCGCCTTCTGTAATGACGGTTCTGTCTTTCTCAAAAAATATTTAGGATTTACTCAATCCTTTTGCCTGCCAGATTTTGTGTTGTTTCAGGACAGTTACAGCCTAAAGCTGCAGTAAATTTGTTATAATCAGATTATTTGCTGAAGTTGTGTGTTCAAGTGTTAGAAAGGAAGAACGTGCATTTCTATAGCGCCTTTAACGACCTCGTGACATCCCAAATGCATTACAGCCAATGAAGTACTTTTGAATTGCAGTCACTGCTGTAATGCAAGAAATTTTGGCAGCCTATTTTCATACAGCAAGATCCCACAAACAGCAGAGAGGTAATGATCTGTTTGAGTGATGTTGGTTGAGAGATAGCTATCGGAGAACTCCCCTGCTTTTCTTCAAATCGTGCTATGGGATCTTTTATGTCCACCCAAGAGGGCAAACAATGCCTCGGTTTAACGTCTCATCCAAAAAACAACATCTCCGACAATGCAGCACTCCCTCACGGTTAGTACTTGTAAATGGTGAATTTCATAATTCTAACCTATGGAGCTTAAGACTCAAAAGCAGCCTACTCCAAATACAGGGAATGTTTCTGCAATTAAACCTTTTCAGCAGCAATTTATTAGATATAGGAAGAGGAAGCCATTCAGCTCTTTGAGCCTGCTCGGCCATTTAATTAGATCTACCTTTGTTCCCTTGATAACCTTACCCAAGAAAGCAAATTGTCCATCTCAGTCATAACATCAGTATGTTCCTTTTTACACATTTTAATTCGCCTGCTTTCCTCCCACCCCCAATTTGCTTCCCTCAATGTAATGACCCATATTGGGGGACAGATCAAAAAATATAAGCAGACAAACAGGAATTGTTCACTTGCAAGCATAGGCAGCAAGGTCAGTTGGTGATTCAATCAACAAGGTTATCCACGGGAGCCTAACTTGCTTTCACTTTTCAGCTGGGATCACTGAATAGGTGATTACACTGAACAGACCCTGCTTCATTTATTAGTTCAAGGGCAGAGACCAGTTTTACAGCTACTACATGCACCCCGATAGCAGCTAGCTCAGCAGACAGAAAATCCTTTCCGATCTGCTGGATTATGAAACACATTTCAGTGTTGCTGCATAAATATCCTAAAATAAAGCTTCAGAATTAGTTTTGTCCATCCACAAGTTATCTATAGCTTTTTAACCACACTGCTCAGACACTTACCTCTGTACATCATAGTTTGCATTGTACAGACCACCCTGCCAAAGACTGGTAATCTCCTCGGTGTCCTTCTCAGTGGGATTCCCAGACACCGTTACAAATATCATTAAAGTCTTGCCTTTCTTGGTTAGCTTCAGAAGGCTTTCAGGATTGCTGGCATCAACTTTGGAAAAGTCTATTGGTGGAGAAGTTCTCTTGTGCTCTGGTAGATCCCCTTCTTCTATATCATCGTCCTTCTGTATAAAGATAAAACAATACAAATTACTGCTGGAGAATAAATTACCATTTTAAGTGGTCTTCCGTATTCTTTGGTTGTTGCAGATTTACCGATCGGAACTCTACACCAGGGGTTCTCGTATGGGGGTCCGCAAGAAGAATTCAGGTGGTCCGCCAGTTGATTTGTCCCATCAACGTACAGGTGAGACTACTGATGTTTATGGTATAAACATTAATAGTCTCCACTCTTCAAGACGCTCCCTACCTCTGACCACGTTTTTGGTCACCTGCGCTAATTTCTACTTAAACCGCTCGGTGTCAAATTTATTCTCATAATACTCCGGTGAAGCGCCTTAGGACTTTTCACTATGCTAAAGGCGCTATATAAATACAAGTTGTTGTTGTATATTGAGACGAGTGGAAGAGTCTCAGCAATACATAGACTGGGCATGCGCAGGCAATTCGGTTCTTACTGTCGGACACCATTTGTATGCTTAGGCAAGCCCCTTTGCCGGTCTGAGTTTTACAGCAGTATTTATCTCGGCAAGTTTTTTTGGATCCAGCCCTACTGGCTTCCACGTTTATAAACCGCTCACCACTTTTAATTATTAAATAAGATAGTGGGATTTATAACTTCTCTCCCGGAGGATTAAAACCCGAGTTGGGGTGGGGAAATCAGCGAGTTAGTCCGACATCGAGTGTGCCGAGGTAATGCAAGCCTTCCTTTCAACCATTTTCTTTCTCCTTGTGTGGAGTGCTGCGTCGGTTGGAAACCGCTCGCACGTTTGAAAAGAGCGCTGTCAATGGAAAGTGCATGCACGCCACCTGTGCGGAGGCGGGGAGGGGAGGAGAGAAAGAGGATGGAAGAGTTTTCCAGTCTCTGGGCCTGTGGCAAGGCCGTAATAATCGGGATCCAGCATGACATGCCTTCAATGTCTTCGGTCTGAGTTAATAAAAGGGCTGAAGGTGTTATCACGATTTTTCTCGTACCTCAAACTCAAGAGCTTTATATTCCTGACCATGCGCTTCTCCAACGGACGGATTGGCCTCGTCTGGTGCTCGTGTCCTTTGAGATACTGCTGGCTATTTGTGAAAGGGTTGGGGAGGAGGAAAGAGGGTGGGGAGGGGGGCTGCCTTCGTCACTAAAGGATTTATTCTGAGGAGGTCAGGTAGATAAAGTCACTCAGGGCCCTGTTTATTTCTCCATTTGTCTCATGTGCCATCTGCCGCCACCATTAGTGATGCTGTTAATTCAAGTCGCTGGCTTTCACTGCCATGTTGGGATTGGTATCGAAAGAAGAGGGAAGTTTTGTTTCCGAGATGGAGGACGTGGAATTATAGTCCCGTCCGACCGAGTGTGCACAGAATGCGCCTGTTGTGAGCACTGCGCTGGTTGCTCCTGCTTCATGTCCTGTGAAGTGAATGGTTGATATGGAGCAGACCCTGGGCAGCAAATGGGCACAATGTAAATTTAGGATAAAAACAGAAATTGCTGCAAACACTCAGCAGGTCAGGCAGCATCAGAGAAACAGTGTTAACGTTTCAGGTCGATGACCCTTCCACGGAACTGAAACGTTAACTCGGTTTCTCTCCCCACAGATGCTGCCTGACCTGACTATTTCTAGCATTTTCTGTTTTTATTTCAGAATTCCAGCATCCGCAGTATTTTGCTGATGTAAATTTAGGACTTAATCTATTGTTCTTTACGCAAGGTGCAATAGAGCTATTAATAACTAATTTTTATACAGAAACAATACTTGTGTTGTGTTCCAGGGGGTTTGTGGAATTTTTATAACACGGGAGGGGGAGCTTGGAAGCAAAATGGCTCGACACCATCGCCCTCCTCGGACAAAAGTCCACCAATAAAGTGTGCAGCTTTCAAAGTTTTCTACAATTTGAAAACCTTCTAGGCTTTTACTATTGAACATAGAAAATAGGTGCAGGAGCAGGCCATTCGGCCCTTCGAGCCTGCACCACCATTCAATATGATCATGGCTGATCGTGCAACTTCAGTACCCCATTCCTGCCTTCTCTCCATACTCCTTGATCCCTTTAGCCGTAAGGGCCACATCTAACTCCTTTTTGAATATAACTGGAATCAACAACTTTCTGTGGTAGAGAATTCCACAGGTTCACAATTCTCTGGGTGAAAATGTTTCTCCTCATCTCGGTCCTAGATTGCTTACCCCTTATCCTTAGACTGTGACCCCTGGTTCTGGACTTTCCCAACATCGGGAACATTCTTCCTGCATCTAACCTGTCCAATCCCGTCAGAATTTTATATGCTTCTATAAGATCCCCTCTCATTCTTCTAAATTCCAGTGAATACAAGCCTAGTCGATCCTAGTCTTTCTTTATATGTCAGTCCTGCCATCCCAGGAATCAGTCTGGTGAACCTTCGCTGCACCCCCGCAATAGCAAGAATGTCCTTCCTCAGATTAGGAGACGAAAACTGCACACAATATTCAAGGTGTGGTCTCACCAAGGCCCCGTACAACTGCAGCAAGACCTCCCTGCTCCTATACTCAAATCCTCTCGCTATGAAGGCCAACATGCCATTTGCTTTCTTTACTACCTGCTGTACCTGCATGCCTACTTTCAATGACTGATGTACCATGGCACCCAGGTCTCATTGCACCTCCCCTTTTACTAATCTGTCACCATTCAGATAATAATCTGTCTTCCTGTTTTTGCCACCAAAGTGGATAACCTCACACTTATCCACATTCTACTGCATCTGCCATGCATTTGCCCACTCACCTAACCTGCAGCCTCTTAGCATCCTCCTCACAGCTCACACTGCCACCCAGCTTAGTGTCATCTGCAAACTTGGAGATATTACATTCAATTCCTTCATCTAAATTAATGTATATTATAAATAGCTGGGGTCCCAGCAGTGAATTTTGCAGTACCCCACTAGTAACTGCCTGCCATTCTGAAAAGGACCTGTTTATTCCTACTCTTTGCTTCCTGTCTGCCAACCAGTTCTCTATCCACGTCAATACATTGCCCCCAATCCCATTGCCTTAATTTTGCACACTAATCTCTTGTATGGGACCTTGTCAAAAGCCTTTTGAAAGTCCAAATACACCACATCCACTGGTTCTCCCTTATCCACTCTACTAGTTATAGCCTCAAAAAATTCTAGAACATTTGTCAAGCATGATTTCCCTTTCATAAATCCATGCTGACTTGGACCGATCCTGTCAGTGCTTTCCAAATGCGCTGCTATTATCTTTAATAATTGATTCTAGCATTTTCACCGCAACCGATGTCAGTTTTCTCTCTCCCTCCTTTTTTAAAAAGTGGGGTTACATTAGCTACCCTCCAATCCATAGGAACTGATTTAGAGTCCATGGAATGTTGGAAAATGACCACCAATACATCCACTGTTTCTAGGGCCACTTTCTTAAGTACTCTGAGATGCAGACTATCAGACCCTGGGGATTTATCGGCCTTCAATCCCATCAATTTCCCTAACACAATTTCCTGACTAAAGGATTTCCCTCAGTTCCTTCTTCTCGCTCGACCCTCGGTCCCCTAGTATTTTCGGGAGGTTATTCGGTGTCTTCCTTAATGAAGACAGAATCAAAGTATTTGTTCAATTGGTCTGCCATTTCCTGGTTTCCCATTATGAATTCACCTGATTCTGACTACAAGGGATCTACATTAGTCTTCACTAATTTTTTTTCTCTTCACATATCTATAGAAGTTTTTGCAGTCAGTTTTTATGTTCCCTGCAAGCTTACTCTCATACGCTATTTCCCTCCTCCTAATTAAACCCTTAGTCGTCCTCTGCTGATTTCTAAATTTCTCCCAGTTCTCAGGTTTGCTGCTTTTCCTGGCCAATTTATATGCCTCTTCCTTGGATTTAACACTATCCCTAATTTTCCTTGGTAGCCACGGTTGAGCCTCCTTCCCCATTTTATTTTTACGCCAGACAGGGATGTACAATTATTGTAGTTCATCCATGTGATCTTTAAACGTCTGCCAGTGCCTATCCACCGTCAACCCTTTAAGTATCATTCGCTAGTCTATCCTAGCCAATTCACGTCTACCATTGAAGTTATCTTTCTTTAAGTTCAGGACTCTTGCATAAAGTGAATGTTGAATTAAGTAATTTAACAGTTCTTAGTGGAAGGGATCCACAGTACACTGACTTCTTAAAACAAATTTCACCTTTAGCACAGACCATATCCTGCTCAATTTTGAACATATTCAGAATTAGCTTTCAAGACATGAAATTTTAAAAATATAATCCTACAGCAGGAATTGTTTGCGCATTTTCTGGAACACAAATTTTGTTTCAGTAATACTTCTTTCTGCAATAATATCCACGGGTTATCTCTTGAAAACGGACAATAAAAACTTTTTACACTCAAAAGATTTGCAATATCTTCTTTGTTAAACAAAATACAATGTCTGGTAATTTCTTTGGAGCTGTAGCTGCTAATGTTACTGAAGTGCAGTGCAAATCCTGTTGGTGCGCAAGCGAGGTTTGCGACGCATTGCCGGCAAAGTTGGAGCAGCTTTGAGGCGATTCCTGATTTATGTTTAACTTAGTAACTTGCCAACTGGTTACTGTGTTTGCATGGGTTGGGGAATGAAAACCATGAAAGTATTTCTTGTTCACAGCATAGACAGCATTGTCATTTTTCAAGAAAATGCTATTGATTGCTGCTTTGAAACCCTCACGTTGGGTCTCCTTCACCATTTGGTTGCTCAGGTGATGATCTCCCATTCTTCAACTACAACATATCCAAAACTCAGCTGATAGACTGCTGTCCCACTCAGTCGTGCTCGCCCATCAGCCTCCTTCCTCACTGATACACACCAGCTCCCTCTCACTTAATGCATTTATTTTAAAATCCTCAACTTCAAATCCTTCCAAAGCAACAACCTAGTCTAGCTCTACAATATCCTCTATTCTAACTTCCCACACCCTCAGTCTTCTGACCCTTTACATCCTTCTCAATTCATCCCATCATTGCTGGTAGAATCATTCTTATCCAAACCCTCTGTGCTTAAGGCAGCAGGATACTTTCCTTTACGGAGTAAATGCCGCCAACGAACTGGAAGCTGTGCTAAAAGAATACTGTGCACTCCAACAACCAGAAGCATGATGTTTCTATTTTTTTTTAAATGATCATGCCAACGAGCTCGCTCCCTTCCCGACTTTTTCCCCAGCTCGCTCCCTTCTTAACATTCTTCGTTTAGCCGGCTTTAGCCACTCCAATGACGAACCAGCAGCATGGATGTGGAGACAACTTCAGGGAGTGTCCTATTTGAAGCCAAAGAGCTGATTCAGAGTTGTGGGACACCAGGAAACCAGGCTGCAGTCTGGGAATCTAGATCCAGTCATTGTCTAGTTGGCTCGCAGCCCAATTTGAAGTCATAGTCCCCACTGTTTAACCATAGTTGTTAGTGAATCAGTAACTAGGTGAGCATAGCTTTAAGATCATCAAAAGAATAATGATAGGTTAATGCTCGACTAGCATTAGCAGTTGGAAGCAGAATCCATAACAACTTTTAAAACAACTTGTATTTATTTAGCACCTTCAACGTAGTGAAACGTCCCAGGGTGCTTCACGGGAGTATTATGAGACAAAAAAATTGACACCGAGCCACAAAGGAGAAATTAGGGAAAGTGACCAAAAGCTTGGTCAAAGAGGTAGGTTTTAACAAGCACCTTGAAGGAGGAAAGAGAGGTAGAGAGGTGGAAAGGTTTATGAAGGGAATTCCAGAGCTTGGAGCCTAGGCAACAGAAGGCAAGGCCACCAATGATTGAGCGATTATAATCAGGGATGCTCAGGAGGGCAGAATTAGAGGAGCGCAGACATCTCGGGCGGGGGGGGGGGGGGGGGGGGGGGGACGACGACAGTGGGAAGAGATTACAGATAGGGAGGGGCGATGCCATGGAGGAATTTGAAAACAAGGATGAGAATTTTGAAATCGAGGCGTTACTTAACCGGGAACCAATGCAGGTCAGCGAGCACAGGGGTGATGGGTGAGTGTGACTTGGTGCAAGTTAGGATATGGGCAGCCGTGGGAATAAAAAAGGGGAATAAATACTTGGTGGAAAAAAAATAAAGATTTTAATGGGGCAGGAGAAAGTGGTTAGCTTTTTACAGAAAGCCAGCTCAAGCACAACAGACCAAATGGCTTTCTTATGTGCTGCAAAATTCTAGAGAGCTCATCAGTACCATCATCGAGTTATAATGATCTGGAAGCCGCTGCCTGAAAGGGCACTGGAAGCTGATTCAATAGCAACAATCAAAAGGGAATTGGATAAATACTTGAAAATGAGAAATTTGCACGGCTATGGCTCTTTAGCAGGGAATGGGATTAACTGGATACCTCTTTCAAAGAGCCAGCACAGGCACGATGGGCTGTTTGGCATCAGGAAAGCAAATGGTATGTTCGCCTTTATTACAAAAGGATTGGAATACAATTGTTGCAATTATCTGGGATTTGGTGAGACCACACCTGGAGTACTGTGTACTGTTTTGGTCTCCTTACCCAAGGAAGAATATACTTGCCATAGAGGGAGTGCAACAAAGGTTCACCAGACTGATTCCTGGGATGGGGGGATATTGTCCTATGAGGAGAGATTGAGTAGACTCAGCCTATATTCTCCAGAGTTTAGACAAATGAGGGGTGATCTCATTGAAACATACAACATTCTTACAGGGCTTGGCAGGGAGGATGTTTCCCCTGGTTGGGGAGTCTAGAACCAGGGGTTAGTCTCAGAATAAGGGGTCGGCCATTTAGGACTGAGAGGAAGAGAAACTTCTTCACCCAGAGGGTGGTGAATTTTTCTCTACCCCAGAGGGCTGTGGCAGCTCAGTCATTGAGTATATTCAAGACAGAGATTGATAGATTTTTTGGATATTAAGGGAATCAAGGGAAATGGGGATAGGGCCAGAAGGTGCCGTTGAGGTCGAAGATCAGCCATGATCTTATATGAATAGTGGAGCAGGCTCAAGGGGCCGAATGGCCCACTCCTGCTCCTAATTGTTATGTTCTTATGTACATTGGTAGCTTGTGTTAGAAACATAGAAAATAGATGCAGGAGTAGGCCATTCGGCCCTTCGAGCTTGCACCGTCATTCAATAAGATCATGGCTGATCATTCCTTCAGTACCCCTTTCCTGCTTTCTCTCCATACCCCTCAACCGTAAGGACCATATCTAACTCCCTCTTGAATATATCCAATGAACTGGCATCAACAGCTCTCTGCGGCAGGGAATTCCACAGGTCAACAACTCTGAGTGAAGAAGTTTCTCCTCATCTAAGTCCTAAATGGCCTACCCCTTATCCTAAGACTATGTCCCCTGGTTCTGGACTTACCCAACTTCGAGAACATTCTTCCCACATCTAACCTGTCCAGTCCCGTCAGAATCTTATATGTTTCTATGAGATCCCCTCGCATCCTTCTAAACGCCAGTGAATAAAGGCCCAGTTTATCCAGTCCCTCCTCATATGACAGCCCAGCCATCCCTGGAATCAGTCTGGTGAACCTTCGCTGCACTCCCTCAATAGCAAGAACGTCCTTCCTCAGACTAGGAGACCTATTCCAGGTGAGGCCTCACCAAGGCCCTGTACAATTGCAGCAAGACCTCCCTGCTCCTATATTCAAATCCCCTAGTTATGAAGGCCAACATACCATTTGCCTTCTTTACTGCCTGCTATACATGCGTGCCCACTTTCAGTGACTGATGAACTATGACACCCAGGTCTCGTTGCACCTCCCCTTTTTCTAGTCTGCCGCCATTCAGATAATATTTTGCCTTCGTGTTTTTGCCCCCAAAATGGATAACCTCAGATTTATCCACATTATACTGCATCTGCCCACTCACCTAATCTGTCCAAGTCACCCTGCAGCCTCTTAGTGTCCTCCTCACAGCTCACACCACCACCCAGTTTAGTGTCAGCTGCAAACTTGGAGATATTACACTCTATTCCTTCATCCAAATCGTTAATGTATATTGTAAAGAGCTGGGGTCCCAGCACTGATCCCTGCAGCACCCCACTAGTCACTGCCTGCCATTCTGAAAAGGACCCATTTATCCCGACTCTCTGCTTCCTGTCTGCCAACCAGTTCTCTATCCACGTCATCACATTACCCCCAATATCATACGCTATGATTTTGTACACCAATCTCTTGTGTGGGACCTTGTCAAAAGCCTTTTGAAAGTCAAAAAACATCACATCCACTGGTTCTCCCTTGTTCACTCTACTAGTTACATCCTCAAAAAATTCCAGAAGATTCGTCAAACATGATTTCCCTTTTATAAATCCATGCTGACTCGGTCCGATCCTATCCTATCACTGCTTTCCAAATGGGCTGCTATTTCATCCTTAATAATTGATTCCAACATTTTCCCCACTACTGATGTCAGGCTAACCGGTCTATAATTACCCGCTTTCTTTCTCCCTCCTTTTTTAAAAAGTGGTGTTACATTAGCTATCCTCCAGTCCATAGGAACTGATTCAGAGTCGATAGACTGTTGGAAAATTATCACCAATGTATCCACTATTTCTAGGGCCACTTCCTTAAGTACTCTGGGATGCAGACTATCAGGACCCGGGGATTCATCGGCCTTTAATCCCATCAATTTCCCTGACACAATTCCCACCTAATAAGGATATCTTTCAGTTCCTCATTCTCACCAGACCCACTGTCCCCTAGTACATTCGGAAGGTTATTTGTATCTTCCTTTGTGAAGACAGAACCAAAGTATTGGTTCAATTGGTCTGCCATTTCTTTGTTCCCAATTATAAATTCACCTGAATCCAACTGCAAGGGACCTACGTTTGTCTTTACTAATTTTTTTCTCTTCACATTTATAGAACCTTTTGCGGTCAGTTTTTATGTTCCCTGCAAGCTTCCTCTCGTAAACTATTTTCCCCTTCTTAATTAAACCCTAGTCCTCCTCTGTTGAATTCTAAATTTCTCCCAGTCCTCAGGTTTGTTGCTTTTTCTAAGCAATTTATATGCCTGTTCCTTGATTTTAACACTATCCTTAATTTCTCATTAGCCACAGTTGAGCCACCTTCCCAGTTTTATTTTTACTCCAGACAGGGATGTACAATTGCTGAAGTTGATCCATGTGATCTTTAAATGTTTGCCATTGCTTATCCACCATCAACCCTTTAAGAATCATTTGCCAGTCTATTCTAGCCAATTCACACCTCATACCGTCAAAGTTACCTTTCCTTAAGTTCAGGACCCTAGTTTCTGAATTAACCGTGTCACTCTCCATCTTAATAAGGAGATAATGTTTATATAGATTCATTGATATTTCTATAATGAACTGAGACCTATCTAAAGAACTTCCCCTCCCCCTTCAGTTGCTGGAGAATTCTATTTAACGGTTGTGGAACTTGCACAACATTTCAAACCCAGTCAGTGATGCTGACTTCTTCACTCAGCAACTCGAATTAAGTCAAGCTGCGGTGTGGGATGTGGACAGCGCAGCCCGACCCGGGGACTGATCCTCGGGGACAGCTGGCCTGGGGGCGGCCTGTGTCTGGCTCCCTGGAACTCCAGCACCGGGGTGTGAAGGCCGAGCTGGGGGCCCCCCTCGCGCGCAACCCCCCGGGGGCCCTCCTCCCCTACCTCCCACTCCTCCAGCAGCCTCGCCATGTCGGCATCGTTGTAATCGCGGATGTCCTTCTTCTTCTTGCCGGTCTTCGGCCGATTCTCGTCCCCGGCAGCGCCCAGGACCAGCACTAGGATCAACAACAGACAGTACGCCCAGCCCGCCGCCATCTTACCCCAACCGCCGGAGCACGCGCCGTCCCCCGCCAATCACCGCGCTCCCCCTCAGGCACCCGCCAATCACCGCGCATCCCTCCGGCACCCGCCAATCACCTCTTGCTGGGCGGGTCCCGCCCATGTTGGGACGTGTACCAATTGGATTATTGAAGCCTGGTTAGGCCGCGCCCCCTCCCCAATCAGTGCGCAGTGCGCAGACTCGTGTTACAATGAACTTGGTCCTTGTCGCTGAATGATACAGGAGGGCGGCTATTACTACAGACCATGAGCTTGGTGGTAGATTTGAGGGCCTGGTCTTCGAACACACTTTTCCTCAGGTGGCCGAAGGCTGCAGTGGCGCACTGGAGTCGGTGTTGGAGCTCGTCGTCAATGCCTGCTCTTGTTGATAGGAGGCTCCCGAGGTATGGGAAATGGTCCACGGTGTCCAGGGCCACACCGTGGATCTTGATGAGTGGGGGGCAGTGCTGTGCCCTCCTGTATGGCTCAGAGACATGGACCATGTACAGTACACACCTCAAGTTGCTGGAGAAATATCACCAACGATGTCTCTGCAAAATCATGGGAGGACAGACGCACCAACATTACCGTGCTTGTCCAAGCCAACATCCCCAGCATTGAAGCGCTGACCACACTCTACCAGCTCCGCTGGGCAGGCCACATGGTTCGCATGCCAGACATGAGACTCCCAAAGCCAGCGCTCCACTCGGAACTCCTTCACAGCAAATGAGCCAAAGGTGGGCAGAGGAAACATTACAAGGACACCCTCAAAGCCTCCCTGATAAAGTGCGACATCCCTACTGATACCTGGGAATCCCTGGCCCAAGACCGCCCTAAGTGGAGGAAGTGCATCCGAGAGGGCGCTGAGCACCTCGAGTCTCATCGCCGAGAGCCTGCAGAAATCAAGCACAGGTAACGGAAGGAGCATGTGGCAAATCAGTCCGACCCACCCTTTCCCTCGACGACTATCTGTCCCACCTGTGACAGGGACTGTGGTTCTCGTATTGGACTGTTCAGCCACCAAAGAACTCACTTCAGGAGTGGAAGAAAGTCTTCCTCGATTCCGAGGGACTGACTATGATGATGATGATGATGAACATTGCGGCACAAACACATCCATTGGCATTGCTGGGAGGCTGCTTTCCTATGGGAGTAGCAAAACAAATCAAATTTCAATATCTAAGTCAGATATCCAGGCCAAAGCATCTGGTAACAGCGTGCATTTGTTGCAGGCTGCCAGTGACTTTTCTCTGAGGGCAGTGCTCAATGATGTGCCCCAGGGTCTGATTTGGGTGAAGAAATCCCTCCTCATCTCGGTCCTAAATGGCTTCCCCCTTATCCTTAGACTGTGTCCCCTGGTTCTGGACTTCCCCAACATTGGGAACATTCTTCCTGCATCTAACCTGTCTAACCCCGTCAGAATTTTAAACGTTTCTATGAGGTCCCCTCTCATTCTTCTGAACTCCAGTGAATACAAGCCCAGTTGATCCAGTCTTTCTTGATAGGTCAGTCCCGCCATCCCGGGAATCAGTCTGGTGAACCTTCGCTGCACTCCCTCAATAGCAAGAATGTCCTTCCTCAGGTTAGGAGACCAAAACTGTACACAATACTCCAGGTGTGGCCTCACCAAGGCCCTGTACAATTGTAGCAACACCTCCCTGCCCTTGTACTCAAATCCCCTCGCTATGAAGGCCAACATGCCATTTGCTTTCTTAACCGCCTGCTGTACCTGCATGCCAACCTTCAATGACTGATGTACCATGACACCCAGGTCTCTTTGCACCTGCCCTTTTCTTAATCTGTCACCATTCAGATATTAGTCTGTCTCTCTGTTTTTACCACCAAAGTGGATAACCTCACATTTATCCACATTATACTTCATCTGCCATGCATTTGCCCACTCACCTAACCTATCCAAGTCGCTCTGCAGCCTCATAGAATCCTCCTTGCAGCTCACACTGCCACCCAACTTAGTGTCATCCGCAAATTTGGAGATACTACATTTAATCCCCTCGTCTAAATCATTAATGTACAGTGTAAACAGCTGGGGCCCCAGCACAGAACCTTGCGGTACCCCACTAGTCACTGCCTGCCATTCTGAAAAGTCCCCATTTACTCCTACTCTTTGCTTCCTGTCTGACAACCAGTTCTCAATCCATGTCAGCACACTACCCCCAATCCCATGTGCTTTAACTTTGCACATTAATCTCTTGTGTGGGACCTTGTCGAAAGCCTTCTGAAAGTCCAAATATACCACATCAACTGGTTCTCCCTTGTCCACTCTACTGGAAACATCCTCAAAAAATTCCAGAAGATTTGTCAAGCATGAGTTCCCTTTCACAAATCCATGCTGACTTGGACCTATCATATTACCTCTTTCCAAATGCACTGCTATGACAACCTTAATAATTGATTCCATCATTTTACCCACTACCGATGTCAGGCTGACCGGTCTGTAATTCCCTGTTTTCTCTCTCCCTCCTTTTTTAAAAAGTGGGGTTACATTGGCTACCCTCCACTCCATAGGAACTGATCCAGAGTCAATGGAATGTTGGAAAATGACTGTCAATGCATCCACTATTTCCAAGGCCACCTCCTTAAGTACTCTGGGATGCAGTCCATCAGGCCCTGGGGATTTATCGGCCTTCAATCCCATCAATTTCCCCAACACAATTTCCCGACTAATAAGGATTTCCCTCAGTTCCTCCTCCTTACTAGACCCTCCGACCCCTTTTATATCCAGAAGGTTGTTTGTGTCCTCCTCAGTGAATACCGAACCAAAGTACTTGTTCAATTGGTCTGCCATTTCTTTGTTCCCCGTTATGACTTCCCCTGATTCTGACTGCAGGGGACCTACGTTTGTCTTTACTAACCTTTTTCTCTTTACATATCTATAGAAACTTTTGCAATCCGTCTTAATGTTCCCTGCAAGCTTCTTCTCGTACTCCATTTTCCCTGCCCTAATCAAACCCTTTGTCCTCCTCTGCTGAGTTCTAAATTTCTCCCAGTCCCCGGGTTCTCTGCTATTTCTGGCCAATTTGTATGCCACTTCCTTGGCTTTAATGCTATCCCTGATTTCCCTTGATAGCCACGGTTGAGCCACCTTCCCTTTTTTATTTTTACGACAGACAGGAATGTACAATTGTTGTAGTTCATCCATGCGGTCTCTAAATGTCTGCCATTGCCCATCCACAGTCAACCCCTTAAGTATCATTCGCCAATCTATCCTAGCCAATTCACGCCTCATACCTTCAAAGTTACCCTTCTTTAAGTTCTGGACCATGGTCTCTGAATTAACTGTTTCATTCTCCATCCTAATGCAGAATTCCACCATATTATAGTCACTCTTCCCCAAGGGGCCTCGCACAACGAGATTGCTAATTAATCCCCTCTCATTACACAACACCCAGTCTAAGATGGCCTCCCCCCTAGTTGGTTCCTCGACATATTGGTCTAAAAAACCATCCTTATGCACTCCAGGAAATCCTCCTCTACCGTATTGCTTCCAGTTTGGTTAACCCAATCTATGTGCATATTAAAGTCACCCATTATAACTGCTGCACCTTTATTGCACGCACCCCTAATTTCCTGTTTGATGCCCTCCCCAACATCACTACTACTGTTTGGAGGTCTGTACACAACTCCCACTAACGTTTTTTGTCCTTTGGTATTCTGCAGCTCTCCCCATATAGATTCCACATCATCCAAGCTAATGTCCTTCCGAACTATTGCCTTAATTTGCTCCTTAACCAGCAATGCTACCCCACCTCCTTTTCCTTTTATTCTATCTTTCCTGAATGTTGAATACCCCTGGATGTTGAGTTCCCAGCCCTGATCATCCTGGAGCCACGTCTCCGTAATCCCACTTGGATGAAGGGACCGAGTGTAATGTAGCCAAATTTCCTGATGATACAAAGATAGGTGAGAAAGCGAGTTGTGAAGAGGACACAAAGAATCTGCAAAGGGATATAGACAGGCTAAGTGAGTGGGCAAAAATTGGCAGATGGAATATAATGTGGGTAAATGCGAGATTATCCACTTTGGTAGGAAGAATAAAAAAGCAAATTATTATTTAAATGGAGAGAGAGACTACAAAATACTGCGGTACAGAGGGATCTGGGGGTCCTTGTACATGAAACACAAAAAGTAAGCATGCAGGTACAGGAAGTAATTAAGAAGGCAAATGGAATATTGGCCTTTATTGCAAGGGGGATGAAGTATAAAAGTCGGGAAGTCTTGCTACAAATATACAGGGTGTTGGTGAGACAACACCTAGAGTACTGTGTACAGCTTTGGTCTCCTTATTTAAGGAGGGATATTCTTGCATTGGAGGCAGTTCAGAGAAGGCTGATTGCTGAGATGAGGGGGTTGTCTTATGAAGAAAGGTTGAGTAGGTTGGGCCTATACTCATTGGTGTTTCGAAGAATGAGAGATGATCTTATTGAAACATATAAGATTCTGAGGGGGCTCAACAGGGTCGATGCAGAGAGGATGTTTCTCCTCGCGGGGGAATCTCGAACTAGGGGGCATAGTTTCAGAATAAGGGTTCATCCAATTAAAATGGAAATGAGAGGAAGTTCTTCTTTCAGAGGGTTGTGAATCTTTGGAATTCTCTATCCCAGAGAACTGTGGAGGCTGAGTCATTGAATATATTTAAGGTGGTGATAGACAGATTTTTGAACGACACAGGTGTAAAGGGTTATGGGGAGCGGGTAGGGACGTGGAGCTGAGGCCAAGATCAGATCAGCCATGATCTTATTGAATTGCGGGCAGGCTCGAGGGGCCAAATGGCCTACTCCTGCTCCTATTTCTTATGTTCTTATGTTTGATCCTTCAGGTTGGACTCAGGGTGCTCTAAAAGGATCCATTCCATGTGTCACAGTTTTTCCAAGCATTTTGGTCATCAAAAGAATACAACCAGCAAATACATGCCGATCCAGCACGACTTGGAACAACCTACGACCAGCCCATTTCAAATCTATAAAGCGATTTTGGACTGTTGCCGAAGCCCTTCAGCGATCTCCCTTAGCCTTGATTACTGTTGGTACATTTACTACATTAAATTGTTAGCAAGATTGAATCCCATGGGACTAAAGGCACAGTGGCAACATGGATATGAAAATGGCCAAGGGGCAGAAAGGGCAGAGTTGTGGTGTACGCTTGTTTTTGGGACTGGAGAGAGATATACAGTGGTGCCCAGGATCACTGGTCTTTTCGATATATATTAATGACCTGGACCTGGGTATACAGGGCATAATTTCAAAGTTTGCAGATGACACAAAACTTGGAAATGTAGTAAACACTGAAGACTATAGTAACAGACTTCAGGAGGACATAGACAGACTGGCGAAATAGGCAGACACATGGCAGATGAAATTTAACACAGAAGTGTGAAGTAGGAAGAATGAGGAGAGACAATATAAACTAAATTATATAATTTTAAAGGGAGAGATCTGGGGGTGTACGTACACAAATCTTTGAAGGTGGCAGGGTTGGTTAAAATGGCTATTCAAAGGGCATATAGGATCCTTGGTTTTATAAATAGAGGCATTGAGTACAAAAGCGAGGGAGATGCTGCTAGACATTTATAAATCACTGGTTAGGCCTCAGCTGGAGTATTGTGTTAAATTCTAGACTCCACACTGTAGGAAGGACATGAATGTCGAGGGAATGGTATCAGGCATGTGAGAGTTCAGTTACGTGGAGAGACTGGAGAATCTGATTGTTCTCGGCAGAGCAGAGATGGTTAACGGGAGATTTAATAGAGGCATTGAAGGGCTTTGTCAGAGTATACAAGGGGAAGCGGTTCCCAGTGGCAGCAGGGTTGATAACCCGAGGACACAAATTTAAGGTAATTGGTGAAAGAGCCGGAGGGGGGGGGGCGGGCGGGCGGGGGGGCTGTAGGAGGAGAATTTTTTCACACAGCGAGTTGTTGTGATCTGGAATGCGCTGCCTGAAAGGGCGGTGGAAGCAGATTCAATAGTAACTTTCAAAGGGGAATTGCATCTATACTTGAAAAGGTAACATTTACAGGGTTAGGGTTAGCAGGGGGGATTGGGCCTAATTGGATAGCTCTTTCAAAGAGCTGGCCCAGGGAGGATTGGCCGAATGGTCTTCTGTGCTGCGTGATTCTGTGATTCTGCGATTCTATGGTACATCAGTGCAAGTTGTTGTCAGAGACAGGGCTCAAGTGACAGGAGCATGATGGAATATTTGTCTTGCCCGGGTGGCTGGGTGCAGCTGCAATAGCACTTAAGAGGTTTGTCACCATCCGGAGTGTTCCCTCGATCAGTCCCCCTGCAACTGGACTCGATATCCACCCCCTCCACCACTGGCGCATCGTGGCTGCAGTACATGCCATGTACAGGATGCACTGCAGCAACTCACCGAGGTTACGTCGACAACATTTTCGCTCTCCTGTGACCTCTACCGGCGAGCACAACTTCAGCCATGGTGTGGTAACCTCAACACCGCCTCCAGTGCGCCAGCACAGCCGAAGAGTGTTCGAAGACGAGGCCCTAAAATTTGCCACCAAGCTCATGATCTACAGGGCTGTAGTAATACCCGCCCTCCAGTATGACTCAGAGACATGGACCATGTACAGTAGACACCTCAAGTCGCTGGAGAAATACCACCAACGATGCCTCCGCAAGATCCTACAAATTTCCTGGTAGAACAGACGCACTAACATTAGCATCCTCGATCAGACCAACATCCACAGCATTGAAGCACTGACTACACTTGATCAGCTCCGCTGGGCAGGCCGCGTCATCCGCATGCCAGACACGAGACTCCTGAAACAAGCGCTCTACTCGGAACTCCTTCATGGCAAACGAGCCAAAGGTGGACAGAGGAAGCGTTACAAGGACACCCTCAAAGCCTCCCTGGTAAAGTGCAGCATCCCCACTGACACCTGGGAGTCCCTGACCAAAGACCGCCCTGGGTGGAGGAGGCAGATGCGGAAGGGTGCTAAGCGCCTCGTGACTCGTCAGCGAGTGCATGCAGAAGACGAGTGCAGGCTACGAAAGGAACATGCGCCAAACCTGTCCCATCCTTTCTTACCCTCAACGACTATCTGTCCCACCTGTGGCAGGGACTGTGGCTCTCGCATTGGACTGTTCAGCCACCTTAGGACTCTTTCGATTCCGAGGGACTGCCTATGATGATGGGTAACATCATCAGTGAGTTCCCCTCCGAGTCACACACTATCCGGACATGGGCATATGTCACCTTTCCTTCATCACTGGGTCAGTATCCTGAAATTCCTCATCTAATACCATGGTGGGGATACTATCACCACAAGGAGAAGGCCCAACATCATTTTCTCAGGGCAAATAGGGATGGGCACGAAATGCCGGCCTTGCCAATGCGGCCAATGGAACAATTAAAACGAAATTGGGAATTTTACCACAAACAATCTGCTAATCAAAAAGTGCAGTGTTATTTCCCAGCAATTAGCTATGGATGATTAAAAACACCAATCAAAAAATGATTACGTGACAAACTAGAGCTTTCCAGCAGGATGTTATGACAATGCTGTATCCTGGCCCGAACTATGAACCGACACACTTGTTGCTGCGGATAGACTGCCCAGCAACAGCAATACTACTTCCAATTTGTGAACAAAACAGCAGGTCTGTGTTATAAATTATAATAGTTTGTGAAATGAAAACAATGCAAATCATCACATTTTGTGGTTCAAATGACAATCAACACTTTGGGGCCGAAATTGACCGTTTTTAAAGCCCCGTTAGTGCCTTCCGAGGGCGCAATGGCGTTTTTGCCCAGGGGAGGTGGCGGAGGAAATTGCCCCGGAGGTTTGGGCGGCACTTTGCTGGTAGCACCGCGCCCCGCGATGAGTGCCCTGGGCCAAATCACAACCGGCGATACGCCGACCCCTCAGCGCCCCGCGGGGGAAATTTCCCAATGGCGGGCATCCGCCTCTGGGAGCCCCTTAAAGAGGAGGCATTTAGCGCCCCAGGCTGCCATTTAAATTGGCGGACGCCATCGTGCAGCCGGGCACTCCGTTTTGTGTGCTGGGCCGCTGGCCCAGTCGATCGTGCTACTTGTGGCCCCTGGTGACGGAATATCCGTGTAGCACAGGTCTCCTCAGCACCGTGCTGTCGCCCCGGGAGTGCCGGAGACAGCGCTCCGCTTCCTTGGAGGGGCGCATGACCCAATTCCATATCGGGGGCGGGACCGCCAGGCTGGGCGATTAAAGTCCCAGCCCGGAAGGTTACCTCTCCCAATCGGGGCGAGGGCCAATTTGGCCCCCCTTTAAATTTCCCTGTTGTGGTTAATTACGTTATCTGAACCCCCTCGGTGAGACTATTCCTTCCCACTGATCACTTCCTCGATGTGGTACCTGTAGATATTTCCCAGCAAGCCTGAAATGTAGGTGTGTCGGTTTGGCTCAGTCCGTTGGGTCAATGGCTGTCCCACTGCAGGACTTCAGCACCAAATCCAGGCTGACACTTCAGTGCAATACATTTGTGGGCACTCAGTAGGCACAGGGATCAATCCAGTGAGATCCAAGGTGCACTCGACACTGGGCAACAGGCTTCATTATCTTGTGCTGAGGATACCTTGTAGGTGTCCTCAGGCAACTCACCGGCGAGGAGGAATGGAAGAACGGACTGCTGCCACGCCAGTCGTTGCTCTCAGGTAAGCAAGGTGACCAGGAAGCGGGGGGGATTGGAAAAGCAGCGATCGGGAAGGGGGACTGGGAAGGCAGGACTGGGAAGGTGCCGACTGGAAGGGTGCAACTGGGAAGTGGGGATTGGGAAGGGGGCAATCGTGTTGGCGATCGGAGGAATGAGCGGTGGCCAGGGGATGGGAGTGGTAGCGATCCAGGTCTGGGGGAGCGCTGGCCAGCAATAGTCTGTGGTTTTAATGTGGTGTCACGAGGAGCGTCGGGGTGTACAAGAAATAGCTTGGCCTGCTCACATTCAGGTAAGTATATTCAAAAATCTGACCTTGTAGTTGTGGCCTAACATACTGGCCCTTTAAGCACTGCCTGTTAGGCCGCAGGCAGACCTGATTGACAAACCAATCTTGCAGTGGGGGCCTCAAACAGGCCTGTGCAAAGGGCCTAACACCTGCTTCAGGTGTGGGCACTTCAGGCTAAGAGCATTTAGCACTTTTCTTCAAGACTCTGCAACCCACAGCTCGGGCCTCCCCCTCACTTCCAGTTCAATTTAAGTTATGTTGCCGATGATGTCATCAAGCTGTGACTTTGGAATGTTAATTAGGCCCCTGCCTGCCTTTTGTGGGAGTTTCGTCAATGACCTGTTTTCTGTATGTTAAAATTTAAAGGGCCGGGAATGGGGTCCTGTTAGGGTCAGGTTGCTCACTCCTGATAGTTTTACAGCACCCCTCCGTCCCCCGACCCGCTCCTGCTGGTGGGGGTGGCAGAGGGAGAGGTTTAAAATCCAGGCCTATTATTAAGTAACTGAAAACGGAAAATCAGCAACAACAGCTTGCATTTATATAGCGCGTTTAACATAGCAAAACATCCCAAGACGCTTCACAGGAGCGTAATTGAACAACAAATGGCACCGAGCTAAAGAAGCAGACATTAAAACTGGTGACCAAAGGCTTAGTCATAAAGGTAGGTTTTAAGGACCATCTTAAAGGAGGAGAGAGAGAGGTAGAGAGGTTTAGGGAGGGAATTCCAGAGCTCAGGGCCGAGATGGCTGAAGGCATGGTCACCATCGGTGGGGCGAAAGAATGGGATATACCTAAGTCCAGAATCAGAGGAGCGCAGAGATCTCAGAGGGTTGACGTTGTGTATGCTGTAAAGGACTGTCCCCTCAGTACAGATTCACACGAGTCATGTAGTGAAGTCAAGGTCACTCTGGACCTGCACCTTTATTTCACAGCTCTGGAATGCTGCACTTGCCTGAGACCTGTCCTTATACATCTGTCTCTTGCAAGTGCACCCCTGGTGGTAAGGTATGCTGGTGGTTACAGGTCATATCTTATTACGGTCATGTATAGCATGTTAGGATACAGTTATATATAATAATGTAAGATACATGGCATATGCAATAACTGTTAGACTGAGTACTGTTTAACTCCAAGAGGTATGATCTTGGCTCTGCTTTATTAAGGCTCCAAAGTGCATATATACAAAATGGCTGGCCTTTTATACTTGGGCTGCACACATATGACAATACCCCCCCTCTGAGATATTAACACAGTCTTTTACAAATTGAGACGGTCTGGTGTTTTACGCTCCCAGGTTGATCATCTTAGTTTAACTCCAGCCTTGGGTGAGTGTTCAGAGTCTGTTATAACTGGTGACTGGGTGGCTGACCTGGTGGGAGTGGCAATGGCCATGGCAGGGATTGAAAGTCCATTTTCATTGAACATGTCAGTGATTGAAAGTCCCGATTCACTGATGACCACTGAGTCCTCTGATGACTGGGGGTAGGTTGGTTGGTCATCGATTGTCTTTTCCTCCGACTGTTCCGGTTCGTCTGTATGCCGCAGCTTTGTCTGATCCACATGTTTCCTGCATGTTTGCCCATTTTTGAGCTTGACAATAAACACTCTGTTTCCCTCCTTGGCCATGACAGTACCAGCGATCCACTTTGGACCCTGACCATAATTCAGAACATATACAGGATCATTTACAGAAATATCGCGTGACACAGCTGCGCGATCGTGATACCCTTGCTGACTTTGTCTTCTATATTCAACATGATTATTCAAGTCAGGGTGTATAAGAGATAGCTTGGTCTTAAGACCGCTCTTCAGCAGGCGAGATCCTGGTAAGCATGTGTGGTCTTGTCCTGTAACTAAGCAGTATGCATGACAAGCGGGTCTGCAGTGACCTTTGGGTTACTCACTTCATACTCTGCTTTATGATTTGGACAGCACGTTCTGCTTGCCCATTGGTGCTGACCTTACATGTTTGATACCATTGAGTTTCATGAACTCTTGAAACTCCTGACTGGTGAAGCACGATCTGTTGTCGTTAACAACGATGTCAGGCAGACCATGTGTCGCGAACATGACACTGAGATTCTCAATGGTAGCTGTGGATGTGCTGGATGACATGATTATACACTCTATCCACTTCGAATATGCATCTACCATAACTAAAAACATCTTCTCCAGGAAGGGACCTGCAAAGTCTATATGGATCCTAGACCATGGTTTGGACGGCCACGATCACAGACTCAGCGACGATTCCGCTGGTGCTTTGCTGAGTTGCATGCAAGTGTTGCACTGATGCACACATGATTCCAGCTCAGAGTCAATTCCCGGCCACCATACATGAGACCTGGCGATGGCTTTCATCATTACAATGCCGGGATGTGTGCTATGTAGCTCACGTACAAATTTCTCTCTCCCTTTCTTCGGCATACCAACACGATTGCCCCACAGTATACAGTCCGACCGAATAGACAGTTCATCTTTGCGATGAATGTAAGGTTTGGTATCCTTGCACATTTGCTTGGGTATGGCAGACCAATCACCTTTGTGGTGCAACTCTTCACCACCAATAAAATCGGGTCCTGACTGGTCCAGGTCTTAACTTGTTGAGCCGTGACAGGGGATCCTTCACTCTCAAAGGTGTCCATGACTAACAATAGGTCTGCCGCTTGTGGCGTTTCCACCTCCGGTGTGGGCAACAGCAGACGGCTCAAAACATCGGCACAATTCTCGGTGCCAGGTCTATGGCGAATTACATAATCATAAGCGGATAATGTCAGCGCCCACCTCTGGATGCGGGATGAAGCATTGGTATTGATACCTTTGTTTTCAGAGAACAGTGAAATGAGTGGATTGTGATCTGTCTCCAAATCAAACCGAAGACCAAACAGGTACTGATGCATCTTTTTAACCCCATATGTACAGGCTAGTGCTTCTTTCTCTACCATGTTCTTTCCGCTTTAGACAAACTTTTTGAAGCATATGCGACAGGTTGAAGTTTACCCGACTCATTAACTTGTTGGAGTACACAACCAATTCCATATGATGAAGCATCATAGGCCAGTATTAAACATTTATATGGGTCATAATTTACTAGCAGCTTGTTAGAGCAAAGCAGATTAGTGGCTTTCTCAAAAGCTCTGTCTTGAGACGCACCCCACACCCAGTTGTCGCCTTTTAGCAGCATGTGCAGTGGTTCTAATAAGGTGCTCAATTTAGGTAGGAAGTTATCGAAGTAGTTGAGTAGACCCAAGAACGAACACAACTCCATCACATTCTGCAGCTTGGATGCATCCTTGATGGCCTTGGTTTTTGTGTCTGTGGGCCTGTTGCCGTCAGCAGCAATTTTCCTCCCCAGGAATTCGACCTCTGGTGCCGTGAAGACTCACTTCGAGTGTTTCAGTCTGAGTCCCACTTTGGCCAGACGATGTAAAACCTCTTCCAGGTTGTTCAGACGTTCCTCAGAGCCACGACCTGTGATCAGGATGTCATCTTGGAACACGACAGTTCTGGGAATGGACTTCAGTAGACTCTTCATGTTCCTCTGAAATATTGCTGCAGCCAAGCAAATTCCAAAAGGCCACCTGTGATAAATAAACAGTCCTTTATGCGTGTTAATGCACGTAAGTCTCTTTGATGTCTCGACCAGCTCCTGTGTCATGTAGACTGACGTCAAGTCCAGTTTGGTGAATGATTTCCCCTCGGCTAGCATTGCAAACAAGTCATCAGCCTTCAGTAACAGGTACTGATCCTGCTTCGAAACCCTGTTGATCATAGCCTTGTGGTCTCCACAGACTCTGACAGTGCCATCACTTTTAAACACAGGAACAATGGGGCTGGCCCATTCATTAAATTCAACCGGTGGTATAATCCCTTCACGCTGGAGTCTGTCCAGTTCGATTTCGACCTTCTTCCTCATCATATACGGAACTGCCTGAGCTTTATGATGGACGGGTCTTGCATCCGAGTGCACGTGGATCTGCATCTTGGCTCCCGTGAAGTTGCCAATGTGTAATTCGAACAGCGAGGAGAACTTGCTCAGTACTTGGGCACATGTATCTTGTCCTATGACAACGCCTTAATGTCGTTCCAATTGTATCTGATTTTTTTCAAGCCAATTCCTGCCGAACAGCATTGGGCCATTGCCTGGGACAATCCATAGCGGTAACTCGTGAACCGCACCGTCATACGACACTTTAATTGTGACACTGCCAATCACCGTTATGAGTTCTTTGGTGTACGTGCGCAACTTGGCATTGACTGGACTCAGCCTGGGCCTCACAGCCTTAGTATCCCACAGCTTGTCGAATGCCCTCTGGCTCATTATTGATTGATTCGCTCCCATCTCCAGTTTCATCAATACCGGCACCCCATTAAATTTCACGTTGATCATTATCGGTTTGCTCTTAGTTAGGAACGAGTGCAGTCCATGCACTTCCTCTGGTATCTCAGATTGCGTATCCGGATCCACGCTAGTCTGACCATCATCCTCCACGTGGTGTGTCGCAGCATGCTTGCTCATCTGCAGACACTTGCGCTGGAGATGCCCCACTCTCAGACAGCCTTTGCAACTATATTGCTTATATTGGCACTGACTGGTGTCAGTGATTTCCCCCACAACGCCAACACGGAGAAATCGGATGCATTCCCGCTGGCAGACTTTGGGTAGCCACAGGTTTCGCGTACACAGTCGGCCGGCCCTGCCATGTGCCGCTCTGCCGAACGTTAAATCAATCATATTTACAGTGCTTGCCGAGTTTCGATTTTTCACTGATATCTGCTTTAGACTTCTATCCGTCGTCATGCATGACTGAGCGATTGTGATGGCCCTGTTCAAGTCCAATGTCTCCGCCACCAGTGGTTTACACAGGATCACCTTGTGGTTGATGCCGATTACAAAGAAGTCCCGCAGCATGTCTGCCAATACAGCCCCGAACTTCTACGGTCCCGCTAGACATCTCAGGTCGGCAACGAATTCCGCCGCATTCTGGCCCTCTGAGCAAATGTGTGTGTAAAATCTGTATCTCGAGATGATGATGCCTTCGTCTGGCTGAAGGTGGTCCTGTACCAGTGTACACAATTCTTCATACGTCTTCTCTGTTGGACTCACAGGCAGGAGTAGATTCTTTATCAGACCATAAATGTTTGGACTGCAAACTGTGAGGAACACTGCCCGGTGCCGATCTGCACCGCCGACCTCCTCCATTTTGTTGGCCACGAAGAACTGGCTCAAATGGCTCACAAAGGCTTCCCAATCTTCTCCTTCCACAAATCGCTCCAACAATCCAATTGTGCTCAATTTGCATGCAAAGATTCTTGTTGCCTTGTCGCCAAATGTTGTGTATGCAATAACTGTTAGACTGAGTACTGTTTAACTCCAAGAGGTATGACCTTGGCTCTGCTTTATTAAGGCCCCAAAATGCATATATACAAAATGGCTGGTCTTTTATACTTGGGCTGCACACACGTGCGTGCAGCCCAATGGCCTCCAACAGTGTCGCCATCTAGTGGCTAGTGATCCCAAAAGTACATACATGACAGTTGTGGCGCTGGACGAGGTTACAGAGATAGGCAGTGGTGAGGCCATGGAGGGATTTGAAAACAAAAGTGAGAATTTTAAAATTGAGGCTTTGCCGGACCGGGAGCCAATGTAAATCCGTGAGCACAGGGGTGATGTGTTCGCATCAAACAAACAAAGCTCACATCTTAATGAAGCAGTAAATATTGTAAAGAACAGACACCATGCAGTAATTAGAAGGTTGTAATCTAATCTGGAGATTCATTTTATTGGTTATAACCTGCTCAAAATGGCTTTATAATTTATGATACTATAATCTAATCACGTGAATCCATTAGTTGGATTACAGCTATGTAATCACTCACAACTATCATATGGCTTTTTGCAGGCATGATTTAAATGAGTAATTTAGTAGATTAGTAGATTTATAAATCCAATAAGGAATTCAGGAGAAATTTCTTTACCTAGAGAGTGGTGAGAATATGGAACTCGTTACCACAGGGAGTGGTTAAGGCGAATAGCAGAGATGCATTTAACGGAAAGCTAGATGAGCACATAAGGGAGAAAGGAATAGAAGGATATGCTGATAAAGTTAGATGAAGTAGGGTGGGAGGAGGCTCCTGTGGAGCATAAACACCGGCATAGACCAGTTAGGCCGAATGGCCTGTTTCATAGAAAAATTACGACACAGAAGGAGGCCATTCGTCCCATCATGCCCGTGCTATAAATTCTATATAGAGCTAGAAATTCATTATAGCCCAGGAATGAGTGGTAGCATTAAAAAAGTTGGAGAATTAGTGCCAGGCGCTAATGCTTTAGACTGCATGCAAAACTCATTCTCACTGGTCAAAGAAATGATTAGCATGCTAATTTAAGCCTTAAAGCCCAAGCTCATTGGCATTACACTCAAAGGGTGGACCAATATTAGGTGCAGTCTAATCACAAGTCAGCGTTGCCGCAGGCTTTTTCCAGTTCTTAAAGGGGAGGTCCATTGATGCTGCAGAACCTCATTCTCAGTATTGCTGGTTCGCACCTGGGGGTCCCTGCAGATGGAGCACGCGGTGTCCACCGGCACGCTCAAGGCCTTTCGCGACCAGTGGGCACCAGAGGGACATGGAGTGCTTCATCACCTCCGGGATTAAAATTTTAATTTAATTTGTTAAAGTTCATTTAAACTTTTTTTGTTAATTTACAGTCTTTATTTGTTGTGCCCCTTATAGAATCATAGAAATTTATATCACGGAAGGAGGCCATTCAGCCCATCGTGTCCGCGCTGGCTGACAAAGAGCTACCCAGCCTAATCCCACTATCCAGCTCTTGGTCCATAGCCCTGCAGGTTACGGCACTTCAAGTGCACATCCAAGCACTTTTTAAATGTGGTGAGGGTTTCTGCCTCTACCACCCTTTCAGGCCGTGAGTTCCAGACCCCCACCGGCCTCTGGGTAAAGATATTTCCCCTTAAATCCCCTCTAAACCTTGTACCAATTATTTTAAATCTATGCCCCCTGGGTGTTGACCCCCCTGCTAAAGGAAATAGGTCCTCTCTATCCACTCTATCTAGGCCCCTCATAATTGTATACACCTCAATGAGGTCTCTCCTCAACCTCCTCTGTCCCAAAGAAAACAACCCTAGCCTATCCAATCTTTCCTCATAGCTAAAATTCTCCAGTCCAGGCAACATTCTCGTAAATTGCATATGTACCCTCTCTAGTGCGATCACATCCTTCCTGTAATGTGTTGACCAGAACTACACGCAGTACTCTAGTTGTGGCCTAACTAAAATTTTATACCGTTCAAGCATAACCTCCCTGCTCTTGTAATTTGTGCCTCGGCTAATAAAGGCAAGTATTCCGTATGCCATCTTAATCACCTTATCCACCTGGCCTGCTACCTTCAGGAATCTGTGGACATGCACTCCAAGGTCCCACTGTTCCTCTACACTTCTCAGTGCCCTACCATTTAATGTGTATTCCCTTTCCTTGTTAGCCCTCCCCAAATGCATTACCTCACACTTCTCTGGATTGAATTCCATTTGCCACTGTTCTGCCCACCTGATCAGTTGATTGATATCTTCCTGCAGTCTACAGCTTTCTTCTTCATTATCAACCACACGGCCAATTGTATGTGCCTCATTGGTTCACTTTTCCCTTCAGCGCATCTTTGGAATGGGAACAAGGGAAGCTTAACGAGTGCAGGGGTTCGTAAAGTGACAAAAGTATTTTTTTCAATGTTTACAGTAGATTTTTAGTGCAATACCACTATTAAAGCAGATTTTTTTCTTCATATTTTGGATATTTTAATTTTTCAGATTTATTTCAGAAAAACATTTAGGGGTAACATTTTAACACATCTCAAGGTAAGTTTTGTTTTGAAGTCTAGAAAGTCCGAAGGTTGCTGTCCGAGATGCGCTGCTCCTCTGTAAACTGCACAAAAAGGGTCTCATTGACTCCCCACTCAAATGTATTGAATGGTGTGAAGTTACGTAAGACCATAAGAAATAGGAGCAGGAGTCGGCCATTTGGCCCCTCGAGCCTGCTCCGCCATTTAATAAGATCTTGGCCTCAACTCCATTTCCCTGCCCGCTCCCCATAACCCTTGACTCCCCTTATCGTTCAAAAATCTGTCTATCACCGCCTTAAATATAATCAATGATTAAAGTTCCTGTACTAACATCATAGGTACGGATTAAAATTTCACAGAAAGTTGGGGCTTGTTCATTTAAGTCTAAGTACCCTTTTTAACAGCATGGTAATTACTGCCAAACAACCTCTCTGGCACTGAAAATTAACTTTTACAAGCATGGAGTCTCAATTCTTCAGCTTTTAATTATTGTTCGAGATCTAAAATTAAATAAAAAATGTTTTTTACTTTTTCTTTCTGTCTCTTGTAGCTCTCTCTCTTAATCCAATCCTTGTATCCCTCTCTTTATTTCACTGTGGGTAACACCCTCACCTCTGAGTCAGAAGGTTGTGGGTTCAAGTCCCACTCCAGGGGCTTGAGCACATAAATCTAGGCTGACACTCCAGTGCAGTACTGAGGGAGTGCTGCACTGTTGGAGGTGCCGTCTTTCAGATGCCCCGTTTGCCCTCTCAGGTGGACGTAAAAGATCCCATGGCACTATTTCGAAGAAGAACAGAGGGGTTATCCCTGGAGTCCTAGCCAATACTTATCCCTCAATCAATATTACTAAAACAGATTATCTGGTCATTATCACATTGCTGTTTGTGGGAGCTTGCTGTGTGCAAATTGAATCCAAAAGTTGTTACATGAATCTATAAAGAAAGAACATTCACAACCTCAGGATGTTCCAAAGTCCTTTACAGCCAATGAAGTGCCTTTGAAGTGTCGTCACTGGTGTAACTTAGAAACATAGAAAATAGGTGCAGGAGTCGGCCATTCGGCCCTTCGAGCCTGCACCACCATTCAATATGATCATGCTGATCATGCAACTTCAGTACCCTATTCCTGCTTTCTCTTCCTACTCCTTGATCCCTTTAACTGTGAGGGCCACATCTAACTCCCTTTTGAATATATCTAACAAACTGGCCCCAACAACTTTCTGTGGTAGAGAATTCCACAGGTTCACAACTCTCTGAGTGAAATGTAGGTAATGTAGGAAATGCGGCAGCCAATTTGTGCATAGCAAGCTCCCACAAACAGCAATGCGATAATGACCAGATAATCTGTTTTTTTAATGATGTTGTTGGAATGATAAGTATTGGCCCCAGGACACCAGGGAGAACTGCCCTGCTCTTCTTCGAAAAAGTGCTTGGGATCTTTTACCACTCCAAGAGGGCAAACGAGACCTCAGTTTACTGTCTCACCTCTAACAGTGTAGCACTCCCTCAGCACTACACTGGAATGTACTGACGTCTGATCACATTGTGGCATCACAAACACAAGTGGTGAAAGTTTACTTTAGATGAGGTCGAGTTAAGAGCAGAGACCATCTGTTTAACAAGTAGAATATCACACCTCAGAAGTTTTTATTGATCTGCAATAAGTTCCCATTGCTGAACTAAAACGCGGTGAACTCAACAACACTGAGGTCCCAGGCGGGAGCATGAGCTGGGGAGCCGAGGCTATCGTGCTGGAGGTCACCAAGCTGTGCCACCCTCGGAGTGTGACTTCCCTGCTGGCTGTGTGGGTGGGAGCACTGGGCTGGATTTTTATTCGATCCTGCCTCTGTTAGCGCCAGCTTCCAGCGTCCCGCCGGCACATTTGGTGCCGGGTTTGCGGCGGTGCGGAGCGGTACCGCCCGGGAGCATCGTGCCGGTGTGCAACACCCTCGGTTTCGATCGCGATGTGAAATTTGGTTGGAGTGCCACCCATAGCGCCTCCTAGTGGGACCATAGAAAGAAAATAGGTGCAGGAGTAGGCCATTTGGCCCTCCCATTCAATGTGATCATGACTGATCATGCAACTTCAGTACCCCATTCCTGCTTTCTCTCCAGACCCCTTGATCCCTTTAGCCATAAGGGCCACATCTAACTCCCTTTTGAATATATTTAGTGAATTGGCCTCAACAACTTTCTGTGGTAGAGAATACCACAGGTTCACCACTCTCTGAGTGAAGAAGTTTCTCCTCATCTCGGTCCTAAATGGCTTACCCCTTATCCTTAGACTGTGACCCCTGGTTCTGGACTTCCCCAACATCGGGAACATTCTTCCTGCATCTAAGCTGTCCAATCCCGTCAGAATTTTATATGTTTCTAGAGGAGGCTTACTAGAGGAGGCCTCTTTATGTTCATTTCTTCTCCTTTCTTGGCTGCTGCATTGTGCATGTATTCCAGGTATGCAGCCAAGAATGGCTATTTGCTCAGAATTTGGTTTTCAGATTAGAACATGTTCCCCAGATGATGAACATTGTCCCTTCTGTGTTTTTTCTAAATGTGGTAATTCTGATGGCACTGGACAAGAGTTCTAAATTTTATCGGTTCAAGAGGGCATTGTTACTAATTAACTGTCAATTATTGACAACTTGAGCCGAGCAACCTGGTTCAACACAGTTACAAAAAAAGATAGTTTTATAATAAATATTATCCTGATCTTGCTGACAAGCAACAATTTGCATTTATATAGTGCCTTTAACATAGTAAAAACGTCCCATATCGAGCGGTCCGAGCTGTCCCAGGGTGGTGAGGGAAGGAATGACTGCTGGAGGGAAGTGAGATTGTTGTTTCCCTTTTTACGATTTATCTTTAATTGGGGTCAGTAATATATTGGGAATGTTTTCTGTGTTTTGTGTCCCGATTTTATTTTTCAGAGCGCTCTGAGGCCGGTTGTTTAGCTCGGGTTATTCAGTTGCTCAGCCAGCCGAGCGCCCTGAGAGAGGTGTGGAACACCTCCCTTAGCGCTCCGCCCCACACTCAGGGCCCAGCTGGTGAATTTTGTGGCTGCCGACGCAAACCGTTTCCCGGCGCAAAACGTACCGCCCCACCGCCATTAGCGCCCCAAGAAACCTCCAACCGAAAATCCAGCCCTGGATATTTACATTATAACACACACTCTTTGACTGGGCTGGAAAATGAAATACTCTGACTAAAATATACGATACAAAAGCATATCACGTCTAGGGAGCAGCACGTGCTGGAGCAGGAGAGCAATGGCAGTGAAGAGTGATGTCATCAAGGTCCAGCTCGGTGATTGGAGCGTGGGCAGGTACAGCAGGAGCGGCGAGGTCGGGGTGAAGGAGCGGCGAGAGACTGTAGAGCGATGTGATCGGGGCCCAGGAGAGGTGTGAGTTCCGGGCCCAGAAGAGGCGAGGGCCCAGGGGCAGCATGGGTCAGCCCACACTGCGATATGTGTGCACTAGGCCTGTGCAGCAGAGCTGGTCTCCAGTCGTCTTGGTTAATCCTCGCCACTGGACCAAGACCTAGCTCTGTCAAGCCTGTGCAGTGGCTGCTGTGCAACGGTCACCACACATTAAAAAAAAATCCAAGCACAGGCATCTTCCATCCTTCAAGATTTAGTTCGGACCTGGAATTTTAGGTCCATCATTGAAACACCTGTGAACTTTTTGATGTGGAAGCAAGTCATCCTCGATTCGAGGGACTGCCTATGATGATGATGACATCATGCCAAATTAGTTCAATCAGGCCGCAGTGTAGAAATTGCTGCCAGTGTTAAAAATGGACATAGAAAACATAGAAACATAGAAAATAGGTGCAGGAGTAGGCCATTTGGCCCTTCTAGCCTGCACTGCTATTCAATGAGTTCATGGCTGAACATGCAACTTCAGTACCCCATTCCTGCTTTCTCACCATACCCCTTGATCCCCTTAGTAGTAAGGACTACATCTAACTCTTTTTTGAATATATTTAGTGAATTGGCCTCAACAACTTTCTGTGGTAGAGAATTCCACAGGTTCACCACTCTCTGGGTGAAGAAGTTCCTCGTCATCTCGGTCCGAAATGGCTTACCCCTTATCCTTAGACTGTGACCCCTCGTTCTGGACTTCCCCAACATTGGGAACATTCTTCCTGCATCCAACCTGTCTAAACCCATCAGAATCTTAAACGTTTCTCTGAGGTCCCCTCTCATTCTTCTGAACTCCAGTGAATACAAGCCCAGTTGATCCAATCTTTCTTGATAGGTCAGTCCCACCATCCCGGAAATCAGTCTGGTGAACCTTCGCTGCACTCCCTCAATAGCAAGAATGTCCTTCCTCAGGTTAGGAGACCAAAACTGTACACAATAATCCAGGTGTGGCCTCACCAATGCCCTGTACAACTGTAGCAACACCTCCCTGCCCCTATACTCAAATCCCCTCGCTATGAAGGCCAACATGCCATTTGCTTTCTTAACCGCCTGCTGTACCTGCATGCCAACCTTCAATGACTGATGTACCATGACACCCAGCTCTCGTTGCACCTCCCCTTTTCCTAATCTGTCACCATTCAGATAATAGTCTGTCTCTCTGTTTTTACCACCAAAGTGGATAACCTCACATTTATCCACATTATACTTCATCTGCCATGCATTTGCCCACTCACCTAACCTATCCAAGTCGCTCTGTAGCCTCATAGCATCCTCCTCGCAGCTCACACTGCCAACTAACTTAGTGTCATCCGCAAATTTGGAGATACTACATTTAATCCCCTCGTCTAAATCATTAATGTACAGTGTAAACAGCTGGGGCCCCAGCACAGAACCTTGCGGTACCCCACTAGTCACCACCTGCCATTCTGAAAAGTATCCATTTACTCCGACTCTTTGCTTCCTGTCTGACAACCAGTTCTCAATCCATGTCAGCACACTACCCCCAATCCCATGTGCTTTAACTTTGCACATTAATCTCTTGTGTGGGACCTTGTCGAAAGCCTTCTGAAAGTCCAAATATACCACATCAACTGGTTCTCCCTTGTCCACTCTACTGGAAACATCCTCAAAAAATTCCAGAAGATTTGTCAAGCATGATTTCCCTTTCACAAATCCATGCTGACTTGGACCTATCATGTCACCTCTTTCCAAATGCGCTGCTATGACATCCTTAATAATTGATTCCATCATCTTACCCACTACCGATGTCAGGCTTACCGGTCTATAATTCCCTGTTTTCTCTCTCCCTCCTTTTTTAAAAAGTGGGGTTACATTGGCTACCCTCCACTCGATAAGAACTGATCCAGAGCCAATGGAATGTTGGAAAATGACTGTCAATGCATCCGCTATTTCCAAGGCCACCTCCTTAAGTACTCTGGGATGTAGTCCATCAGGCCCTGGGGATTTATCGGCCTTCAATCCCATTAATTTCCCCAACACAATTTCCCGACTAACAAGGATTTCCCTCAGTTCCTCCTCCTTACTAGACCCTCTGACCCCTCTTATAGCCGGAAGGTTGTTAGTGTCCTCCTTAGTGAATACCGAACCAAAGTACTTGTTCAATTGGTCCGCCATTCCTTTGTTCCCTGTTATGACTTCCCCTGATTCTGACTGCAGGGGATCTACGTTTGTCTTTACTAACCTTTTTCTCTTTACTTATCTGCAGAAACTTTTGCAATCCGTCTTAATGTTCCCTGCAACGTTAGTGGGAGTTGTGTACAGACCTCCAAACAGTAGTAGTGATGTTGTGGAGGGCATCAAACAGGAAATTAGGAGTGCATGCAATAAAGGTGCAGCAGTTATAATGGGTGACTTTAATATGCACATAGATTGGGCTAACCAAACTGGAAGCAATACGGTGGAGGAGGATTTCCTGGAGTGCATAAGGGATGGTTTTCTAGATCAATATGTCGAGGAACCAACTAGGGGGGAGGCCATCTTAGACTGGGTGTTGTGTAATGAGAGAGGATTAATTAACAATCTCATTGTGCGAGGCCCCTTGGGGAAGAGTGACCATAATATGGTGGAATTCTGCATTAGGATGGAGAATGAAACAGTTAATTCAGAGACCATGGTCCAGAACGTAAAGAAGGGTAACTTTGAAGGTATGAGGCGTGAATTGGCTAAGATAGATTGGTGAATGATACTTAAGGGGTTGACTGTGGATGGGCAATGGCAGACATTTAGAGACCGCATGGATGAATTACAACAATTGTACATTCCTGTCTGGCGTAAAAATAAAAAAGGGAAGGTGGATCAACCGTGGCTATCAAGGGAAATCAGGGATAGTATTAAAGCCAAGGAAGTGGCATACAAATTGGCCAGAAATAGCAGCGAACCTGGGGACTGGGAGAAATTTAGAACTCAGCAGAGGAGGACAAAGGGTTTGATTAGGGCAGGGAAAATGGAGTATGAGAAGAAGCTTGCAGGGAACATTAAGGCGGATTGCAAAAGTTTCTATAGGTATGTAAAGAGAAAAAGGTTAGTAAAGACAAACGTAGGTCCCCTGCAGTCAGAATCAGGGGAAGTCATAACGGGGAACAAAGAAATGGCAGACCAATTGAACAAGTACTTTGGTTCAGTATTCACTAAGGAGGACACAAACAACCTTCCGGATATAAAAGGGGTCAGAGGGTCTAGTAAGGAGGAGGAACTGAGGGAAATCTTTATTAGTCGGGAAATTGTGTTGGGGAAATTGATGGGATTGAAGGCCGATAAATCCCCAGGGCCTGATGGACTGCATCCCAGAGTACTTAAGGAGGTGGCCTTGGAAATAGTGGATGCATTGACAGTCATTTTCCAACATTCCATTGACTCTGGATCAGTTCCTATCGAGTGGAGGGTAGCCAATGTAACCCCACTTTTTAAAAAAGGAGGGAGAGAAAGCAGGGAATTATAGACCGGTCAGCCTGACCTCAGTAGTGGGTAAAATGATGGAATCAATTATTAAGGATGTCATAGCAGCGCATTTGGAAAATGGTGACATGATAGGTCCAAGTCAGCATGGATTTGTGAAAGGGAGATCATGCTTGACAAATCTTCTGGAATTTTTTGAGGATGTTTCCAGTAAAGTGGACAAAGGAGAACCAGTTGATGTGGTATATTTGGACTTTCAGAAGGCTTTCGACAAGGTCCCACACAGGAGATTAATGAGCAAAGTTAAAGCACATGGGATTGGGGGTAGTGTGCTGACATGGATTGAGAACTGGTTGTCAGACAGGAAGCAAAGAGTAGGAGTAAATGGGTACTTTTCAGAATGGCAGGCAATGACTAGTGGGGTACCGCAAGGTTCTGTGCTGGGGCCCCAGCTGTTTACATTGTACATTAATGATTTAGACGAGGGGATTAAATGTAGTATCTCCAAATTTGTGGATGACACTAAATTGGGTGGCAGTGTGAGCTGCGAGGAGGATGCTATGAGGCTGCAGAGTGACTTGGATAGGTTAGGTGAGTGGGCAAATGCGTGGCAGATGAAGTATAATGTGGATAAATGTGAGGTTATCCACTTTGGTGGTAAAAACAGAGACAGACTATTATCTGAATGGTGACAGATTAGGAAGGGAGAAGGTGCAGCGAGACCTGGGTGTCATGGTACATCAGTCATTGAAGGTTGGCATGCACGTACAGCAGGCGGTTAAGAAAGCAAATGGCATGTTGGCCTTCATAGCGAGGGGATTTGAGTATAGGGGCAGGGAGGTGTTGCTACAGTTGTATAGGGCCTTGGTGAGGCCACACCTGGAGTATTGTGTACAGTTTTGGTCTCCTAACTTGAGGGAGTGCAGCGAAGATTCACCAGACTGATTCCCGGGATGGTGGGACTGACCTATCAAGAAAGACTGGATCAACTGGGCTTGTATTCACTGGAGTTCAGAAGAGTGAGAGGGGACCTCATAGAAACGTTTAAAATTCTGACGAGTTTGGACAGGTTGGATGCAGGAAGAATGTTCCCAATGTTGGGGAAGTCCAGAACGAGGGGTCACAGTCTAAGGATAAGGGGTAAGCCATTTATGACCGAGATGAGGAGAAACTTCTTCACCCAGAGAGTGGTGAACCTGTGGAATTCTCTACCACAGAAAATAGTTGAGGCCAATTCACTAAATATATTCAAAAGGGAGTTAGATGAAGTCCTTACTACTCGGGGGATCAAGGGTTATGGCGAGAAAGCAGGAAGTGGGTACTGAGGTTTTATGTTCAGCCATGAACTCATTGAATGGCGGTGCAGGCTAGAAGGGCTGAATGGCCTGCTCCTGCACCTATTTTCTATGTTTCTATGTTTCTATGCAAGCTTCTTCTCGTACTCCATTTTCCCTGCCCTAATCAAACCCTTTGTCCTCCTCTGCTGAGTTCTAAATTTCTCCCAGTCTCCGGGTTCACTGCTATTTCTGGCCAATTTGTATGCTACTTCCTTGGCTTTAATACTATCCCTGATTTCCCTTGATAGCCACGGTTGATCCACCTTCCCTTTTTTATTTTTACGACAGACAGGAATGTACAATTGTTGTAGTTCATCCATGCGGTCTCTAAATGTCTGCCATTGCCCATCCACAGTCAACCCCTTAAGTATCATTCGCCAATCAATCCAAGCTAATTCACGCCTCATACCTTCAAAGTTACCCTTCTTTAAGTTCTGGACCGTGGTCTCTGAATTAACTGTTTCATTCTCCATCCTAATGCAGAATTCCACCATATTATGATCACTCTTCCCCAAGGGGCCTCGCACAATGGTATTGCTAATTAATTCTCTCTCATTACACAACACCCAGTCTAAGATGGCCTCCCCCCTAGTTGGTTCCTCGACATATTGGTCTAGAAAACCATCCCTTATGCACTCCAGGAAATCCTCCTCCACCGTATTGCTTCCAGTTTGGTTAGCCCAATCTATGTGCATATTAAAGTCACCCATTATAACTGCTGCATCCTTATTGCATGCGCTTCTAATTTCCTGTTTGATGCCCTCCCCAACATTGCTACTACTGTTTGGAGGTCTGTACACAACTCCCACTAACGTTTTTTGCCCTTTGGTGTTCTGCAGTTCTACCCATATAGATTCCACATCATCCAAGCTAATGTCCATTCTAACTATTGCATTAATCTCTTCTTTAACCAGCAATGCTACCCCACCTCCTTTTCCTTTTATTCTATCCTTCCTGAATGTTGAATACCCCTGGATGTTGAGTTCCCAGCCCTGATCATCCTGGAGCCACGTCTCCGTAATCTCAATCACATCATATTTGTTAACATCTATTTGCACAGTTAATTCATCCACCTTATTGCGGATACTCCTTGCATTAAGACTCAAAGCCTTCAGGCTTGTTTTTTTAACACCCTTTTTCCTTTTAGAATTTTGCTGTACAGTGGCCCTTTTTGTTTTTTGTCTTGGGTTTCTCTGCCCTCCACCTTTCCTCATCTCCTTTCTGTCTTTTGCTTTTGTCTCCTTTTTGTTTCCCTCTGTCTCCCTGCATTGATTCCCATCCCCCTGCCATATTAGTTTAACTCCTCCCCAACAGCACTAGCAAACACTCCCCCTAGGACATTGGTTCCAGTCCCGCCCAGGTGCAGACCGTCCGCTTTGTACTGGTCCCACCTCCCCCAGAACCGGTTCCAATGCCCCAGGAATTTGAATCCCTCCCTGCTGCACCACTGCTCAAGCCATGTATTCATCTGTGCTATCCTGCGATTCCTACTCTGACTAGCACGTGGCACTGGTAGCAATCCCGAGATTACTACTTTTGAGGTCCTACTTTTTAATTTAGCTCCTAGCTCCTTAAATTCGTTTTGTAGGACCTCATCCCTTTTTTTACCTATGTCATTGGTACCAATGTGCACCACGACAACTGGCTGTTCTCACTCCTTTTTTAGAATGTCCTGCACCCGCTCAGAGACATCTTTGACCCTTGCACCAGGGAGGTAACATACCATCCTGGAGTCTTGGTTGAGGCCGCAGAAACTCCTATCTATTCCCCTTACAATTGAATCCCCTATCACTATCGCTCTCCCACTCTTTTTCCTCCCCTCCTGTTCAACAGAGCCAGCCACGGTGCCATGAACTTGGCTGCTGCTGCCCTCTCCTGATGAGTCATCCCCCTGAACAGTACTCAAAGCGGTGTATCTGTTTTGCAGGGGGATGACCACAGGGGACCCCTGCACTACCTTCTTTGCACTACTCTTCCTGCTGGTCTTCCATTCCCTATCTGGCTGTGGACCCTTCACCTGCGGTAAGACCAACTCGCTACATGTGCTACTCACGTCATTCTCAGCATCGTGGATGCTCCAGAGTGAATCCACCCTCAGCTCCAACTCCGCAACGCGGTCCGTCAGGAGCTGGAGGCGGATACACTTCCCGCATACGTAGTCGTCAGGAACACTGGATTCGTCCCTGAGTTCCCATATGGTACAGGAGGAGCATAACATGCGACCGAGCTGTCCTGTCATGACTTAACCCTTCGATAGGCAACAACAATGCTAAAGTTTACTCACTGTTAGAGAAGAGAAGAAAGAAAAAAGAAAAACTACTCACCAATCACCAGCCAATCACTTACCCCCTTGGCTGTGACGTTACCTTTCTGTTTCTTTCTACTTTTTTGCCTTCTCCCTGTAGCTGCACAAGTACGCCTCTTTGTCTGTGTCACAGTTTAAAGCACACCTGCGAGGGACAGAGGATTGTAGCTGGAGCCTGAGCACAAGCTGGGGATTGTGATTAGATTGAGATGCTGTTTGTGCTGGTGTTCAGCCTGTTCCCAGGAGAACGGAGTGCTCCACAGCTGAACAAACAAACATTCTGACATTTATACTGGTTCGGTAGCTTGTTAGCCACTTGCCAATTGTTAAAAGATCATTATTGTATGTATGTCATAATCGGCTGCAATTTTTTCATGAACAGTAAGAAATAAAGTGCCTTTCATGACCTCAGGTTGTCGCAAAGCACTTTACAACCAATTAAGTACTTTTTAAAGTGTAGTCACTGTTTTAATGTACACAGCAAGGTCCCACAAACAGCAATGTGATAATTGGCATGTATTTAACTGTCATTGTAATCCATGTATAAACTGACCTAAGTTGTACACTGTGAGAACATTGATCACTAGGTGGTGAACTTGTGGGAGACACTCCTAACCTGGACTTGCAGGTATAAAAGGGGAAGCTCCACCCACCTTCAGCACTTCAGTGCTGGCTAATAAAGGAGTGGTCACAGAGTAACCTTCTCTCAAGTATGGGCCTCGTGTGCATTTATACTGTATAGTAAGGACATATTATTGGCGACGAGAAACTGGGATTTAAACCTCGCGAGCATGGCCACTAGCAGCACAGACAAGAGGTACTGTGTTGGTGATGATTGGGACGATTTTATTGAGAGACTACAGCAAAGTTTTGTCACTAAGGAATGGCTGGGACAGGATTCGGCCGACAAACGCAGGGCTCATCTCCTGACGTATTCCCTGATCCTAGCGCCAGAGAAGCCGGCGGCCAAGACTTTTGAAGAACACTTTAAACCGGCGAGCAGCATGCACATGGCGAGACTCCGGTTTTACATGCACCGGCGGTGAGAAGGGCAAAGCGTTCCAGACTTCGTGGCAGACTTCCAGCGACTGGCGAGCCTATGTAAGTTCCCACATGCATGCAGAGCAGAGATGCTGTGAGACTTTTCTATTGAGGGCATCGGGCACGCTGGAGTTTTCAGGAAACTGATTGAGACCAAAGACTTGACCCTGGAAACGGCGGCTTTGATGGCCCAGACATTTATCTCAGGGGAGGAAGAGACCAGAATGATGTTTGACAAAAATCTTGGTTTAAATGCAGCAAATGGACAGGGAGTCAACATTGTTAACGCGACACACAGTTCTCCAGGCAGACAGGGGCAATCGGACATGCCCGAGCATGTAGTCGAACCCAAAGAGGGAATTCAACAGAGACAATGGCTAGCTGAACGGTGATTCATGCCATCGCAAGGGACAATGCAGCCAGTAATGGGGCCATCAACACCTGTCAATGGTGCACTTAAGGACAGTTACAGAGACAGTCAGAGACTGGTAATGGACCTTTTGTATCCAACAATGGCTCATATTGGAGATGTGGAGGCAAACACACAGCCAGAGCTTGCAGGTATCAGCAATATATCTGCAGAAACTGCAATGTCAGCGGTCACTTGGCGCGCATGTGCAGGAAGCCGGCAGCCAGGTTGATGTACGAGGAGGACGGGGATGATGTAAGCCCTACGAGGCCAAATGGACACTGGGGGAAATCGCTGGAAGCTGAAGTTCAGCGAGTTCATGTGGAGCACATATACAGTTCATACACCAGGATGCCACTGATAATGATGAAAGTGCTCCTCAATGGCATCCCAGTATCAATGGAGCTAGACACGGGGGCCAGCCAGTCCCTGATGAGTATCAAACAGTTTGACAAGTTTTGGGCGTCCAAGGCCAGGAGGCCAAAATTATTGCCAATTGATGCACAGCTACGGACATATACAAAGGAGATCATTCTGGTGCTAGACAGCGCCACGGTAGTCATGACCCACAAAGATTCGGAGAACAGGTTGCCACTCTGGATTGTCCTGGGGGATGGTCCCGCACTGCTGGGGAGGAGTTGGCTTGCTGTCGTGAACTTGAAATGGGGCGATGTCAATGCAATTTCTTCTGTGGAGCAAATATCATGCTCACAGGTCCTAGACAAATTTGACTCACTATTTCAACCCGGTATTGGCACTTTCATGGGGACCAAGGTAGTGATTCACATAAACCCGGACACCAGGCCAGTACATCACAAGGCCAGAGCGGTGCCGTACATGATACGGGGAAAGATGGAAGGCGAATTGGACCGTCTGCTGAGGGAAGGCATCATCTCGCCAGTCGAATTCAGTGACTGGACGAGCGCGATTATGCCAGTGCTCAAGGCGGATGGGTCGGTCAGGATATGTGGCGATTACAAGGCCACCATCAATCGGGTGCCACCCCAAGACCAGTACCCGCTACCGAGAGCGGAGGACCTCTTTGCGACGCTATCCGGTGGCAGACTTTTTTCAAAATTGGACCTGACCTCAGCTTGCATGATCCAGGAGCTGGCGAGTGAGTCGAAGAAGCTGACCACCATCACGACACACAAGGGGTTGTTTTAGTACAACAGATGTCCGTTTGGGATTTGCTTGGCCGCCGCGATCTTTCAACGAAATATGGAAAGCCTCCTCAAGTCGATTCCAAGGACAGTGGTTTTTCAAGACGACACCCTCATCACGGGTTGTGATACTGAAGAACACCTCCGAAACCTGGAGGAGGTGCTACGCAGACTGGACCGGGTAGGTCTGCGACTGGAAAAGGCGAAGTGCGTCTTCATAGCTCCAGAGGTAGAATTCCTGGGGATGAGGGTCGCAGCAGATGGGAGCAGACCTACTGCGTCCAAAACAGAAGTGATCCAGAGAGCACCCAGACCCCGCAACACGACGGAGCTGCGTTCGTTCCTGGGGCTCCTGAACTATTTTGGTAACGTTCTTCACAAATTGAGCACGCTGCTAGAGCCGCTACACGTGCTCCTACGTAAAGGTCACAAATGGGTCTGGGGGGACAGCCAGGAAAGGACTTTTAATAGAGCACGCAATTTGTTATGTTCCAACAATCTGTTAACGCTATATGACCCATGTAAGAAACTCATTTTAACGTGTGATGCGTTGTCCTATGGTGTTGGGTGTGTGTTGCAGTATGTTAATGCCAAGGGTCAGTTACAACCAGTAGCTTATGCCTCCAGAAGTCTGTCCCAGGCAGAAAGGGGCTACGGGATGGTAGAAAAGGAAGCGCTTGCATGTGTATATGCTGTAAAAAAAAAATGCACCAGCACCTGTTTGGCAGGAAATTTGAGCTGGAGGCAGATCACAAACCCCTAACGTCCCTTTTAGCCGACAATAAGGCCATAAATGCAAACGCATTGGCCCGCATACAGAGGTGGGTACTCATGTTAGCCGCCTATGACTATACAATTCGGCACAGACCGGGCACTGAAAACTGCGTCGATGCACTCAGCAGGCTCCGACTAGCCACCACCGAGGGGGCAACCGAGCATACTGCTGAGATGGTCATGGCTGTTGAAGCTTTCGAAAGCGAAGGCTCACCAGTGACAGCCTGTCAGATTAAAGTCTGGACAAATAGAGACCCGCTACTGTCTTTAGTCAAGAAATGTGTTCTGAATGGGGACTGGGCAGCCACGTACGGGACATGCCCTGAGGAATTCAAACCATTTCACGGGCGCAAGGATGAACTCTCAATTCAGGCCAATTGCGTACTATGGGGAAACCGAGTAGTCATGCCCCAGATGGGCAGAGAGATGTTCATCAGAGAACTCCACAATGAGCACCCGGGCATTGTCATAATGAAGGCAATTGCCAGGTCACACGTTTGGTGGCCAGGGATAGATGCAGACCTGGAACTTTGTGTTTTCAGGTGCAACACGTGCGCCCAGCTGGGCAATGCGTCCAAGGAAGCCCCCCTTAGCCCCTGGTCCTGGCCCGCCAAGCCATGGTCACGCATCCATGTGGACTATGCAGGTCCTTTCATGGTTGTAGTAGACGCCTACTCCAAATGAATCGAGTGTGACATTCTCAATTCAAGCACATCCTCTGCCACGGTAGAAAGTCTACGAGCAATGTTTGCCGCCCATGGTCTACCGGACGTCTTGGTCAGCGACAATGGCCCGTGCTTTACAAGCATTGAATTCCAGGACTTCATTGCAGGAAATGGTATTAACCATGTCAGAACGGCACCATTCAAGTCGGCCTCAAATGGCCAGGCGGAACGAGCAGCGCAGATAACCAAACAGGGGATGCTCAGAATCCAAGGGGGTTCCCTACAAAGCTGCTGGGCAATATTTATCCCTCAACCATCATTACTAAAACAGAATATATGGTCATTATCACATTGCTGTTTGTGGGACCTTGCTGATGCTATACAGTATAAATGCACACGAGGCCCATACTTGAGAGAAGATCACTCTGTGACCAGTCCTTTATTAGCCAGCACTGAAGTGCTGAAGGTGGGTGGAGCTTCCCCTTTTATACCTGCAAGTCCAGGTTAGGAGTGTCTCCCACAATATCACCACCTAGTGGTCAATGTTCTCACGGTGTACAACTTAGGTCAGTTTATACATGGATTACAATGACAGTTAAATACATGACATCACCTCCCCGCAAAGTCTTATTGGGATCACAGGTTGAGTCTCTCTGGTGGTTTACACTCCCTTGTAGAGCGCCTGAGTTGGGGTTCCGGTTGTTGGGCGCTGGCCTGAGTGTCTGCTGTTTGCAGTGCCTCAGGCCTGTCCGGACTGCCCACAGTGACTGGCTCTCCTCCGCTTGGTTCCGGTGTTTGGTCACCTGTGGAGGAGTGAACTCTACATCGTGTTCTTTCCTCTGCTTCTTCTATGGGGTTGCTGAACCGCCTGTTGGCCAGTAGATCCCAACCACACTCACTCACAGGGGTCCCACCCACAGAGCTGCTAATGAAAAGGACGCTCAAAACCAGGTTATCCCTTATACACCCCACCATGAAAGAAATTGTTGAGAGCAGGTGCCAGTCACAATGTGACTACCATGACGAGAATGCGTGGGCACGATGTATTGATGTCAATGACCCTGTCTTTGTCCTCAACTATGCTGCATGGCCTAACTGGCTCGCAGGCACCGTGATTGCCAAAGAGGGGAATAGGATTCTGGTAGTTAAACTTACCAATCGACAAATCTGCTGCAAACACGTGGATCAAACAAAAAGGAGGTTCAGCAACCCCATAGAAGAAGCAGAGGAAGAACACGATGTAGAGTTCACTCCTCCACAGGTGACCGAACACCGGAACCAAGCGGAGGAGAGCCAGTCACTGTGGGCAGTCCGGACAGGCCTGAGGCACTGCAAACAGCAGACACTCAGGCCAGCGCCCAACAACCGGAACCCCAACTCAGGCGCTCTACAAGGGAGTGTAAACCACCAGAGAGACTCAACCTGTGATCCCAATAAGACTTTGGGGGGAGGTGATGTCATGTATTTAACTGTCATTGTAATCCATGTATAAACTGACCCAAGTTTTACACCGTGAGAACATTGACCACTAGGTGGTGAACTTGTGGGAGACACTCCTAAACTGGACTTGCAGGTATAAAAGGGGAAGCTCCACCCACCTTCAGCACTTCAGTGCTGGCTAATAAAGGAGTGGTCACAGAGTAACCTTCTCTCAAGTATGGGCCTCGTGTGCATTTATACTGTATAGCATCAGCAAGGTCCCACAAACAGCAATGTGATAATGACCATATATTCTGTTTTAGTGATGATGGTTGAGGGATAAATATTGCCCAGGACACCAAGGATAACTCCCCTGCTCTTCTTCGAAATAGTGCCATGGGATCTTTTACGTCCATCTCAGAGGGCAGGAAGGGCTTTGGTTTAATGTCTCATCCAAAAGACGGCATCTCCAACAATGCAGCACTCTCTCAGCACTGCAGTGAGGTGTCAGCTTGGATTATGTGCTCAAGTCTCTGTGACATCAGAGGTGCAGCATGTGAATTCCGGTGATATCGGAGGTGGAAATTTACAGAAAACTATTCTTCCCAGTCTAATGTCAGAATATGGGTTCACGGTTATAATCTTCAGGAAAGTAGTGGTGAATCACATTTATATTTTGAAAGTTCACATTGCCAACCTTGCAAAATTCTTCAAGGACTCATCTAGCAGTCAGAAACAAAGCAACTGACCTTCCCCAGTGATTGTGATTCATTTCTTTCTGGTGAGATCAGAAATTGTCAAATTATTATCACAATACGCCTGTGAAGCGCCTTGGGTCGTTTCTCTACGTTAAAGGCGCTATATAAATATGAGTTGTTGTTGTTGTTGAGACCAGAAGGTTAAGTGGCTGAAGATGCTCCAATAAGATAAGAGATCAGGAGTGTCATAATTAATTGAAAGAATTCATTAAAGTTCATCAGGCTGTAAAAGCCAGTTGATTATAACACAAGAGGCATCGAGATGCTTCAGAGAAACATTTTCCAAGAAACAATTGAAGCCTAAAACAAAGAAGGTTGCACGCTTAATCACCTCAAATGCCAATCAAGGACAAACTGGTCCATCAAGGAAGAAAAGTCGCCTTGCTTTCCCAACCTCAGGAGCCCTGATGTCTGACTTTAGTAGTTCACTGTTTATAAACATCAACTACATTGGCTGATGTTGTCCAGATGACAAAATGCACTCCCAGGCACAAGGAGAGCTTTTGCATCAGTGGCGCAGGGGCAGTTCACCCAGAGCTTCACAAGTATGTCTGGCATTCTGAAGGCACAGCCGCCACTGGGAGGTCGAAGGATGAGGGGGCTGCGCAAGAGGACAAAATTGGGGGAGCGCAGAGTTCTCGGAGGGTCGTAGGGCTGGAGGAGGTTACAGAGATAGGGAGGGGAGAGGTCATGGAGGGATTTGAACACGAAGAGGAGAGTTTTAAATTAGGTCAGCAAATACAGGGGGTGATGGGTATTTGACAAAAACGCCTTTGCTTGGCCGCTGACCGCAGATTCTGGACCCTGGAGTCCTCAGTGCTGCCCAGTTGGAAAACTAGTTCTTATACATTTCTGGTGCACTGAGTCTGCCTCCATTTCCTGTTCCCGCCGCCAGCGCATGCAGTCACCACCAGTATATCAGAGCAGAAGATTGCTCTGTTGTGTATCTGTACGTGCTTTCTAAAAAAATGAGTAATTAAACATTTAAACACGTAATGTGTTTGAATCAAATTCCTCTCTCTGCTATTTTACTGGCAGCGTAAACTCATTTAAATTAATGTCGAATAGAGAAAGGAATTTGATGCAGTGTAGGGTCTTTGTACAACACTGCTCACAGTAATTTCCACCCTACCGTTAATGTCTTGCGGGCCACTCTTTAAAGAAACCTTCTGATATAATTTCATGTCCAAGCTGCCCCACTCCCCATGGTTTAATGGGCAATAGCATTGCTCAGTTTTGTGCTGAACCATTCGAAACAGAATGTGAGTCATTTTAACCTAACCCCGGCGGGAGGCGAATAGGTTCAGCTTGAGCTCCATCAAGTTGTACTCCATATTGACTTCATCAGGCGGGGTGTAAAACGGACTGCCGATTCGCTAGCGCCCATTTTTCACTGCAGCCTAATTTCACTCCCACGTTTTGTGCAAAGCTGAGACGCAGAGGCAGAGCAAATGGACACGTGCCTGCACAGCCAATAGCCGATCAGAGAGCAGAAGCAAAAGGTCACGCAAAGGTCAACGTGCCAGCCACGTTCTGGCACGCGGTGTCAGTGGGCGAGACTCCCCGCCACCAGCGTGTGCTCAGAACATCACCGCACAGAGTGGAAATAGATGATCAGAGCAGAAGGGAGGCCTTCCATCTCCGTGTCCCAAACTAAATTACAAGGGCCCAAAGCCATCACCAACTACCCACCCACCCCCCACCCATCCCTGTCCATCGACATTAATGGCACTGTCGGTTCTGCTGCATTGCACCACATGACATGCTCAGTGATCTGATCCATAACCCATAGGAAAAGGCATTACATCCGATGGCAGCCTGATTAACACTGGAAGCCAGCCCACCTCGCTCGATTCCTCCCCTGGGTCTTCCACCTCTATAAGACAGTATATTCTTACGACATAACTAACAAACAACCATACACAAGATGGCTCTAATACAGAAAACCTGTCATCATGTGACCTTGCCACGTGATCCTTCATTATTTACATCAGTGATTGCAGTACATCAGTAGTCCACTAGGAGAGCTCAATTACACTTCTCCCTCCTTAATGAAGAAGTAATCATAACAAAATAAATCACTATTAGATATCCTCGTGCTCCTGATAACGTGTATCTCCAAAACCTCCTTGTCCTGTTGCTTCTCTTCAATGCTGTGTAGTCTCTGGCGATTTCTACTTCTAACATTGAACATCGATTTACCCTTCAGTCGGCATGCCTTCACAAGATGCCCTGCTTTCTTGCAGAAGAAACACTCTGCCTTCACATATCAACAGCTTTGAGCAATGTGTTGTCCCAGGCACCGATAGCACGAGTTCAATGCGCTGTTACCTTGGCCAGGTGCTGAGGCCTTGGGGCCCCAACTTCCTTTTACATTTAACCTGCAGGCGATTCAACTTGGTTGTCTGACGACTCGAAATGGCATGAAATTCTTGGGAGTATTGGTTGGCCAGGTCCATCGACATAGCTGTCTGACAAGCTAAATCAAAAGTCAAGTTGAGGATTGTCAACAACTTTCTTCTGATTGCTTCATTTTTCATCCCACAAACAAAGCTGTCACGCAATGCTCGGTCCTGAAAGTTTCTGAAATGATAGTGAATGGATAGCTTTTTTAAAGCTACAATGTACTCACTGATACTCTCGTCAGTTAATTGATCTCATAATCCAAAACGATAACTTTCAGCAATTTCCAAGGGCTCAGGACTGTAATGCTGAATCTCCATCAGTGACGTGTCCTTTGGCTTGACGGGAATAAGTACATTTTTCAGGGTTTCATACACCTCGGGGCCCGTTTCAGTCAAGAAAATAGTCTGTTTTTTTTCTAAAACCACCCGGTTATGGTTTTCATCATCGGGGACTTTGACGATACTATTCACGGTGCAAAATATTTCTAGCCACTCCACATATGCTTCAAAAGTCTCTCGGTTGTGATGGAACACACCCAAGTGCCCTATTATTCTCATAGGCGCGGCCATCTGGACACTGGAAATGTCGACAGTTCAGCCAAATGTGCTTAAAATTTACCTTGGATTTTTTTAGCTGTTCTGCTAAACAAAGAACCTCTCAAAGTCTCTCTGTCAGTTGGCTGAAACATCCAACACCAATAATTTCAGCTAGGGAATCCAGAAATCCCATCCTTGTCGTCAATGTGATCTTTTCTTATGATATCAGTAACAAACACACTACAGACAAGTTGGCTCTAATACAGAAAACCTGTCATCATGTGACATTGCCACATGGGGCTAGAACACCCACTTTTGTGGTTATCACCCAAAAATGGGAATAATTTCCGGCGTGGGCAGTAAAAAAGAGTTTTCAGATCGCCGGCTTCTCGCCCATTCTCAAAACACCTAGTTTATATTTTTGAAAATGGGCATTACCGTGAGCGATGTCAAATGGCGGTACTGTTAAATTTTTCTGACCTTCTGCCGTAAAGTGTGGCCGTCCTTAGCAACGGCATGGCAACACTCGATTCTCATGACTCTGGAGGTCAAGGGTCACCATGACATGCGCAGAAGAGGAGACAGCGAGAGAGGGAGCTCAGAGGGGCTGAAGGTGTGTCTGGGTGTGGTGTGGCTGCTTTGGGAGGGAGGAGGGAGACTTTAGAGCTTCACAGCAAGTAGGCAAACAAAAAGTAGCTATTACCAGCCACATATTTGACTGAATTTTCCCTGTAATGGAGGGAGAGGAGGAGGCATCACAGCATGCTGTGGAGACTGACGCTGGAGAGAGCAGTGAGGTGGGAGAGGAGCACATTGGAGGCCGCAAAAGAACCAGGAGGTTCTCGGACGAGGCAAATGCCTCCCTCCTGCAGGAGGTCGAGTCACACTTGGGTGATTTGACGCAGGCCCACCCCAAAGGCCTACCAGAGGATATGGACCGAGATAGCAGAGGTGGTCTCGTCGGCGACCAAAGAGGTGCGTGAGGGCAACCAATGCCGCAAACGATGGAATGATCTTGTAGGATCCGCAAGAGTCAGTATTACATTGATTTACATGTACTTATGTATTTATATAAGGATAAGGGGTAAGCCATTTAGGACCGAGATGCGGAGGAACTTCTTCACCCAGAGAGTGGTGAACCTGTGGAATTCTCTACCACAGAAAGTTGTTGAGGCCAATTCACTAAATATATTCAAAAAGGAGTTAGATGAGGTCCTTACTGCTAGGGGGATCAAGGGGTATGGCGAGAAAGCAGGAATGGGGTACTGAAGTTGAATGTTCAGCCATGAACTCATTGAATGGCGGTGCAGGCTAGAAGGGCCGAATGGCCTACTCCTGCACCTATTTTCTATGTTTCTATGTTTCTATGATTTGTAACAGTCATGAGTGACTATCAGCAGATGTGAGGTCTTGCACTTTTACCGGGAATGTTTTACTCAAAGCCTGTGGTCACGGTGTATGTCTCTAGGTAAAGAATGATAATCATTATAATAATCATGATTACAACTGTCGGTTAGGTGTTGTATCAATGTCTGTGACAGTACCTAGCAATGATCTCATGCCATGTCGTCCTGGTACCTTTTACAAAAGAAGCTATCGACGATGAGGTCTGAGCAGAGGCGAACGGGTGGGGGGCCACCAGTCCCCAGCGACATCACTGAGATGGAGACGTGAGTGCTCGCGCTCATGGGAAGCACCCCCAGACAGCCACAGACGCATCTGCAGACCCTGAAGTGATGCCACGTGAGTAATGCTTACACCATTGTGTGATGTAAAGTCAATAGATGCCACACTCACTCATATTCAAACAATCATATATGATAGATGATTTCTAAAATTGTCACAGAAATAATGCTGGCCTCATGAAAATCATTGCAATGCAAAATGTGTTCATGGTCATGAAATGTGATGTCTGCGATGATTTTGAGAGTGGTGGTGCTTTTGTCGTGTGTATGCTGTGTGTAGCACTGGACTCACCTTGTCATCCTAGCACCCACTTCTCCTCTAATAACCTTATTTATGTCTTGCAGCTCAGCCAGCAGCACAGCACCAGGCAAGGCCACAGAGGCCAGAAGGTGGGGGCGTGGGGCAGGAGTCGATGAACGATCCTACTACATCTGGTGCTGAGGAGCTCCGATTGTCGCCCGTCAATCCGCTGGGTCTGTTCTCGACGGATGAGAGCGCGGACTTTGAAGAACCTGCATCACCACACTCCAGAAGCCATTCCACCCCAAGGCCATTTACTGGTCCTCTGGTCATTCTCGCTCCACAGGGCACCCCATTTATCCCCAGAACTTCGCCTCCTGGACATGGCAGGTCTATTCCACGAGCGCCACATGACAGCGGAGAGATGGTACAGTTGTCCAGCAGGACTGTAGACAATGGTGACCAGTTCATCGAGGCATTGGGAGGCATATCCCGACACCTGACCACCATGACTGAGTACATTCCACGCATGGCGGAGTCCCTGGATGCGATAGCCAGGAACACTGCTGCCACAGGCCTCCCAGTGGTCCCCGAGCACGGCACTCCACCCCTAGGTTCTGCCCCACCACTGCGAACGACAGATCAGAACAAGGACCAAGATCCTGCTTCTGTATCAGAGAATGTTGCCCCCTTGGCACCCCCCACTCCCGTACCCGTCCAACCACCGCCTCTGCCTTCATCCCCCCCAATGAGGCACCGCCTGAGGAGCTCCTTGGCCAGGTGCCGTGGAGCGAGGAGGGGAAGGGGTAGAGGTGGGGAGAAGAAGGGGAGGAGGGAAGGAAAGTGAGGTGCATGTGCGCAGGTGATGGCTGTGTTGTATCTCCATCTGGGTGTATGCAATTTGTTGCAAGGTATGGGGACTGGGGACCACGCTCCTGCTTTGCCTTTGTATTCTGTGTTGGTGGACATGTTGAACAAATGATTTATGTCAATGGTGGAAAAAGTTGGGTGTGGGCGGGGGTTGGGTGTTATTGGCTGTGATACTTAGGATTTCAGACTAATGTTGCTATTAAACTTTTGTTATTGAACATAATCTTGTTGCGCATTGTCTCAGATAGCTGGACCGTTACACACTGGTGATTCCTTACCATGAGAGGGTTAAATACAACTTAACATCAATCAACGTAAACTTTAACTGGCACCAAGGTGATGGACGCCATTGATGTCAGAGCTGCACACACACAGCAGTGTGTCAACGTTTTCACTCACAGCAGTACTCTTTCAGGCAAATCGTTCCGATATCAGCTCCTCACGTAAGAGTGGATTTAACAACATCGCTGTTGTGGGATGCCAGCCACATCGCTGGCATTCGTCCCGGTTAGTTCCACTTTTTGTGGGTGTTTTTTTGTGCGGGCGATATTCTGGGCGATATGTGTGCGAGGTGGTGAAATTGATGGTGGGCGATCTCTATGGCCGCTAGTTTGGGTAAATATGGTCTTTATGACAAAAAACAGTTGCCGGGCATTAATACTGAATCTCGGCGTTCAGGCCGTGAGTAAAGTTGAAATCGCCCATTCTGCTGATTCTGCCCAAAAAATGTGGGCGGGCAGTAATATTTTTTCTCGGCAGTAAGCCCATTAGGAAAATAATGCTCGACAATAAGTCTCCTAAAAAAGCCCGTCAGTTTCCAATTTGTGCCAAAATAGACGATATATGGGCGTTATACATAATTTCAGCAGTAAAGTGGGCGTTAAGCATGCAAAAATAGTGAAGGTTCTAGCTCATGATCTTATATTATTTACATCAGTAGTTGCAGTACATCAGGAGTCCACTAGGGGAGCTCTATTACGACAGATATTCCTGCTACTTTCTGAGCTCTGTTAATAGTATACCTGTTCTTTGGCACTGTCATGTTGTGCAGGATGAGAAGGCAGGAAGCTTGGGACCAGAAAGGGTCGATCAGGATCCTCACCCAAGGTCTGAATTCCCCCGGCCACCATGATTAAGATCAGGCTCAGGATTACAGCACAACTCCTGCATGTCCTGGTACCAATCACTCCACTAAGAACACATTCACACTGTAAGGAGAACATTGCTTTCGATTTGCAGTTTTAGATACAGCCCAAATCCAGAGTCTGGGCCTGACCAGACACAGGAGTGAAGTGGAGCGAGAGTCCCTCGCAGACACAGACTCACTCCCCTTCACCGGGGTGCGTTCGAGCCTTGACACCCGATTTTCTCGGTGCAGCCTCCCAGGGGTGGAGCTGAGTTTCCGGCCGCCCCAGGAATACAGCACTGACTGCCCAAAATCCTGCAGCACCACGAGCAACGAGAGTGGGGCTACTGCGCTGGTCGAGGAGCTTCAAAATCACTTAAAGAAAACTTAAAGTCAGGAACCCCCTTTTGCTGTTTGCCCAGTGCCAATCAATCACCCTGCGATCTTTACGAGAAAAACGGTCCCCACCTCCACCAGCACCAGGCTCTGGCACGGCAGTGTGCCTGCATCATGCAGATGTATTACAGAGAATTACCTAGCATTTACAGCACAGAAACAGGCCATTCGGCCCAACTGCCAGGTCGATGCCAGTGTTTATGTTCCACTCGAGCCTCCACCCAACCTACTTCTTCTAACCCTAGCTGCATATCCTTCTATTCCTTTCTCCCTACATGCTTATCTAGCTTCCTCTTAAATACATTGTGGGCCGCCCCGACCTGTTTGAGAACACCACCGCAGGTCAGGGCTATAAATAGAGCTGGAGCGCCGGGCCCTGGAACATCGTGGGTGGAGGTGCGGCAAATGAGGGTACGGGACCCAGGAGAGCCGAGGGCCCAGGGGCAGCACGGGCCAGCCCACACTGCGATATGTGTGCGCGCGAAGTCCGTGAAGCAGAGCAGGTCTCCAGTCATCCTGGTTAACCCTTGCCACTGGATAAAGGCCTAGCTCTGTCAAGCCCGTGTGGTGGCTGATGTGCAACTGCCATCACACGTTAAAAAATCCACGCACAGGCATCTTCCACCCCTTCAATTGGAGTTCAGGACTGGAACATCGGGTCCTTCATTGAAACATTTGTGAACTCGTGTGGAAGCAAGTCATCCTCGCTCGAGGGAGGACCGCCTATGATGAAATGCATCAATAGTACATGGTGTTGGGGGCAACTGAGGCGGAACTGGTGGGACGTTACGTGGGTGATGTCACCCCCGGTGCTGGCTCTGTCTGTATGTCCGCATGGAATGTGGCAGTCTCGAGCAAGGCCTGCCCACACTTGGCGTGGAATTTTGAACGCACTACAAAAAGAGTCCTCCCCTGATTCCTTCCCACCCAGTGCCATCCCAGATAACAGCGTTACCAGGGCTCCAGGGGGATTTCAGAGCTCACAAGTGGTGTGAATCAACATTAATCTTGTAGTGTAAACAACAAACTGTAATTTCTTTAAGGTCATGCATTGATTTATCACCTGTGAAACCGAGGGAGTGCAAAGTGCATCCTAAGGCTAAGTAAGTTCAGTCCCCATAACTAGACCCAATACATCTTTGTCAGCTTAAGCATTGGGATTTCATATTGGCATCATTAACTGTGGCTTTAGAGTATAGGGGCAGAGGAAACTGGTTGTAGCCAGGATAATTAGCACATATCGATGATAGAATGTGTAGAAGCACCTATTAATTGACTGCGAGCCCTTTCTACAACAGTAGCTTGGGGAATCTGTGGTCGGGGTTCATCAGTTTAAAACTGTCATTAAGAACAGTGGGGAGGCAGTTCAGACACATTTCTTTGCACAGAGAATTATTGGAACACAGAATGCATTGCCACAGGGAGTGGCTGAGGCAGAGAGCATTGCATCTTTTAAGGAAAATGAGATCATTATTTGAAGCAGAGGAAGATAGAGGGAGAGAGCGGGGCAATGGGCCTGCAACACTGGTAATTTATCACCCTGTTTTTTTGTCTGGAAATCGGGCTCAACAATTACCAATTTCTAAGCAACCACACAATGTAATTTCAGGGCCCAAGGGTTTTACTTTCATATGATTAACCCAATTTATTAAGCCTTAGTCTAGATGGATGAGTAAACTGTGTAACACTGCAGCAAAACCATTTCACTGTTCAGGCAACTCTCAGTGATCACAATGAAACCTTTTGAAACAATTTCTGGGAATGGGCCAAAAGCTTTCAGCATGTTTTAAGAGCTGGGAATAACAATTGGTCCAGGATGCCAAGGCTGAGGGGAAACTTCAATAAAGCATTCCTTTTTAATAGATACACAAGTTGGAAGAAAGGAATGACTGTTTTGCATTGTAAGATTGTAAGAGAGTGCGGGGTACTGAGGGGTGAGGCAGGCCTGATTATGGTTAAATTATCATAGACTGTGGGATTGAATTTATTGCTCCTTTATATTGCAGACCATTTCAAATAGAAGCAAAGCTATAAGACCATGAGGGACCCTGGGGTATAGAATCTGCCCCATTAATAGCGTAACACCCGAGCTGACTAACCGCGCTGGCGTAAGCTTGCACATGCGCCTTCATTTTACAGCTGCGACTCACAAATTAAGGTTTGGCCATTGGATCTTCCCACTTGCTGGGCAAAGCCGATAGAGGGCAATAGTGGGAAATCACATCACTGGCCTGGCATTTTTACAGCGCCTTTAATACACAAGAACATAAGAACATAAGAAACAGGAGCAGGACCAGGCCATTTTGTCCCTCGAGCCTGCTCTGCCATTCAATAAAATCTTGGCCTCAACTCCACTTTCCCGCCGGCACCCTGTAACCCTTGACTCCCCTGTTGTTCAAAAATTGTCTATCTCCACCCTAAATATATTCAATGACCCCGCCTCCACAGCTCTCTGTGGTTGAAAATTCCAAAGATTCACGACCCTCAGAGAAGAAATTCCTCCTCATTTCCGTTTTAAATGGGCGATCCCTTATTCTGAAACTATGCCCCCTAGTTCTAGATTCCCCACGAGGGGAAACATCCTCTCTGCATCTACCCTGTCAAGCCCCCTCAGAATCTTATATGTTTCAATAAGATCACCTCTCATTCTTCTAAACTCCAATGAGTATAGGCCCAACCTGCTCAAGCTTTCTTCATAAGACAACCTCCTCATCTCTGAATTCAACCTCATGAACCTTCTCTGAATTGCCTCCAATGCAAGTATATCCCTCCTTAAATAAGGAGACCAAAACTGGACGCAGTACCCCAGGTGTGGTCTCACCAATACCCTGTACAGTTGTAGCAGGACTTCCCTACTTGTATGCTCCATTCCTTTTGCAATAAAGGCCAACATTCCATTTGCCTTCTTAATTACTTGCTGTACCTGCATGCTAACTTTTTGTGTTTAATTTACAAGAACCCCCAGATCTCTCTGTACTGCAGCATTTTGTAATGTTTCCCCATTTAAATAATAATTTGCTTTTTTATTTTTCCTACCAAAGTGGATAAACTCATACTCCATCTGCCAAATTTTTGCCTACTCACTTATCCCATCTATATCCCTTTACAGATTCTTTGCATCCTCCTCAGAACTTGCTTTTCCACCTATCTTTGTATCATCAGGAAATTTGGTTACATTACACTCGGTTCCATCATCTGAGTCATTAATATAGATTGTAAATAGTTAAGGCCCCAGCACCGATCCCTGTGGCACCCCACTCGTTACTGTTTGCTAACCTGAAAATTACCCATTTATCCCGACTCTCTGTTTTCTGTTGGTTAGCCAATCCTCTATACATGCAAATATATTACCCCCAACCCTGTGAGCTCTTATCTTGTGCAATAACCTTTTATGTGGCACCTTATCAAATGACTTCTGGAACTCTAAATACACCACATCCACTGGTTCCCCTTTATCCACCCTGCTCATTACATCCTCAAGGAACTCCAGCAAATTTGTCAAACATGATTGCCCTTTCATAAAATCATGCTGACTCTGCTTGACTATTATGATTTTCTAAATGACCTGCTATTACTTCCTCAATAATAGACTCCAGCATTTTCCCAACGACAGATGTTAGGCTAACTAGTCTATAGTTTCCTGCTTTCAGTCTGCCTCCTTTCTTAAATAGGGGTGTTACATTTGTGGTTTTCTAATCCGCTGGGACCTCTCCAGAATCCAGGGAATTTTGGTAGATTACAACCAATACATCCACTATCTCTGCAGCCACTTCTTTTAAAACCCTGGGATGCAGACCATCAGGTCCAAGGGACTTGTCCACCTTTAGTCCCATTAGTTTGCCTAGTATTTTTTCTCTAGTGATAGTGATTGTTTTAAGTTCCCCTCTCCTAAAAGCCTCTTGATTATCAATTATTGGGATGCTTTTAGTGTCTTCTACATTGAAGATCGATATAAAATATTTGTTCAAAGTCTCTGCCAGTTCCCTTTTCCTATTATTAATTCCCCAGTCTCATCCTCTAAGAGACCAATGTTTACTTTACCTCCTCTCTTCCTTTTTATATCTTCTTCTTAGACGGTCCCTCGTATCGAGGATGACTTGCTTCGACCAAAAAGGGATGAGTTCACGGTATTTCAATGAAGGACCTGATATTCCAGGTCCCGAACTGCATATTGAAGGGTGGAAGATGTCTGTGCATGAATTTTTTTAACGTGTGGTAGCCGTTGCATACCAGCCACCACACGGGCTTGACAGAGCTAGGTCTTGGTCCAGTGGCAAGGATTACCCAAGATGACTGGAGACCAGCTCTGCTGCACGGACCTAGTGCGCACACATATCGCAGTGTGGGCTGGTCCGTGCTGCCCCTGGGCCCCCACCTCTTCTGGGCCCCGAACTCTCACCTCTCCTGGGCCCCGATCAATCTCTCTGCAATCTCTCACCACTCCTTCGTCCTGGCCTCGCCGCTCCTGCTGTACCTGCCCACGCTCCAATCAGCGACCTGGATTATGGTGACGTCCAATCCAGTCGCTCTCTTCACAGTCGTTGCCCTCCCGGACTGGCTCACGCTGTACCTTGCAGTGGTATGTTCCTTTTATGGGCCCAACCTGCTGCAGGTGGGCCTGACTCACACACACACACACTGATGCTCACACACACTGACTCACACACACTGACTCACACAGACACACACACACACACACACACACACACACACACTGACTCACACACACACACACTGATGCTCACACACACTGACTCACACACACTCACACACACATACACACTGACACACACACACACACACGCATTGACTCACACACACACACACACGCATTGACACACACACACACTGACGCTCACACACACTGATTCACACACACACACACACTCATGCTCACACACACTGACTCACACAAACACACTGACTCACACACACACACACTGATTCACACACACATACACACTCATGCTCACACACACTGACTCACACAAACACACTGACTCTCACACACACACACACACTGATTCACACACTCACACACACTGACGCTCACACATACTGACTCACACACACATACACACACACACTGATTCACATACACACACACACACTCATGCTCACACACACTGACTTACACAAACACACTGACTCTCACACACACACACACTGATTCACACACACCCACACACACTCATGCTCACACACACTGACTCACACGCACTCATGCTCTCACACACTGACTCTCACACACACACACACACACACACTGACTCACACACACTGACACACACACACGCACTCATGCTCACACACACACTGACTCACACACACACACTCATGTTCACACACACACTGACTCACACACACACACTCATGCTCACACACCGAGGATCCTTTACTATGAGGTCATTAATTAATCCAGTCTCATTACACATTACCCAGATCTAAAACAGTTTGTTACTTGGTTGGTTCCACAACGTATAGTTCTAAGAAACCATCCCGAATACACTCTATGAACTCTTCCTCAAGGCTTTTTGCCAATTTGATTTGTCCAAGTAATATGAAGATTAAAATCACCCATGATTTTTGCTGTACCTTTCTTACAAGCCTCTATTATTTCTTGATTAATACTCTGTCCTACAGTGTAGCTATTGGTAGATTACACCCACACAGCAAGCGAGCCCCAAGTGGGCAGAGGAAACGTTACAGGGACACCCTCAAAGCCTCCCTGATAAAGTACACATCCCCACTGACACCTGGGAGACCCTGGCCAAAGACCACCCTAAGTGGAGGGAGTGCATCCGGGAGGGCGCTGAGCACCTCGAGTCTCGTTGCCGAGAGCATGCAGAAATCAAGCGCAGGCAGCGAAAGGAGAATGCGGCAACCCAGTCCCACCCACCCTTTCCTTCAATGATTATCTGTCCCACCTATGACAGAGACTGTAATTCCCGTATTGGATTGTACAGTCACCTGAGAATTCACTTTTAGAGTGGAAGCAAGTCTTCCTCGATTTCGAGGGACTGCCGATGATGATGATGATAGACTACTCCCACCATGACTTATTTCACTTATTATTTCTTATCTCCACCCTATTGTGTTCCTAACACAGATGAGGCCGCACACAGGAAGGTTAAAGTAACAGTGACCTCAGTCTTTAATAAGACACTCCAGAGTGAGGAACAGGCCTTAGGGGCCGGCTTATATACAGTGCTCCCAAGGGATGCTGGGATCCCTTGGGACTTCAGGGGATGAGCTCCCTGGTGGCTGAACATGGGAGTGCGTGCTTTACAGATACACAACATCACTCGCCCCGCAAAGTCAAAGTGAAAACTATTTACAAAGTGAGGCGGTCGGGAGCCTTTCTTTCCCTGGTGGACCGCCTCGGTACAAATGTCTGTTCTGGTGTGTTGGCTGTGTCCTGCTGGGCTGGCGTGTTGTTGGCCCTGCAGGGCTGCTAGGTGAGCCTGGCCTTGCTGGGCTGTTGGGCGTGATGGGTTCAATTTCCTGGTCCGGCGTGGTGTTGTTGATCCTTTGGGTGTGTGTTGTGGGCTCGTGAAAGGTGGTGTCTGCTGTGGGTTGTTAAGGGCAGTCTGTGAACTGCAGCCTCATTTGGTCCAGGTGCTTTCTTCAAATTTGTCCATTCTCTAGTTTGACTACAAACACCCTATTCCCTTCTTTAGCTATCACCGTGCCCGCGATCCACTTGGGACCATGTCCATAGTTTAGCACATACACAGGGTCATTCAGATCAATTTCCCGTGACACAGTGGCGCGACCATCATTTGCATTTTGTTGCTGCCGCCTGCTCTCTACCTGATCATGCAGGTTGAGGTGAACCAGCGAGAGTCTGGTTTTAAGTGTCCTTTTCATGAGTAGCTCAGCCAGGGGCACCCCTGTGAGCGAGTGGGGTCTCGTGCGGTAGCTGAGCAGTACTCGGGACAGGTGGGTTTGGAGTGAGCCTTCTGTGACTCGTTTAAGGCTCTGTTTGATGGTTTGTACTGCCCGCTCTGCCTGCCCATTGGAGGCTGGTTTAAACGGGGCCGAGGTGATATGTTTGATCCCATTGCAGGTCATGAATTCTTTAAATTCGGCACTGGTGAAACATGGCCCGTTGTCACTGACCAGTATGTCAGGCAGGCCGTGGGTGGCAAATATGGCCCTCAGGCTTTCAATGGTGGCGGTGGTGGTGCTTCCCGACATTATTTCACATTCAATCCATTTTGAAAAAGCATCCACCACCACCAGGAACATTTTACCAATAAACGGGCCCGCATAGTCGACATGGATCCTCGACCATGGTCTGGAGGGCCAGGACCACAAACTTAGTGGTGCCTCTCTGGGCACGTTGCTCAACTGAGCACATTCGCTGCATTGCCGTACACAGGACTCTAAGTCAGAGTCGATACCGGGCCACCACACGTGGGATCTGGCTATCGCTTTCATCATTACTATATATTACCCGGGTGTGTGCTGTGGAGATCCGAGATGAACGTCTCCCTGCCCTTTTTTGGTGGCACTACGCGGTTACCCCACAACAGGCAGTCTGCCTGAATGGACAGCTTGTCCTTTCGCCGCTGGAACGGCTTGATTGGCTCTTGCATTTCAACGGGGATGCTGGCCCAGCTCCCATGCAGTACACAGTTTTTTACTAGGGACAGCAGAGGATCTTGGCTGGTCTAATCTGGCGGGCCGTGACAGGTGATTTATCATTTTCAAATGCTTCCATGACCATCAACAAGTCTGTGGGCTGCGCCACCATCAACAAGTTTGTAGGCTGCGCCATTTCCACCCCCGTGGTGTACAATGGTAGCCGACCGAGAGCATCTGCACAGTTCTCGGTGCCTGGCCTGTGGCGGATGGTAGTTATACGCTGATAGCACGAGTGCCCACCTTTGTATGCGGGCTGAGGCATTAGTATTTATCACCTTGTTATCAGCGAACAGGGATGCGAGGGGTTTGTGATCCGTTTCCAGCTCAAATTTGAGTCCAAACAGGTACTGATGCATTTTCTTTACACCGAACACACACGCTAATGCCTCTTTTTCAATCATGGTGTAGGCCCTCTCGGCCGTAGACAAGCTCCTGGAAGCATAGGCAACAGGTTACAACTTCCCCGCAACGTTAGCTTGTTGTAATACACACCCGACTCCGTACGACGACGCATCACATGCTAGCACAAGTCTTTTACACGGGTTATACAATACAAGCAGCTTTTTGGAGCATAAAATGTTTCTGGCTTTCTCAAAAGCAATTACTTGGTTTTTTCCCCATACTCAGTTCTCACCTTTGCGCAATAACACATGTAGGGGCTCTAAAAGGGTGCTTAACCCCGGTAGGAAGTTACCAAAATAGTTGAGGAGTCCCAGGAACGACCACAGCTCCGTGATGTTCTGTGGCCTGGGCGCGATCCTGATAGCCTCTGTCTTGGCATCTGTGGGCCGAATGCCGTCCGCCGCGATCTTTCTCCCCAAAAACTCCACTTCTGTTGCCATGAAGATGCTTCGACCTCTTCAGCCGCAGCCCTACCTGATCCAGTCGCTGGAGGACCTCCTCCAGGTTTTGTAGGTGCTCGGCGGTGTCCCGATCCGTGACCAATATGTCGTCCTGAAAAACCACCGTGCGTGGTACCGACTTGAGTAGGCTCTCCATGTTTCTCTGGAAGATCGCTGCAGCTGACCGAATTCCAAACGGGCATCTGTTGTAGATGAACAGTCCCTTGTGCGTGTTGATGCAGGTGAGGCCCTTCGAAGACTCCTCCAGCTCCTGCGTCATGTAGGCTGAAGTCAGGTCGAGCTTGGTGAATGTCTTGCCTCCTGCCAGCGTCGCAAATAGGTCGTCTGCCTTAGGTAGCGGGTATTGGTCCTGTAGCAAGAAACGCTTAATAGTTAATTTATAATCACCGCAAATCCTGACCCTGCCATCACTTTTGAGTACTGGAACAATCGGGCTGGCCCATTCGCTGAATTCCACTGGGGAGATGATGCCCTTGAGTTGCAGCCTGTCCAGCTCGATTTCCACTCTCTCCCTCATCATGTGAGATACCGCTCGCGCCTTGTGGTGAATGGGTCGTGCCTCTGGGACCAAGTGGATCCACACCTTCGCCCCGGAAAAGTTTCCAATGCTTGGCTCAAAAAGGGAAGGAAATTTGTTCAGAACCTGGGTACATGAGGCCTCATCGACATGTGATAGCGCTCGGATGTCATCCTAGTTCCAGCGGATTTTGCCCAGCCAGCTCCTTCCAAGCAGTGTGGTGCTATCGCCCGGGACAATCCAGAGTGGCAGTTCGTGCACCGTGCCCTCGTAAGTGACCTTGACCATGGCGCTGCCCAGGACAGTGATAAGCTCTTTGGTGTATGTTCTCAGTTTCATGTGGATGGGGCTCAGGGCTGGTCTGAGTGCTTTGTTGCACCACAGTCTCTCAAACATCTTTTTACTCATGATGGATTGGCTAGTGCCAGTGTCCAGTTCCATGGCTATGGGTAAGCCATTCAATTTTACATTTAGCATTACAGGTGGACATTTCGTCGAAAATGTGTGCACCTCGTGTATTTCAGCATCTGCCTCCTCTCTCTGAGGCTCGAAATTGCTTTGATCCACCATGGATCAATCTTCCTCTGCCACGTGGTGGTTCGCAGGTTTTGCAGAGCTTGCAGCTCATTTGCAAGCTTGTTGGAGGTGCCCCATTGTTCCACAGCTCTTGCAAACATACGCTTTGAAGCGGCATGAATAGGCTGAATGGAAGCCTCCACAATGCCAACAAGGTGTGAATTGCCTTGCATTCATCCTTTGTTGGGGACTCTGAGTCATCTGGGTCACCTGAGGCCTGCTGGCAGTTGCAGACTTGTGGGTTCTGCCTTGTACATTTCTGCTCGCAAACACAGTTCCAGTTAATTTATGAACATTGCGAGCACTTGTGTGCTGAGAGATTTGTTTGGTGTTATCACTGGTGGACATAAACGCCTGCGCTATCGTAATGGCCTTACTGAGGGTCGGTGTCTCCACAGTCAAGAGTTTTCATAGGATGATCTCGTGGCCAATGCCCAGTACAAAACAGTCTCTGAGCATTTGCTCCAGGTAGCCATGTAAGATACATGACAACAGCTCCTCATACGACGTATCTGTGGGTTTCACCGGAGCCAGAAGATTCTTCATGAGGCTGTAGGTCGGTGCCCCGCAGACTGTGAGGAGGACCGCTGTCCTTTTTGCAGCACTTCCTTCTCCGTCCAGCTCGTTGGCTACAAAGTACTGGTCTAGCCATTCGACATAGGCTTCCCAGTCCTCAGCCTCCTAGAACGTCTCCAGGATGCCCACAGTTTGCTGCATCTTTGCGTTGAATTCTTATTCTTGTCACGTTCTTGTGTTCCTAACACAGATGAGACTGCACACAGGGAGGTTAACGTAACAGTGACCTCAGTCTTTAATAAGACACTCCAGAGTGAGGAACAGACTTTAGGGGCCGGCTTATATACAGTGCTCCCAAGGGATGCTGAGATCCCTTGGGACTTCAGGGGATGAGCTCCCTGGTGGCGGAACATGCTTTACAGATACACAACACACCCAAACTGATTCTACATCTTGATCTTCTGAGCCAATATCATTTCTCACTACTGCACTGATTAACGTAGTAAAATGTCCCAAGTTGCTTCAGAGGAGTGTTATCAGACAAAATTTAACACCGAGCTAAAGAAGGAGATATTAAGACAGGTGACCAAAAGCTTAGTCAAAAAGGTAGGTTTTAAGGAGCATCTTAAAGGATGAGAGAGGTAGAGAGGTGAAGGTTGAGGGAAGTAATTCTAGAGCTTAGGTACTAGCACAGCAGCCAATAGTGTGGCAAAGGAAATTGGGGATGTGCAAAAGGCCAGAATTGGAGGAGTGCAGATTTCTCGGAGGAGGAGGTTACAGAAATTGGGAGAGGTGAGGCCATGGAGGGATTTAAACATAAGGATGATCATTTGAAATTTGAATCATTGGTGGACTGGGAGCCAGTGTAGGTCAGCGAGCACAGAGGTGATGGGTGAGCAGGAATTAGTGTGAGGATATGGGCAGCGGAGTTTTGAATGAACTCATGTTGATGGAGAATGGAAGATGAGAGGCTGGCCAGGAGAGCATTGGAATAGTTCTTACTCTCTGGAGGGAACCCCTGCAGGTCCTCTGTCGAAGTCAGGCTGATTCCAATAGTGAAGGTTCCTCCAACTAAATTGCAACTGAATGGAACTAAGTTATTAAATAGACATCTGTTGAACTGAACTGAGGAGTGTGGTAGGCGAGTTTCCTTAAAGTCGAGCTGTCCCAATTATCTGCAAAGGAATGGATAAAATGAATGTGGGTAATTTTAACATAATCTGCAGAGGGGCAAACAGACCAGCCGCCCATTTTACACCCCACATGATTTTACTTCCATTGGCATCGTTGGCTGTACAGCTTGTCCCTGGCCAATATTCATCCCTCGAGCAACATCCCGAAAACAGATTATCTGGTCACTGTCGCATAGCTGTTTGTGGGAGCTTGCTATGCGTAAATTGGCTGCCTCATTTCCTACATTACAACAGTGACTAACTGGAGACCAGCTCTGCTGCACAGACCGAGCACGCTCACATATCGTAGTGTGAGCTGGCCCGTGCTGCCCTTGGACCCTCGCCTCTTCTGGGCTGGTGTGCAACGGCCACCACACATTAAAAAAATCCAAGCACAGTCATCTTCCACCCTTCACGAAGTAGTTTGGGATCTGGAATGTTCGGTCCTTCTTTGAAATACCTGTGAACTCATCCCTTTTTGGCGTGGAAGCAAGTCATCCTCACTTCGAGGGACTGCCTATGATGATGATGACAACAGTGGCTACACTTCAAATGTACTTCATTGGCTGTTGATCGCTTGAGGTTGTGAACTGCGCTATATAAATCAAAGTCTTTCTTTTTTACTTTCTTAAGACAGATAGTGGCTTTTTCTGGCATCAGTTTACCCCTGAACTGCACCCAACATTATTAGAGGAGGTTTGAGTGTTGCTTTCTAACATTCACCCGTGAAGTTTACATTGAGGTTGCCCTCATCAGGTGAAGTCAGTTGCAGACACCCGACAGCCCCTGGAGGAAGTTGGTGAGCAGTGTTATACTGGAGCAAAGTGAGAGTAATTCACCAGTTTTTCAGGCACCACGTGTGAGCAGGGCAGAGGAACACCTCCCTCAATGTCTCAGCTACTTTGCCCTCTCTGCTGCACCTCGATGACCTCCAAAACTAATCGGAAACTAAAATGTTTAAAACAAGGAGTACAGCCGCAAAGGAAACAACCATTTATTCAGATTGCAGTCAATGCTTGGCAATTCAAAGGGGGAGAAATTGGTCTTATTTGCGCTTCTCGTTAGCGCCTCTGGGGCCGATAGCAAGGCCCTCCAACTGGGCGCGGCGAAATTACCGATGCCCATGAACTTCCTTTGCAGGTTAGTGCTGGCAGTAAACCCTAATGCCACGATTTCCCGCACCCCGGTTGTCCAGTGTGCAGCTCCCCGTTACCGCCCCGGATCCTAAATTCCCTTCCCCCGCCCGCAGCATCGCCGGGCGTCCACACCGGCAGCTGCAGGAGGCGTTGTGGGCTCGGCCGGCCGCTTGGGGAGCGGTAATTAAAGGCCTAGTGGTGGCCAGGCAGACTCTGTGCTGCTTTTTGAATGGTTCCCATTGCGCCCCTGCCGTGGTTGCAGGATCACTGTCTCACACTGTCTTTGAGGAAGCTGCCCTTTCTCTATGTGTTCCAGGCCATGGTGTGGGTTGGTGAAGCCACCTGAATGCTCACTTCACCAGCCATGCCTTGTGCATTCAGGTGGCACGGACCCTCATGTCCCCGATTCATTCTCACCCCTTCTCGCACTACCCTTCGACTCTTGATATGCGTTTGGCAAACATCACCCTGAGTCGCAATCCTAGCTGGCTCTCACCTCCTCCCAGCCTTCCCACATGCTCGGTGCTGATTATAATGCACATCGTTACACTTCCAGACAGTAGCAGCTACTCTACTGTGGAATGTACATGTGCCACACGATGAGCTGAACACTCACTCACACCTTCTTCTTATTATTGTAGGCGGAATTGGCGCACAATGGCCGGGAGCAGCAGCGGTGGGGAGCCTGATCTTCAGGACCTCACTGAGGTGGAGCAATGAGTGTCGGTCCTCCTGGGCACCCCAGTTCGCACGAGGCGGAGCCCCCTATGGGTAGTGATGGTAGATGAATGGCGTTTGCGATTTATGTTCATTGGATATATTCAAGAGGGAGTTAGATATGGCCCTTACAGCTAAAGGGATCGAGGGGTATGGAGAGAAAGCAGGAAAGGGGTACTGAGGTGAATGATCAGCCATGATCTTATTGAATGGTGGCGCAGGCTCGAAGGGCCAAATGGCCTACTCCTGCACCTATTTTCTATGTTTCTATGTTTCTATGTGAGTTCCTTGACTCCTGATATCAAGTGGCCTATCCCCTTTACATACAGATGTCCAATGCCACTATCCTCTTATCTCCCTTCCCTGCTGCTAACCACACGTCTGCTCCATTTTTGATCGGGGCGGAGGAGCAGTGAGAGGTCAGGGCCCAGAAGCATCGTGATCGGGGCCCAGGAGCGAGGGTTCGGGGCCCAGGAGAGCCAAGGGCCCAGGAGCAGCATGGGCTAGCCCACACTGCGATCTATGGATAGTAGGAGCATGTGTGCGCACTAGGTCTGTGCAGCAGAGCTGGTCTCCAGTTGTCTTGGTTAACCCTTGCCACTGGATCAAGACCTAGCTCTGTCAAGCCCGTGTGGTGGCTGGTGTGCAATGGCCACCCCACGTTAAAAAAATCCACGCACAGGCATCTTCCACCCTCCAATATGTAGTTCGGGACCTGGAATATCAGGTCCCTCATTGAAACACCTGTGAACTCATCCCTTTTTGGTGTGGAAGCGGCAATACTACTATTATATATGTAAACTTGTATTTACTCTGTACAGCCACCAGAGGGCTCCCATAATCCCTTGGGAGCACAGATATTTAAGGAGGCCTCACAGGTTGGAGAGGCACTCTGGAGATCTGCAATAAAAGACTAAGGTACCACACGTTACTTTGAGCTCACAGTGTTCAGTCTGACTCTTTCTCCATACATAACAACTGGCGACGAGATACAGATAGCGAACCCAAAGATGCAGAGAACAGTGGGCATCCTGGAGAAATTCTCGGAGGGAGATGATTGGGATACTTTTGTGGAGCGACTCAACCAATACTTTGTGGCCAACGAGCTAGATGGGGAAGAGAGCGCTGCCAAATGAAGTGCAATCCTCCTCACCGTCTGTGGGGCACCAACATATGGCCTCATGAAGAATCTGCTCACTCCAGCGAAACCCACGGAGAAATCATATAATGATTTGTGCACACTGGTCTGAGAGCATTTGAACCCGAAGGAAAGCGGGTACCGGTTCTACACCTACAAAAGATCTGAGGGCCAGGAAGTGGCGAGTTATGTCACCGAGCTAAGACAGCTTGCAGGACATTGCGAATTTGAAGGACATTTGGAGCACATGCTCAGAGACTTTTTTGTACTTGGCATTGGCCACGAAACCATACTTCGCAAACTTTTGACTGGAGAGACCCCAACCTTGAGTAAGGCCATAGCGATAGCCCAGGCGTTCATTGCCATCAATGACAATACAAAGCAAATCTCTCAGCACACAAGTACTGCTACAAGTACTGTGAACAAAGTGATGTTGTTTTCGAATCGTAACGTACAGGGCAGGTCACACATGCCTGCAGCTGCACGTCCACAGATGTCTCAGAGTCCACCATCAAGGGTGATGAATGCAAGGCCATTAACACCTTGTTGGCACTGCGGGGGTGATCATCGTTTCCATTCATGCTGATTCAAAGGGTACGTTTGCAAGGGCTGTGGAACAATGGATCATCTCCAAAGTATGTGCAGGCGAGCTGCAAATCCTGCTAAACCTGCAAACCACCATGTTGCAGAGGAGGACAGATTCACGAGGATCACGATGAACCAGAGCCTCAGACCAAGGAGGCAGAGATACATGGGGTGCACACATTCACCATGAATTGTCCCCCGATAATGCTGAATGTTGAACTAAATGGACTCCCAGTGTCAATGGAGCTGGACACGGGCACGAGCCAGTCCATCACGGGCAAAAAGACTTTCGAAAGGTTGTGGTGCAACAAGGCCTCAAGGCCAGTCTTAAGGCCAGTTTGCACGAAACTAAGAACTTATACAAAAGAACTGATTCCCGTAATCGGCAGTGCTACCGTAAAGGTCTCCTATGATGGAGCGGTGCACAAGCTACCACTCTGGGTGGTACCGGGTGAGGGTCCCACACTGCTCGGCAGGAGTTGGCTGGAAAAGATACGCTGGAACTGGGACGACGTCCGAGTGCTGTCGTGTGCACAGGTCTTAAACAAGTTCCCTTTGCTGTTCGAACCAGGCATCGGGAAATTCCAAGGAGCAAAAGTGCAGATCCACCTAATTCCGGGGGCGTGACCCATCCATCACAAGGCGAGAGCAGTACCATACATGATGAGAGAAAGGGTAGAGATCGAGCTAGACCGGCTGCAAAGAGAGGGCATCATTTCACCGATCGAATTCAATGAGTGGGCCAGTCCTATTGTCCCAGTCCTCAAGGGTGATGGCACCATCAGAATCTGTGGCGATTACAAAGTAACTATCAATCGTTTCTCCCTGCAGGACCAATACCCACTACCAAAGGCAGATGACCTCTTTGCAATGCTGGCGGGAGGAAAGACGTTCACGAAGCTGGATCTGACTTCAGCCTACATGATGCAGGAACTGGAGGAATCATCAAAGGCCCTCACCTGCATCAACTCGCACAAAGGTCTTTTTATTTATAATTGATGCCCGTTTGGAATTCGATCAGCGGCGGTGATATTCCAGAGAAACATGGAAAGCTTACTGAAGTCGGTCCCGTACACTATGGTCTTCCAGGACGACATCTTGGTCACAGGTCGGCACACAGTCGAGCATCTGCAGAACCTGGAAGAGGTTCTTAGTCGACTCAATCGCGTAGGGCTCAGGTTAAAACGCTCGAAGTGCGTTTTCCTGGCACCTGAAGTGGCGTTCTTTGGAAGGAGGATTGCGGCAGATGGCATCAACCCCATCAACGCGAAGACGGAGGCAATCGAGAATGCACCAAGGCCACAGAACGTTACGGAGCTGCGGTCATTTCTGGGACTCCTGAACTACTTTGGTAACTTCTTACCGGGTCTCAGCACACTGTTAGAACCACTGCACGTCTTACTACGGAAAGGGGATGAATGGGTTTGGGGCAAAAGCCAAGAAAATGCCTTTGTAAAAGCGAGAAAATTGTTATGCTCAAACAAATTGCTTGTGTTGTATAATCCATGTAAGCGTTTGGTACTAGCATGTGATGTGTCATCATATGACGTCGGGTGTGTATTGCAACAAGCTAATGATTTCGCGAAACTGCAACCGGTTGCTTATGCAAACAGGAGTCTGTCTAAGGCTAAGAGAGCCTACAGTATGATTGAGAAAGAAGCGTTAGCATGTGTCTATGGGCACACTACCTGTTTGGACTAAAATTCGAATTGGAAACTGACCACAAGCCACTTATATCTCTGTTTTCCCAGAGTAAAGGGATAAATACCAATGCATCGGCCCGCATCCAAATAGGCTCTCACGTTGTCCGCATACAACTATGCCATCCGCCACAGGCCAGGCACAGAAAATTGCGCCGATGCTCTCAATAGGCTGCCATTGCCCACCATGGGGGTGGAAATGGCGCAGCCCGCAGATTTAGCCATGTTTATGGAAGCATTTGAGAATGAGCAATCCCCGGTCACTGCCCGGCAGATCAAAACCTGGACGAGCCAGGACCCTTTATTATCCCTAGTCAAAAGCTGTGTGATTCACGGGAGCTGGTCCAGTGTCCCAGTGGAAATGCAGGAAGAGATAAAGCCGTTCCAGCTGCGCAAAGATGAAATGTCTATACAGGCAGACTGCCTTCTGTGGGGCAATTGGGTAGTGATTCCCAAGAAGGGCAGAGACACCTTCATCAATGACCTCCACAATACCCACCCAGGCATCGTAATGGTGAAAGCGATAGCCAGATCCCACATGTGGTGGCCCGGTATCGATGCGGACTTAGAGTCCTGTGTTCATAGATGTAATCAAATGCAGTCGAGGAAGACTTGCTTCCACTCTTAGCATGAGTGGCTGTACAGTGCAATAAGAGAACCACAGTCTCTGTCACAGGTGGGATAGATAGTCATTGAGGGAAAGGATGGGCAGGGAGCCTGGTTTGCCGCACGCTCCTTCCGCTGCCTGCGCTTCATTTCTGCATGCTCTTGGCGCCGATACTCGAGGAGCTCAGCACCCTCCCGGATGCACTTCCTCCACTTAGGGTGGTCTATGGCCAAAGACTTCCGGGTGTCAGTGGGGATGTCGCACTTTATCAGGTAGACTTTGAGGGTGTCCTTGTAACGTTTCCTCTGCCCGCCTTTGGCTCGTTTGCCGTGGACGAGTTCCGGCTTTGGGAGTCTTGTGTCTGGCATGTGAACTATGTGGCCTGCCCAGCGGAGCTGATCAAGTGTGGTCAGTGCTTCAATGCTGGGGATGTTGGCCTGGACGAGGACGCTAATGTTTGTGTGTCTGTCCTCCCAGTGGATTTGCAGGATCTTGCGGAGACATCGCTGGTGGTATTTCTCCAGCGACTTGAAGTGTCTACTGTACATGGTCCACTTCTCTGAGCCATACAGGAGGGCGGGTATTACTACGACCCTGTAGACCATGAGCTTGGTGACAGTTTTGAGGGACTGATCTTCAAATACTCTTTTCTTCAGGCAGCCGAAGGCTGCACTGCGCACTGGAGGCGGTGTTGGATCTCATCATCAATGCCTGCTCTTGTTGATAGGAGGTCCCGAGATAGGGGAAGTGGTCCATGTTGTCCAGAGCAACGCCATGGATCTTGATGTTTTGGGGGCAGTGCTGTGCGGCGACAACAGGCTGGTGGAGGACCTTTGTCTTACTAATGTTTAGCCTAAGGCCCATGCTTTCATACGTCTCGGTAAATACGTCGACTATGTCCTGGAGTTCAGCCTCTGTGTGTGCACAGACGCAGGCATCGTCCGCATACATCGACGACAGGGGTTGGAGTGGTCTTGGACCTGATCTGGAGACAGCGAAGGTTGAACAGCTTCCCACTGGTTCTGTAGTTTAGTTCCACTCCAGCGGGGAGCTTATCAACTGTGAGGTAGAATATGGCAGAAAGGAGGAAGATTGAGAAGAGGGTTGGGGCGATGATGCAGCCCTGTTTGACCCCGGTCCGGACATGAATTGGGTCTGTAATGGATCCGTTGGGAAGGATCACGGCTTGCATGTCATCATGGAGCAGGCGGAGAATGGTGACGTACTTTGGGGGGCATCCGAAACGGAGGAGGACGCTCCATAGACCCTCATGGTTGACAGTGTCAAAGGCCTTTGTAAGGTCGAAGAAGGTAGTGTACTGCGACGACCGTCGGGATAGCAGCTCCCTAGGGAGCTCCCCTGCTAAACAGCTCCTCGGCCCTCAACCTCCCCCCTCCCACTGTCTAAACTTCCCCAAGCCCCAGCCCTAGCCCTAATAGGCCCCAATAGGGGGTCTTAAAGACTTAAATCCCCACCCTAACCCCTAACCCCTAACCCTAACCCCGTGATTCCCAAAAGTTCGGGCCTACCTCAGGCCTTCTGCCACACCACACATCGGCATTTCCCGGCTGGACCTCCTGCTGGCTCGACGCGACTTGGGCCTCCCGGCTGGACCTCCTACAGCGGTTGGACGACTCGACGTGACCTGAACTTCCCGGCTGGACCTCCTGCCGTGACTCGGCGGCTGGACCTGGCTATCGGACATCCACCTCCTCCCCCCCCACCTCCCCCCATCTGGACCTCTCCTTCCCCACTGATGGCCTGGCCTCCTCTCCTCCTCCAGCACAGATGTAATACATGCTCGCAGTTAAGCAATGTACCCAGGGAGGCGCCGCTAAGTTTATGGTCTTGGCTCTCCAAACCGCGGTCTAGGGTACACGTTGACCATTCTTGGGTAAAATGTTCCTTGTGGTTGTAGACACATATTCCAAGTGGATTGAATGTGAGATAATGTTGGCTAGCACGCCCGCTGCCATTACTGAAAGCCTGTGGGCCATGTTTGCCACACACGGCCTACCCGATGTCCTGGTGAGTGACAATGGGCCATGTTTTACCAGTGCTGAGTTCAAAGAATTCATGACCCGTAACGGGATCAAACATGTCACATCTGCCCCATTTAAACCAGCGTCCAATGGTCAGACAGAGAGAGCAGTGCAAACCATCAAGCAAGGCTTGAAGAGGGTAACTGAAGGCTCACTGCAGACTCACCTATCTCGAGTCCTGCTTAGCTACCGCACGAGACCCCCACTCGCTCACTGGGATCCCACCTGCTGAACTGCTCATGAAAAGAGCACTGAAGACAAGGCTCTCGTTAGTTCACCCTGATCTACATGAACAGGTAGAGAGCAGGCAGCTTCAACAAAGTGCATACCATGATAGCGCAAATGTGTCACGTGAGATTGAAATCAATGATCCTGTATTTGTATTGAATTATGAACAAGGTCCCAAGTGGCTTCCCGGCACTGTCGTGGCCAAAGAGGGGAGCAGGGTGTTTTGGGTCAAACTTTCAAATGGACTCATTCACCGGAAACACTTGGACCAAATCAAACTCAGATTCACGGACTATCCTGAGCAACCCACCTTGGACCCTACCTTTTTTGATCCCCCAACATACACACCAGGGGTAACCGGCACCACGGTTGACCACGAAGCAGAACCCATCGTCCACAGCAGCCCAGCAGGACCCAACACACCAGGCAGCCCAGCAAGGCCAGCTGCTCAGCTCCGTTGGTGGCCGAAACAATCGTGAGACACTGCTCTCACACAGGATGAAAGTATCATGGGCACTCCCTGGATAGCGGGCATTCACTGCAAGGATGTGCTGTGTGTGGTCGCACACAAGCTGCACGTTTAGCGAGTCACTCATCTCCTGACTCCTCAAAGCCTTTCCACCATCTCATCATCATCATCATAGGCAGTCCCTCGAAACGAGGATGACTTGCTTCCACGCCGAAAAGGGATGAGTTCATGGGTGTTTCAATGAAGGACCTAATATTCCAGATCCCGAACTACATCCTGAAGGGTGGAAGATGCCTGTGCGTGGATTTTTTTAATATGTAGTGGCCGTTGCACACCAGCCACCACATGGGCTTGACAGAGCTCGGTCTTGGTCCAGTGGCAAGGGTTACCCAAGACGAATGGAAGCCATCTCTGCTGCACGGGCCTAGTGCGCACACGTATCGCAGTGTGGGCTGGCCCATGCTGCCCCTGGGCCCCTGGCCCCGAACTCATACCTCTCATGGGCCCTGATCACATCCCTCTACAAACTTTTGCGGCTCCTTTGCCCCGACCTCACTGCTCCTGCTGTATCTGCCCACACTGCACTCAGCCGTCGCGCCTCCTGCAGTAGCACGCACTGCTCCCTGAAGTAGCATGCCATTGCACGCTGCTCCATCTAATGGCCCTGGCCTGCTGATGGTTTTGTATTACTTTCACCATCTACAAGGCACAAGTCAGTAGTATGATGGATTACTCCCCACTAGCCTGGATTAGTGCAGCTCCAACAACACTCAAGAAGCTCGACTTCATCCAGGACAATTCAGCCCACTTGATTGGCACCCCATCCACCACCTTCAACATTCACTCCCTCCACCACCGGCGCACCGTGGCTGCAGTGTGTACCACAGATGCACTGCAGCAACTCACCGGGGCTTCTTCAGCAGTACCTCCCAAACCCGCGACCTCGACCGCCTAGAAGGACAAGGGCAGGGGAATTATCCCTCCTTTCCCGCATCATCTGCAATTCTCCTCCAAGTTACACACCATCCTGACTTGGAAATGAATCGCCGTTCCTTCATCGTCGCTGGATCAAAATCCTGGAACTCGCTCCCGAACAGCACTGTGGGAGCACCTTCACCACACGGACTGCAGCGGTTCAAGGCGGTGCCTCACCACCACCTTCTCAAGGGCGATTGGGGATGGGCAATAAATGTCGGTCTAGCCAGTGACGCCCACATCCCGTGAATGAATCATTAAACTAAAAATCACCTCCAACATCTTAACAAAAGGTGTCTATATTTTAAATCAAACAATGACATGTTTAATCAGTGACTTTACTTCCTTGTATATTTGCCTTGTGTTGTTTTGTAAAGTCCCTTCTCTTTCCCGTCTGTGAGGAACTGCATTTGTTTACAGTTAGTGCATTGTCTGCTCAGAGTCTCGGGCACTTTGCAGGTGAATTTTCACTCTTGTTCCTATTAATTTCTCCATTTCTTCTGCGTCCGTAGACTCCAGTAATGGATTATTCTCCAAAGTCAGAGTGTGTTCTTTCATTGTCAGTTATTTTTGACTGCAATTCAGATTCCAAGACTCACTTCTTGTTCATCAGCTCTGTCATGTATGTAACCTTTATGTAACAACACTGCAATACTGTATACACGTAAGAAATGCACACCTTGACCACAGGGGGTGAACTTGTGGGAGACACTCCTCACCTGGTCATCCAGGTATATAAAGGGAGGTCCCACGCAGGGTCATCACTTCTTGGTCCTGTGAATAAAGGTTCAGGTCATGGAGTGACCTTGTCCATAGAATGTGCCTCGTGTGGATTTGTGATATTGTGTAAGGACTTTACATTGGCGACGAGAAACGGGAATCAATGACCCACGAGAATGGCCACCGGCAGCACAGATGAACGGTACTGTGTTGGTGAGGACTGGGATGATTTCATTGAGAGGCTCCAGCAGAGTTTTGTCACGAAGGACTGGCTGGGAGACGCAGCGGCCGACAAGCGAAGGGCTCGTCTGCTGACCAGCTGTGGACCTAAGACTTACGCGCTCATGAAAGACCTGCTAGCACCCGAGAAGCCGGCGGACAAAACCTTTGAAAAGCTCAGCAAACTAAACGGTGAGCACCTCAAACCGGCGAGCAGCGTACACATGGACCGACACAGATTCTATACACACCAACGTCGGGAAGGACAGAGCATACCGGATTTCGTTGCAGACCTCCGGCGCTTGGCCAGCGTCTGTAAGTTCACAGACGCCTGCAGGGGGGAGCTGCTAAGGGATTTCTTTATTGAGGGCATCGGTCATGCTGGGATTTTCAGAAAGCTAATTGAGACCAAGGACTTGACCTTGGAAGCGGTGGCGTTACTGGTTCAGACTTTTATGGCGGGGGAGGAGGAAACCAAGATAATATATGCGCGCAATTCTGCCTCCAACGTGGCGATGGATCAGGGAGTCAATATCATAAAAGCGATACAGAGCCCCGCAGGCAGGCAAGGGCAGTTCGAGACACCCCAGGCAGCAATAGACCCAAGAGTAAGTCTCCAACAGAGACAATGGCAGGCTGAACGGACATTTACGGCCCCCCCAGTGGACAATGCGGCCCGGGATGGGGCCATTGATACCCACTAACAGGGTGCTCAAGAGCAGTCAAAGGGACAATCAGCGAGGAATGCCTTGTAACGACTCTTTTGTTCACAACAATGGGAATTTCAATTCATGTTGGAGGTGTGGGGGCAGACATGCTGCCAGGACTTGCAGGTTTCAACAGTTCATCTGCAGAAATTGTAACCACAGTGGCCATTTAGCCATAATGTGCAGAAAGCCTGTAACCAGGCTAATATACGAGGCGGATGAACCAGATGAGGGGTCTGCGAGGCAGGATGACGCTTGGGGCAAATCAATGGACGCTGAAGTTCAGTGGGTTCATGTGGCAAACATTCGTAGCTCATATACCAAAACGCCACCCATGATGATGAAAGTCCTATTAAACGGCATCCCTGTACGCATGGAGCTGGACACGGGGGCCAGCCAGTCACTCATCAGTGTTCAGAAATTCAAAAAGCTGTGGCCACTCAAAGCCAGCAGACCCAAACTAGAACGCATTGAGATGCAATTACGGACGTACACCAAAGAAATCATTCCAGTGCTAGGCAGTGCAATGTTGGCGGTCACACACAATGGATCGGTGAACCGGCTGCCGCTCTGGATTGTCCTCCCGCACTGTTGGAAAGGAGCTGGTTAGCTGATATGAACTGGAAATGGGGGGACGTGCACGCCATGTCATCTGTGGAGCGAAGTTCATGCTCACAGGTCCTACAGCAATTTGAGTCACTATTTCAACCTGGCGTCGGGACGTTCAAATGTACCAAAGTCATGATATGCATCACCCCGGACGCCAGACCAGTGCACCACAAAGCCAGAGCTGTGCCATATGTGATGCGGGGGAAAATTGAGAGTGAGTTGGAATGGTTGCTGAGAGAGGGCATCATCTCGCACGTTGAATTCAGCGACTGGGCAAGCCCCATTGTTCCCGTCCTAAAAGTGGATGGCTCGGTCAGGATCTGTGGTGACTACAAGGCCACTATCAACCGGGTGTCCCAACAAGACCAATACCCACTCCCGAGAGCGGAGGACCTTTTTGCCACGCTGGCAGGCGGCAAGCTGTTCACCAAGTTGGACCTCACATCAGCCTACATGACCCAAGAACTGGCCGACGAATCTAAACTACTGACCACCATCACCACCCACAAGGGACAGTTTGTTTACAACAGGTGTCCGTTCGGCATTCGATCAGCAGCCGCGATTTTTCAAAGAAACATGGAAAGCCTGCTCAAATCCATTCCGGGAACAATCGTATTTCAGGAAGACATCCTCATCACCGGTCGTGACACCGAGGAACATCTCCACAACCTGGAGGAGGTGCTACGCCGACTGGACCAGGTAGGCCTGCGACTCAAGAAATCTAAGCGTGTGTTTTTGGCTCCCGAGGTTGAGTTTCTGGGCAGGAAGGTTGCTGCAGACAGGATTCGGCCTACCGAATCCAAAACGGAGGCGATTCGACGAGTGCCCAGGCCCTGCAACACATTGGAGTTGGATTCATTTCTGGGACTCTTGAACTATTTCGGAAACTTTCTGCCGAACTTAAGCGCATTGTTGAAGCCGCTACACGTGCTCCTGCGTAAGGGTTGTGATTGGTTTTGGGAGGACTGTCAGGAACGGGCTTTCAATCGGGCGCGGAACCTGCTTTGTTCAAATAAGTTGTTGACCCTTTACAACCCCCGTAAGAAATTGGTTCTGACATGTGATGCATTGTCCTATGGGGTTGGGTGCGTATTGCAGCAGGGTAATGCTGAGGGCCAACTACAACCTGTGGTTTATGCCTCCAGGTCGCTCTCTCAAGCTGAACGGGGATATGGGATGGTTGAGAAGGAAGCACTCGCATGTGTCTATGGGGTGAATAAGATGCATCAGTACCTTTTTGGCAGGAGGTTCGAATTAGAAACGGACCACAAGCCGTTAACATTCCTGCTGTCAGACAGCAAGGTCGTCAATGCCAATGTGTCAGCTCACATACAGCGATGGGCTCTCACACTCGCTGCGTTTGGCTACACATCCGGCACCGGCCCGGCACTGAAAATTGCGCCGACGCGCTCAGCAGGCTTCCACTGGCCACCACCGAGGGGGCAGCAGAGCAAAGTGCTGAGATGGTCATGGCTGTCGATGCCTTTGACAGCGCAGGCTCCCCCATCACAGCCTGCCAGATCAAAATCTGGACCAACAGAGATCCCCTCCTATCCTTGATTAAGAAATTTGTCCTGACTGGGGATTGGGCGCCTGCACACGGAGCATGTCCTGAGGAGGACAGACGGATGGATGAGCTCTCCATCCAAGCCAACTGCCTACTATGGGGCAGCCAGGTAGAACTCCACAGTGAGCACCCAGGCATCGTGCTGATGAAGGCCATTGCCCGGTCACATGTGTGGTGGCTGGGAATTGATTCAGACCTGGAACACTGTGTTCGCAGGTGCATGACATGTGCCCAGCTGGGTAATGCCCCCAGGGAGGCCCCGCTCAGCCCGTGGCCCTGGCCCACCAAGCCATGGTCACGTGTTCACATAGACTACGCGGGCCCGTTCATGGGAAAAATGTTTCCCATTGTGGTTGATGCTGTCATGTATGTAACCTTCATGTAACTGTAACCTTCATAACAACACTGCATACTGTATACACCTAAGAAATGCACACCTTGACCATAGGGGGTGAGGAGGTGAACTTGTGGGAGACTCCTCACCTGGTCATCCAGGTATATAAAGGGAGGTCTCATGCAGGGTCATCACTTTTTGGTCCTGTGAATAAAGGTACAGGTCACAGAGTGACCTTGTCTGCAGAATGTGCCTCATGTGAATTTATAGTAGCGTGCAAGGACAATACATTTGGTGACGAGAAATGGGAATCAATGACTCACAAGAATGGCCACCTGTAGCACAGAGGAACGGTACTGTGTTGGTGAGGACTGGGATGATTTCGTTGAGAGGCTCCAGCAGAGCTTTGTCACGAAGGACTGGCTGGGAGATGCAGCGGTTGACAAGCGAAGGGCGCAGCTGTGGACCTAAGACGTACGTGCTGATGAAATACCTGCTCGCACCTGAAAGCCGGTGGACAAAACCTTTGAAGAGCTCAGCAAATAGATCGGTGAGCACCTCAAACCGGCGAGCAGTATACACATGGCCCGACAACGATTCTATACACACCGACGTCTGGAAGGACAGAGCATACCAGACTTCATTGCGCACCTTTGGCGCTTGGCCAGCCTCTGTAAGTTCACAGACACCTGCAGGGGGGAGATGTTAAGGGATTTCTTTATTGAGGGCATTGGTCATACCGGGATTTTCAGGAAGCTAATTGAGACCAAGGACTTGACCTTGGAAGCGGCGCCGTTGATGGCTCAGACCTTCATGGTGGGGGAGGAGGAAACCAAGATAATATACGCGCGCCACCCTGCTTCCAACGTGGCGATGGATCAGGGAGTTAACACTGTAAATGCGACTCAGAACCCCGCAGGCAGGCAAGGGCAATTCAACACCACCCAGGCAGCAACAGACTCTAGAGTGGGTCCTCAACAGAGACAATGGCAGGTTGAACGGATATTTACGCCATCAAGGTGGACAATGCGTCCTGGGATGGGGCCATTAACACCCAATAACAGAGTGCTCAAGAGTAATCAAAGAGACAATCAGAGAGGAATGCCTGGTAATAGCCTTTATGTTCACAATGATCTCAGCTCATGCTGGAGGTGCGGGGGCAGATATGCTGCAAAAACCTGTAGGTTTCAACAATTTATCTGTAGAAATTGTAAATTCAGTGGACATTTAGCCAGAATGTGCAGGAAGCCCACAGTGAGGCTAATTTACGAGGCAGATGAACCAGAAGAGGGGTCTGCAAGGCAGGTTGATGCTTGGGACAAAGCAATGGACGCTGAAGTTCAGCGGGTTCATGTGGCAAACATCCACAGCTCATATACCAAAACGCCATCTATGATGATGAAAGCCCTATTAAACGGCATCCCGGTATGCATGGAGCTGGGCAGGGGCCAGCCAATCACTTATGAGTGTCCAACAATTCGAGAAACTATGGCCACTCAGAGCTAGCAGACCCAAACTAGAACGCATTGACACGCAATTACGGACGTACACCAGAGAGATCATCCCAGTGCTAGACAGTGCAATGTTGGTGGTCACACATAATGGATCAGAGAACCGGCTGCCGCTCTGGATTATCCCGGGAAATGGTCCCGTGCTTTTGGGGAGGAGCTGGCTAGCCGAGATGAACTGGAAATGGGGGGATGTGCACGCCATTTCATCTGTGGAGTGAAGTTCATGCTCACAGGTCCTACAGAAATTTGAATCACTATTTCAACCTGGTGTCGGGACTTTCAAAGGTACCAAAGTCGTGATACGCATCACCCCGGACGCCAGACCAGTGCACCACAAAGCCAGAGCTGTGCCGTATGTGATGCGGGAGAAAATTGAGAGTGAGTTGGACAGGTTACTAAGAGAGGGCATAATTTCGCCCGTTGAATTCTGCGACTGGGCAAGCCCCATCGTCCCTGTCCTAAAAACGGATGGCTCAGTCAGGATCTGTGGCGACTACAAGGCCACTATCAACCGAGTGTCACTCCAAGACCAATACCCGCTTCCGAGAGCGGAGGATCTTTTTGCCACGCTGGCAGGCGGCAAGTTGTTCACCAAGTTGGACCTCACTTCAGCCTACATGACCCAGGAACTGGCCGAAGAATCCAAGGTACTGACCACCATCACCACACACAAGGGGCTGTTTGTCTACAACAGGTATCCGTTTGGCATTCGATCAGCGGCCGCTATCTTTCAAATGAACATGGAAAGCCTGCTCAAATCCATTCCTGGAACAATCGTATTTCAGGACGACATCCTCATCATGGGTCGAGACACCGAGGAACACCTCCACAACCTGGAGCAGGTACTACACAGACTGGACCGGGTAGGCCTGCGACGAAAAAAGTCCAAGTGCGTGTTTTTGGCCCCAGAGGTTGAGTTTTTGGGCAGGAGGCTTGCCGCAGACTGGATCCGGCCCACCGAATCCAAAACGGAGGCGATCCGTCGTGCGGCCAGGCCCGGCAACACATCGGAGTTGTGTTCATTTCTGGGATTCTTGAACTATTTCGGGAACTTTCTGCCGAACTTAAGCACATTGTTGGAGCCGCTACCCATGCTCCTGCGTAAGGGTTGCGATTGGTTTTGGGGGGACTGTCAGGAACGGGCTTTCAATCAGGCGCGGAACCTGCTTTGTTCTAATAAGCTGTTGACCCTGTATAACTCCTGTAAGAAATTGGTTTTGACATGTGCTGCATCATCCTATGGGGTTGGGTGCATGTTGCAGCAGAGTAATGATGAGGGCCAACTCCAACCTGTGGCTTATGCCTCCAGGTCACTCTCCCAAGCAGAACGGGGATATGCGATGGTTGAAAATGAAGCACTTGCATGTGTCTACGGGGTGAAAAAGATGCACCAGTACCTTTTTGGCAGAAGGTTCGAGTTAGAAACAGACCACAAGCCGTTAACATCCTTGTTGTCAGACAGCAAAGCTGTCAATGCCAATGCGTCAGCTCGCATACAGCGATGGGCTCTCACACTGGCTGTATATGACTACACCATACGGCACCAGCCAGGCACCGAAAATTGCGCTGAAGCGCTCAGCAGGCTTCCACTGGCCACCACTGAGGGGGCAGCGGAGCAAAGCGCTGAGATGGTCATGGCCGTTGAAGCCTTTGACAACGCAGGCTCCTCAATCACAGCCCGCCAGATCAAAATCTGGACCAACAGAGATCCCCTCCTATCCTTGATTAAGAAATGTGTCCTGACTGGGGATTGGACGCCCGCACACGGAGCATGTCCCGAGGAGATCAGACCGTTTCACAGACGGATGGATCAGCTCTCCATCCAAGCCGACTGCCTACTATGGAGCAGCCGGGTAGTCATGCCCCAGAGGGGTAGGGAAGCATTCATCAGGGAACTCCACAGTGAGCAGCCAGGCATCATGCTAATGAAGGCCATTGCCCGGTTACATGTATGGTGGCCGGGAATTGACTCAGACGTGGAACACTGTGTTCGCAGGTGCACGAAGTGTGCCCAGCTGGGCAATGCCCTCAGGGAGGCCCCACCAGACCATGGTCACGTATTCACCTAGGGTACGCGAGCCCGTTCATGGGAAAAATGTTCCTCATTGTTGTTGATGCGTACCCGAAATGGATCGAGTGCATCATTTTGAATTTGTGCATGACATCCACCACTGTGGAGAGTCTGCGTACGGTCTTTGTGACCCACGGCTTGCCGGACATCCTGGTTAGCGACAATGGCCCATGTTTCACTCGCTCTGAATTCCGGGAGTTCATGTCGGGTAATGGCATCAAACATGTCAGGACGGCACCTTTCAAGCCGGCTTCCAATGGCCAGGCGGAACGTGCGGTCCAAATCATAAAACAGGGCATGCTCTGGATTCAAGGACCCTCCCTTCAATGCCGCCTATCGCGCCTCCTACTGGCCTATAGGTCCCGACCACATTCGCTCATGGGAGTCCCGCCCACGGAACTACTCATGAAATGTACACTTAAAACTCAGCTGTCCCTCATTCATCCTGTCCTGTCAGACATTGTTGAGGGCAAGCGCCAGTCCAAAAATGAGTGCCATGACCGTAACTCAAAGGGGAGATGTATAGAAATCGATGACCCTGTATTTGTTCTTAATCACGCTTTGGGGCCCAAGTGGCTTGAGGGTACTGTAATTGGCAAAGAGGGGAATAGGGCCATAGTGGTCAGACTTAACAATGGACAGATATGCCGCAAGCATCTGGACCAATTAAAAAAAAGGTTCAGCAGGGACACTGAGGAACCTGAGGAAGATCATGAGATGTTGCCCACACCACCGCCAGTGAATGAGCAACAAGCACATTCAGCAGCAGGCACAGTCCCTGCAGCCAGCCCGGACAAGCCGGAATCACCACAGGTGACAGAGACGCATGCCAAGGCTTAACAACCAGAGCCCCAACTGCAGCGCTCCACGAGAGAGCGTCGACCACCTGAAAGACTTAATCTTTGACCCCATAAGATGTTGGGGAGGAGGTGATGTCATGTATTTAACCTTCATGTAACTGTAACCTTCATAACCACACCGCATACTGTATACACCTAAGAAATGCACACCTTGACCACAGGGGGTGAACTTGTGGGAGACACTCCTCACCTGGTCATCCAGGTATATAAAGGGAGGTCCCACGCAGGGTCATCACTTTTGGGTCCTGTGAATAAAGGTTCAGGTCATGGAGTGACCTTGTCCATAGAATGTGCCTCGTGTGGGTTTTGTGGTATTGTGTAAGGACTTTACAAGCTCCTTATAAATTCAGCTTGGGGTAAATAAAATCTGTCTGGAGCGATTTCTTTTTTTACACAATCGCCGACCCATATACACGTCGTCTCCCACATCAGAGCTCTGAGCTGTTGCTCAAAGACCTGCACAAGGGTTGGTGTAGTTTGGACTTTGAATTGCTGTTTCTGACTCTTGATTTATTTACCCCTTCACCCTAACATGGGGATTCTTTCTCTCCTGAGTCGGGCTGTCACTGTGCAGAGTTGTCAGCTCAATGTAGTCTTTTCCTCACACTCCATTTTGATGGTTTTTGAACTCTTTTGACGTGTTAAATTATTTTGATGGCAGAAAGATTTTGTTTTGAAACTCACTCCCAACTTTTCCTGAAGGTTTACTCCTGTGAAAAAGCCATAGAGGTTGATTTTGACTCTCTCCGTCTGACGGAAGCCATGCGTTGCAGGGGGGGGGGCAGTTAAAATGGAGTGGGGGAATTATCCCTCCTTTTCAGCTCCATTCTGGCCGCCTGTTATTTTAAGTTGCAGACGACAAGGACAACTTCCCTAAGCCGGCGGGCTCCTCTTAAATATGCAGATTGGGCTCCGCTGATGCTGTCAGGGCCCGATCAGCCATTTTAACCAGAGGCCTGAGCAGGGGAGCAGTGATGGTTTCCCCGCCAAGCCAAACCTGCTGGGAACAGGAGCCAGGGCCAGAAGAGGCTCATTAATGAAAGCCTTTAGAATTATTTCTGTTAGGTTTCCCTGTGAGCCAGGAGGAGCAGACCCCACAAGGAAATCTCGGGCCTCTCCTACCTCCTGGTTGTTTTTGGATGGGAAGTCGGCAGGTGACATGTTAATGAGGCCAGGCCGATCATATCGGCCGCAGCTCCCGGGATTCCACCCTGCCCGGACATGGATTCCCTCTAATCCCCTCTTGGAACGCTTACCCGTGTGCCAAGGACCGTTCCCCTGGGCCCCGCCTGATTTTAACAGAAGAGCAGCCGCTTCCCGCCGACGTCCCACCTGTGATGGTCGAGCAGTCGGCAAGTGACCCGTTAATGAGGCCAGGCCGTTAAAATCGGCCTCGGCTCCCTGCTACCTTGTTCAGGCTGGACAAACGCTAGGCCGCATTCCCGCCCGGGAGTTCTAATTCAGCCCAGTGAGCACCGTGGTATGTCTTGTTTTAATTCAGACCTGGATTTCATTGTGAGGTCTTGTGGCTGAAGCTGTCACAAGACCTGCCAGGTGGTGAGCTCATCATAATTTGTGGGATGATTTTTTGAAATTGTTTTTCAAAAAACCAATCATGAATAACAGAGAAGGTTAGGCTCTGTGAACTTGTGCACTGTGTGTTAAATCCTGCAGGGTGTGCTGGCCTCCGGTGTTCCCAATTCCTAATACAGACCCTGCCACCTATAGCGTGGTGTTAATGCGATTCACACGCTATACACGATGGACGGTAAAACCAATCTTTGATTCATTATATAAAAACTGATCAGCAGTGCCTGATGCTTGAGACCAACAGCAGAACATGTACACCTAAAACAAGCAAACTTAAATTATGGATATTTTCTTTCATTCTATTATGACCAGACCAAGTAACTTTCAGGATATGTGCTCCTCCCATATAAAGCTTTTATAAACCATTTAAATATTTATCCCTCAATCAACATAACCAAATCGGATTATCTGGTTATTGTCACTTTGTCGTTTGTGGGAGCTTGCTGTGCACAAGTTGTAATGTGCAAGTGCACATTACAACAGTGATTACACTCCAAAAGTACTTCAATGGCTGTAAAGCGTTTTGAGAATCTGGTGGTCGTGAAAGGCGCTATATAAATGCAAGCCTTTCTTTTGTAATGCGCAAGGTTCTGATGATTCTTTTACATAACATTGCACAGTAATCCCCGATAACATTGTTTCTGTGACTGTAGAACTGCAGTTTAACTCAGAACAGGTTGTCACAGAAATCCCCAGTGCACAAGAAATGAACATCGCACAGAGTGAGTGAGGGGTGTTGTGAAGTGGTGTGTAACTCAACAACAACTTGCATTTATATAGCGCCTTTAATGTAGTAAGACATCCCAAGGCACTTTACAGGAGCGTTATCAAACAAAATTTGACACCAAGCCAAAAGCCACATAAGGAGATATTAATACAGGAGGTAGGTTTTAATGGAGGAGAGAGAGATAGAGTAGTGGAGAGATTCAAGCCTAGAAATTGGCCTCCTTTGCACCTCCCGTTATCACCTCCGGAGGACAATAATGGGTCGCTAACGACTTACCGACCGGGCACAGAGAGATCGTTTTGTGGCGGCGGAATGACATTGCGCCCCGATCTCCTTCGCCCAGAAATCGTGACGTCATCGCTGTGCACATCACTCCGGATCCGAACTTTGCTTCCACCCCCTGCAGCTTTGCCGGGCAAAAACACCAGCAGCTGCAGCAGACATTGATCGGGAGGCCGGGCGCTATGTGGGGGCGATGCTTAAAGGCGAGGTGGCCAAGGTTAGTGAAAAAAAACTTCAATCATCTGTTTGATTTTTTTTGACGTTTTTCGCCCGCGATCGAGCAGTCGGGCACTCTGCTGATCGGGCCGGATTGCGCTGCCATCAAGGAGAAGGTAAGTTCTTTTTCTGCAGAGCCTGCAGCGATGGGCTTTCCCTTTAAGGGAGGGAAGGAGCCTTCCAATGCGGCAGTGCTGCACACCTACCGCCCGCCTGCTGTCTGTGGTGCTACAGGAAGGAAGAGGCGCGCTTCATTTACCGCTCCGCTTCTTTTTTTTAAGTTTGACAACATTAGCGCCTGTCGCTAATTTTTCAAACTTTTAAAAGTTGCCGCCCCAAGCGGGCTGCTCCTGAATTTCTCCCCCTCAGAGAGGGAATTCCAGAGCTTACGGCCGAGGCAGCTGAAGGTATGGCCTCCAATGGTGGAGTGATGAAAATTGGTGATGCACAAGAGACCAGACTTGGAGTAACGCAGAGATAGGGAGGGGCGAGGCCATGGAGAAACTTGAAAACAAGGGTGAGAATTTTAAAATCAAAGCATTACCGGACTGTGAGCCAATGTAGGTCAGTGAGCACAAGTGTGATGGGTGAACGGGACTTAATATAAGTTCATCATCATCATAGGCAGTCCCTTGGAATCGAGGAAGACTTGCTTCCACTCTTAACATGAGTCCTTAGGTGGCTGAACAGTCCAATATGAGAACCACAGTCTCTGTCACAGATGGGACAGATCGTCACTGAGGGAAGGGATGGGTGGGACTGGTTTGCCGCACGCTCCTTCCGCTGCCTGCGCTTGGCAATGAGACTCGAGGTGCGCAGTGCCCTCCCGGATGCACTTCCTCCACTTAGGGCGATCTTTGACCAGGGACTCCCAGGTGTCGGTGGGGATGTTGCACTTTTTCAGGGAGGCTTTGGGGCTTGTAACGTTTCCTCTGCCCACCTTTGGTTCGTTTGCAGTGAATGGGTTCCGAGTAGAGCGCTTGCTTTGGGAGTCTCGTGTCTGGCATGTGAACAATGTGGCCTGCCCAACGGAGCTGATCAAGTGTGGTCAGTGCTTCAATGCAGGGGATGTTGGCCTGGTCAAGGGCGCTAACGTTGGTGCGTCTGTCCTCCCAGGGGATACAAGTTATGACTATGGTAGCAGAGTTTTGGATGAGCTCAAGTTTTTGCTAGATAGGAGGTTGGCCAGGAGAACATTAGAATAATCATGTCTAGAGATAACAAAGGCAAGGATGAGGCTTTCAGCAGCAGATGAGCTGAGGTGGAGTGGAAATGGCGATGTTACAGAGGTAGATGTAGGCGCTCTTGCTGATAGAGAGGATATGGGACGGAAAGCTCAGATCGCATTGAAATAAAATGCTGAGGTTGTGAACAGTCTGATTCAGGCAAAGACAGTAGCCAAGGACAGGGATGGAGTTGGTAGCTAGGGAACAGAGTTTGTGGTAGGGACCAAAGACAATGGGCCAGACTTTCCATAAAGGCCCTCAACGCCCGATTACCCGCTGAGAAGAATCGCTAACGCTCGACGAAAAAAGCGGGTGAGAATTTCCATTTTGAGGGTAAAGGTGAGTGGAACTGATCGCCCGGCGAACAAAGTCAGCGTTGTACACTCATTCTCGGAGGTCTCTCGGCGGGTAAGTGGAAAGTTAGCCAAATGGGCGGCCGTTACCGGAATGGACGGTAAGCTGCGGTTGGGCCTACGGAAGAGGGAAACCCTAAATAAAAAATTAGCATAAAAAAACCCATATACAAAGCATTCCCGAGACAATTTTAACCCTAATCGCTGTGGTAAAATTTTTAAAAAATAATTAAATAACCTTTCACTTACCTTTCTTTGCAGGGTGCCCCCTTACTGCCCTGTTTTACAGGGCGGGTCTCTCGGCGATCTGGACACTGGTGGTTGAGCCCAAACTTACCCCCTGGCGGTTATTCTCGGCGTGGCACGTGGTTTGGGCCCGGTGGGTGACTTCAGATGTGGGCGATACCAAGGAAAAAACTTAGGTGCAAACTCTCGCCGGGCGAAAAACCAGTTGTAACGCCGTGAAAATCGCCGACAATGAAGCCGAAAGTCTGGCCCAATGGCTTTGGTCTTCCAAATATTTAATTTAAGGACGCGTCTGCTCATCCAAAACTGGATGTCGGATAAGCAGCATGACAAATCAGCATGATGCTCAGTTTGGGTTCCGCCTGGACCACTCGGCTCCAGACCTCATTACAGCCTGGGTCCAAATATGGACAAAAGAGCTGAATTCCAGAGGTGAGGTGAGAGTGACTGCCCTCGACATCAAGGCAACATTTGACCGAGGAGCCCCAGTAAAACTGAAGTCAATGGGAATCAGGGGGAAAACTCTCCACTGGCTGGAGTCATACCCAGCACAAAGGAAGATGGTTGTGGTGGTTGGAGGTCAATCGTCACAGCCCCAGAACATCGCTGCAGGAGTTCCTCAGGGCAGTGTCCTAGGCCCAACCATCTTCAGTTGCTTCCCTCCATCATAAGGTCAGAAGTGGGGATGTTCGCTGATGATTGCACAGTGTTCAGTTCCATTCGCAAGTCCTCAGATAATGAAGCAACCCATGTCCGCATACAGCAAGACCTGGACAACATTCATATTTGGGCTGATAAGTGACAAGTAACATTCGCAAGTGCCAGGCAATGACTATCTCCAACAAGAGAGGGTCTAACCACCGCCCCTTAATATTCAACAGTATTACCATCGCCGAATCCCCCACCATCAGCATCCTGGGGGTCACCATTGACCAGAAACTTAACTGGACCAGCCACATAAATACTGTGGCAACAAGAGCAGGTCACAGGCTGGGTATTCTGGGGCGAGTGTCTCACCTCCTGACTCCCCAAAGCCTTTCCACCATCTACAAGGCACAAGTCAGGAGTGTGATGGAATACTCTCTACTTGCCCGGATGAGTGCAGCTCCAACAACGCTCAAGAAGCTCGACACCAGCCAGGACAAAGCAGCCCGGTGATTGGCACCCCATCCAGCACCTTAAACATTCAAACTGTCTACCACCGGTGCACCGTGGCTGCAGTGTGTACCATCTACAAGATGCACTGCAGCAACTCACCACGGCTTCTTTGGTAGCACCTCCCAAACCCACGACCTCTACCACCGAGAAGTACAAGGGCAGCAGGCACATGGGAATACCACCACCTCCATGTCCCCCTCAAAGTGACACACCATCCTGATTTGGAAGCATATCGCCGTTCCTTCATCGTCGCTGGGTCAAAATCCTGGAACTCTCTCCCGAACAGCACTGTGGGAGCACCTTCAGCACACAGACTGCAGTGGTTCAAGAAGGCGGCTCACCACCACCTTCTCAAGGGCAGCTAGCGATGGGCGATAAATGCTGGCCTTGCCAGCGACGCCGACATCCTGAGAACGAATTTTAAAAATAAATCAGAGGCAGTGGAAGGGTTGAGGTGGTGGTGAGGTAGAGCTATGTGTGGTCACCATCCATGTGGAATCTGACACTTTTTGGATGATGTCAGTGAGGGGCAGCATATAGATGAGAAATAGGAGAGCGCCATGGATAGATCTTTGGGGAACTCCAGAGGTAATGTTGCGGGAGTGGGAAGAGAAGCTGTTGCAGGTGATTCTCTGGCTACGACTTGATAAGATAGGAATGGAACCAGGCCATCACAGTCTCAGCGACCTGGACAATGGAGGACGACGTTGCATGATGTGGTCAACCTTAAAGGCTGCACACAGGTCAAGAAGGAAGAGGAAGGATGGTTCACCTTGGTCCCAGTGATATATGGTGTCATTTGTGACTTTGCTAAGGGCTGTTTCAGTATTCTGACAGAGACGGAAACCTGATTGGCGGGGTTCCAACATGGAGGTGCGGGAAAGATGGGCACGGATTTGGGTGGCAAACAACACATTCAAGGACTTTGGAGAGGAACAGGAGGTTGAAGATGGGGCAGTAGTTTGCAAAGACAGAGGAGTCAAGGGTGGGTTTTTTGAGGAGGTGGTGATGACGACAGATTTGAAGGGGAAGGAGACAGTATCTGAGCAGAGGAATCATTAACAAAATCAGCTAACATCTGGGCCAGGCAGCGAAGTCCGGTGGTCAGCAATGAAGCACAGGGAATAGTGAGGTGCAAAGAACTAATGGAACTGCTCAAAATAGTCGGTGCGCTTCATACATTAAGTGATGCCATTGTACTTGACTCCGATGGTCCTGGCAAATTGTTAGCCCGATGTAGGTGGCTGCCTATTCTAAATGTGGACTGTATTAGTGGAGGGGAATGTATGTGCTCCTAACAGGTGATGGTCTGCACTGAGGGTCCGGATCTGCAAAGTCTACTTTATAGTGTTGTATGGTTCAGATCTAAAAATAGGACAGAATTACACCCATGAACTCTATTCAGATAGATCAGTTTTATAGTTTTAACTTTTATTTCCAACTGTCTTGAAAGCATTTCTACTCAATTGCCTCATAAAACTATTGAACTGTCTGTCCAAACTATACCGTTTTTTTTAATCACTTAAAGACTTTGATTTATATAGCGCCTTTCACGACTACCGGATGTCTCAAAGCACTTTTCAGCCAATGAAGTACTTTTGGAGTGTAGTCACTGTTGTAATGTGGAAAACACAGCAGCCAAAACTGCTCACAGCAAGTTCCCACAAACAGCAATGTGATAATGACCAGATAATCTGTTTTAGTGATGTTGATTGTGGGATAAATATTAGCGCAGGACACCGGGGATAACTCCCCTGCTCTTCTTCGAAATAGTGCCATGGGATCTTTTACGTCCACCTGAGAGAGCAAAGGGGGCCTCGGTTTAATGTCTCAACCAAAAGACAGCACCTCCAACAATTCAGCACTCACTCAGCATTGCATTATCAGCCTAGATTTTTGTGCTCAAGTCCGCAGAGTGGGACTTGAACCCACAACCTTCTAACTCAGAGGCGAGAGTGCTACCCACTGAGCCACAGCTGACACAAGTTATCTATCTATCCACCAGCCACATCAAACACAATAACCAGGGATTCTCAATGGGTAGTAGGAAATGTATAGTATAGTAATATTGGGCAGTCGCTCCTATCGAGGATGACCCACTTCCACATCAAAAAGGGATGAGTTCACAGGTGTTTCAATGAAGGACCTAATATTCTAGATACTGAACTATATCGTGAAGGGTGGAAGATGCCTGTGCGTGAATTCTTTTAACGTGGGGTGGCCGTTGCACACCAGCCATCACACGGGCTTGACAGAGCTAGGTCTTGATCCGGGGCAAGGGTTATCCAAAATGACTGGAGACCAAGCTCTACTGCATGGACCTATTGCATACACATGCTCCTACTATCCATAGATCGCAGTGTGGGCTGGCCCGTGCTGCCCCTGGGCCCTCGCCTCTTCTGGGCCCCGAACCCTCGCCTCTCCTGGGCCCCGATCACGATGCTCCTGGGCCCCGATCTCTCACCGCTCCTCCGCCCCAATCAAAAATGGAGCAGTCAGAAACAGAACATCAATTAGTCTCCTCTTATCTTAGAGATATCAAATAGGAAATGTAGCAAGGATACAGAATACCTACATTGCGCATCACATTAAAAAAAATCACGATTGCCCCAAATTTTCCAGGAAATAATCAAAAACATTTTAAACACTGACTTCACTGTCTCTCACCAAATCAATCTTAAAATTCTTTCCACATCCTTGACCAGTCATTTGCTTTCTCTCCTACCCCTTATAAAACAGAGTGTTCTCAGGCTCATCGTGTCGAACACCAGGGGAGGTTCACAAGTAATTACTCAATGTTAGAGAGATATCTGTACCTATTGTTACACTGCTTTATTCTGTTCATAGAGGGACAACATAGGGAAATCCTCCATCAGTTTAACTGACAAGGCTGAAGCCATCGTATTTGCAAATGTGTAAAGACTTGCATTTATATAACACCTTTCATGACCACTGGACGTCTCAAAGCGCCTTACGGCAATTGAGTACTTTTTGGAGTGTAATCAGTTGTAATGTGGGAAACGCGGCAGCAATTTGCACACAGCAAGCTCCCACAAACAACAATCTGATAATGACCAGATAATCTGTTTTTGTTCTGTTGATTGAGGGATAAATATTGTCTATTTCCTCAGCACTGACTTGAACCCGCAACCTTCTGACTCAGAGGTGAGTGTACTACCCATTGAGCCACAGCTGACACTAGTGGAAAACTAGTGCTCATTTATAAGAGTAGATTGAAACGCGGAAGCCAAAATATTTGAAGTAAAAAAGGTCAAAGAAATCCAAAAATGTAACAGCTGGTTCACGACACCAGTGCTGCAACTGGAGGCATAAGTTGAAAGCAGATATAATGAAGTCCATTCTTCAACGAGAGTCATCATAGAGCAGACTTCCCAAACCCGTGACCTCCACCATCTGGAAGGATAAGGGCAGCAGTCATATGGGAACACCGCCACCTCCCAAGTTACACACCATCCTGACCTGGAAATATATCGCCGCTTCTTCATTGTTGCTATGTCAAAATCCTGGAACTCCCTCCCTAACAGCACTGTGGGAGTACCTTCACCACACGGACTGCAGCGGTTCAAGAAGGTGGTTCACCACCACCTTCTCAAGGGCAATTAGGGATGGGCAATAAATGCGGGCCTTGCCAACGACGCCCACATCCCATGAATTAATAATAAAAAAAAGACCCCCTAACATGTTGGAGCAGCATCTCAGGTGCTCGGACAAGTCTGGGAACATCCTACAATACAGCCTGGATGAGGTATGGAGGACTTCATGCTACACCACTTCACCCTGCAGAGATGGGAGTCCCAGAGGATGAAGGCACCCAGTTGATTCAAGGGGATTACCAGGAAGGGCAAGGGCAGAAATGTCACTGGAACAGCATTACCTTGAATTCTCCTCCATGTCACACACCATCTTGATCTGGACATATATTGCCATTCCTTCATTGTTGCATAGAAGTAGGGGCAACTTGATAAAGGTACAGTTTTAGTCTTGTTATTTAAGGTGGGATATACTTGCATTGGAGGCAGGTCAGAGAAGGTTCACGAGGTTGCTTCCTGAGTTGAAGGAGTTGACTTATGAAGAAAGGTTGAGCAGGTTGGAGTTTAGAAGAATGAGAGGTGATCTTATTGAAACGTATAAGATTCTGAGGGGACTCGACAGGGTAGATGCAGAGAGGATGTTTCCCCTTGTGGGGGAATCTAAAACTAGGGGGTATAGTTTCAGAATAATGGATTGTCCATTTAAAATGGAAATGAAGAGGGATTTCTTCTCAGAGGGTTGTGAATTTTTGGAATTCTCGACCCGAGAGCTGTGGAGGCTGGGTCATTGAATATATTTAAGGCGGAGATAGACAGATTTTTGAATGATAAGGGAATCAAGAGTTATGGGGAGCGGGCAGGGAAATGGAGTTGGGGCCAGAATCGGATCAGCCATGATCTTATTGAATGGCGGAGCAGGCTTGAGGGGCCAAATAGAAACATAGAAAATAGGTGCAGGAGCAGGCCATTCAGCCCTTCTAGCCTGCACCGCCATTTAATGAGTTCATGGCTGAACATGAAACTTCAGTACCCCCTTCCTGCTTTCTCGCCATACCCCTTGATCCCCCGAGTAATAAGGACTTCATCTAACTCCCTTTTGAATATATTTAGTGAATTGGCCTCAACTACTTTCTGTGGCAGAGAATTCCACAGGTTCACCACTCTCTGGGTGAAGAAGTTTCTCCTCATCTCGGTCCTAAATGGCTTACCCCTTATCCTTAGACTGTGACCCCTGGTTCTGGACTTCCCCAACATCGGGAACATTCTTCCTGCATCTAACCTGTCTAAACCCGTCAGCATTTTAAACGTTTCTATGAGGTCTACTCCTGTTCCTATTTCTTATGTATGTAAAATAAAAGGGCTGGATTGCATTATTTTGAGAGATTATTTCAGTTTGACAGATTGGGGAGGATGGAGATGTGCATTTAATCTATGCAAGTGTTAGACTGAACATTGGGCAGTTATTCTTTACCCAGAGAGTAGCGACCTTTGGGATGTGTTGCCGGCTAACGTGGTGGGGGCTGACTCTCTGCCTTCAAGAGGGACCTGGATTGATTTGTGACTGGGGCAGCGATCACATCATATAGAAGCTAAGTGGTTTACCAGTTAACCTATGCATTGTCAATGAGGGGGTTGAAGAAGAGTTTCCACTTCCTCCCAAAAAATCCTTTATTGGTCCTGTTTTTTTACTCTTCCCAGGAGATTACATGGCTGCCGGGGCAGGGGGAGGTGGTAGGAAGTATCTAGGCATGATGCACCGGGCATCATTTTCATATGTTTGTGTGAGATTGCGAATGAAAGCTGTTGTCGGCTGCACAAACCATGTGGCAATCTCTCCTTGAGAAGACCTTCTGCTAAATTGAGAACTTGTGCATTAACCGACCTATTTGCACTTCCCACCAATACGCCTTCACTAATAATGGCTGAACTTTCCATTCAGCTCCCATGTGTTGCAATTGCTAGAATATTATGCAAAACCTCATGAACACACTCTGTACCAGGCCCAACTTCAGAGCAAACATGTTTTAATAACCCTACATGTGATAGGTGTGAGCACCTACTATTGCTTCACAGCTGTTTCCTCTTGGAGACATGTGTGACGTATACAGAAAGAGCTTTTATTTATAGATGGCCTTTCAGGTCCTCAGCACACATTACTTTTGAAGTGTGTCACTGTTTGTAATGTAGCAGCCCGTTTGCACCCAAACAGTAATGAGATAAATAACCAGGTAATCTGTTTTTGATGGTGTTGGTTGAGGGATAATTGTCCCAGACACCAGAACTCCCCTGCTCTTCTTCGAATAGAGTCACTTGATCTTCTGTGTCCCACCCAAACAGACAGCTGGGCTTAGGTTTAATGGCTCATCTAAAAGACGGCACCTCTGACAATACAGCACTCCCTCAGCACTGCACTACAGTGCCAGCCTAGATTATGTGACCAAGACCATAGGTGGGAGTGTTTCACTGAGCCAGATGACACTTGTACCCTGTTAGATCTTTATCTAGCTACCTCAGGAGCAAGAGTATGTGAAGTCACTGGCTGTTGCCCATAACAGCAGCTTGGGATGGAGGTAGGCTGTCAGCCCCACTAGAAGCTGGAGTCTGATAGGCAGCCTTTCCTCCCAATTTCACAACTGTGGGGGCAGCCTGGCCCTGTGGAATGTCTAGCAAATGTGTAGTCACCAGACGTTGGCTAATTGGAGGACCCCAAAGTTCAACATTATTCGTGCATATTCCAGCCATACTCCAGTAACTGATCAGAGTAGTAACGGACCTAGCAATGATATAATTCAAAGAAGGAGATATTAGAGCGGGGGGGATGACTAAAAGCGTGGTCAAGGAGATGGGTTTTGAGGAGCGGCTAAAAAGATGGAGAGGCGAAGGAGTTTAGGGACAGAATTCCAGAGTGTGGGGCCTTGACGGCTGAAGGCACGACCACCACTGGTGGTGCAAAAGGAATGCACAAGAGGCCAGAGTCAGAGGAATGTAGAACTGGGGGGGGGGGGGGGGGGGGTTACAGAGATAGGGAGCAGCGAGGCCATGGAGGGATTTTAACACAAGGATGAGAAATTTAATTGGAGGGGTTGGGGAACCAGGAGCCAATGTAGTTCAGCAAGGACAGGATGGTGGGTGAGCCAGACTAGATGTGGGCTAGGGTACATGCAGCAGAGATTTAGATGAGCTGAGATGGGAGAATGATGAGCATTAGTACAGTTGAGCCTGGAGCTGACAACGGCGTGAATGTGAGTTTCAGCAGCAGTTGTGCTGAGGCAGGGTGGAGGTAAAATCCGTAAAATCTAGACTACTAAGTCTCACAGCGTGAAGAAACCGATGGGATTAGAAATACAGTATCTGGTTTCAGGTTATTATAATCAGGTTCTGATCACATCAAACTGCATTCAATCAGCCCTCAAATCACTCCAGCAATCTGTGGTTTCCCTGCATTACAACAGTGGTGGGATTGGGACCTCTGCCCTTTTTGATATACATTAACGACTTGGACTTGGGTATACGGGGCACAATCTCAAAGTCAGCAGATGGCACAAAACCTGTAAATGTAGTAAACAGTGAGGAGGATAGTAACAGACATCAGGAGGACACAGACTCGTGAAATGGGCGGACACATGGCAGATGTAATTTAACAGAGAAGTGTGAAGTGATACATTTTGGTAGGAAGAATGAGGAGGAGCAATATAAAGTAAATGGTACAATTTTAAAAGGGGTGCAGGAACAGAGACCTGGGGGTGTAAGTACGCAAATCTTTGATGGTGACAGGACAAGTTGAGAAGGCTGTTAAAAGTGCACACGGGATCCTTGGCTTTATTAATAGAGGCAGAGAGTAAAAAAGCAAGGAGCTTATGCTAAACCTTTATAAAACACTGGTTAAGCCTCAGCTGGAGTTCTGTGTTCAGTTCTGGGCACCGCACTTTAGTAAGGCCTTAGAGAGGGTGCAGAGGAGATTTACTAGAATATTACCAGGGATGTGGAGAGATTGGAGAAGCTGGGGTTGTTCTCCTTAGAGCAGAGAAGTGTCATGTTTGTAACTACAATGTAACACCACTGTATTACTGTAAACACTCAGCACAGATGCACACCTTGACCACAGGGGGTGAACTTGTGGGAGACACTCCTTACCACTCAGGTATATAAAGGGAGGTCCCACGCAGGGTCATCACCCTGGAGTGCTGTAATAAAGAGTTAAGGTCACTGAATGGCCACCGGTAGCACAGATGAACGGTATTGTGTTGGGGAAGACTGGGACGATTTTGTTGAGAGGCTTCAGCAGAGCTTTGTCACGAAAGACTGGCTGGGGGATGCAGCAGCCGACAAGCGTCGGGCTCATCTTTTGACCAGCTGTGGGCCAAAGACTTATGCACTCATGAAGGACTTACTGGCACCCGAAAAGCCGTCGGACAAAACCTTTGAAGAGCTTAGCAAGTTGATTGGGGAGCACCTCAAGCCGGCGAGCAACATACATATGGCTCGACACAGATTCTACACCCACCGATGTTGTGAAGGACAGCGCATACCGGACTTTGTAGCGGACCTCAGGCACTTGGCCAGCCTTTGTAAGTTCACAGACTCCTGCAGGGGGGAGTTGCTAAGGGACTTCTTTATCGAGGGTATCGGTCATGCGGGAATTTTTCGCAAGTTAATTGAGACCAAGGACTTAACCTTGGAAGCGGCGGCGTTGTTGGCTCAGGCTTTCATGGCGGGGGAGGAAGAGACGAAAATGATTTACGCATGCAATTCTGCCTCCAATGCGGCGATGGGTCAGGGAGTCAATGTCCTCAATGCTACTCAGAGCCCTGCGGGCAGGCAGGGGCAGTCCGACATTCATCAGGCAGTAATAGACCCCAGAAAAGGACCACAACAGAGACAATGGCAGGCTGAACGGACGTTCACGCCATCACAGTGGACAATGCGGCCCGGGATGGGGCCATTGACACCTACTAATAGGGTCCTTAACAGCAGTCAAAGGGACAGTCAGCGCAGAATTCCTGGCCACAGCCCTTTTGTCCCCAACAATGGAAACTTTAACTCGTGCTGGAGGTGTGGGGAAAAACACTCAGCCAGATCTTGCAGATTCCGACAGTTTGTCTGCAGGAACTGCAACCTCAGTGGCCATTTAGCTCGTATGTGCAGAAAGCCTGCAACCAGACTGATATATGAGGCAGATGGACCAGAAGAGGGTTCTGTGAGGCAGGTTGACTTTTGGGGCAAATCGATGGACGCCAAGGTTCAGCGGGTCCATGCGGCGAATATTGACAGTTTTTTTTTTTGAAATTCGTAGCCAATCGTTCCAATTCTTTGTCAAATCACAAACGCCAGAGGTCACCTTGGGCCCATTCAAGGATCACTCTGCGCCAATGCTCTTAGCCAAAAGGCCTAGAGCCACTGCACCATTCCTGGAAGTACTGCGATACCAGGTTCGTGCCATGGAGGTGGATGGGTCAGGTCCCCCACACACCTCCGTGGAGGTGGATGGGTCAAGCCACCCCACCCACCTCCTATTTCCAAAAAAGCAAGCATATACCTTCCTGATCCAGGGAGAACCACCTTGGGGTTATGGTGGTTACTCCCCTGTCAGGTCAGTTACGCATGATCTTAGCCAAAAGGCCGCCAATGATGATGAGGGTTTTATTAAACGATATCCCAGTACGCATGGAGCTGGACACAGGGGCCAGCCAGTCACTCATGGGTGTTCAACAATTCGAGAAGCTATGGCCACTCAAAGCCAGTAGACCCAAATTAGAACACAATTAAGGACTTACACCAAAGAAATCATTCCGGTGCTAGGCAGTGCCATGTTGGCTGTCACGCACGATGGCTTAGTGAACCGGCTGCCGCTCTGGATTGTCCCGGGCAATGGTCCCGCACTGTTGGGGAGGAGCTGGATAGCCGAGATGAACTGGAAATGGGGGGATGTTCACGCAATGTCCTCGGTGGAGCGAAGTTCGTGCTCACAAGTCCTACAACAATTCGAGTCACTTTTCCAACCAGGCGTCGGGATTTTCAAAGGCACTAAAGTAGTGATACAGCTCACCCCGGATGCCAGGCCAGTGCATCAGAAAGCCAGAGCGGTGCCGTATGTGATGCGGGAGAAAATCGAGAGCGAATTGGACCGGCTATTGCAAGAGGGCATCATCTCGCCTGGTGAATTCAACGACTGGGTGAGCCCCATCGTCCCTGTTCTTAAAGCGGATGGCTCTGTCAGGATCTGTGGCGACTACAAGGCCACCATCAATCGGGTGTCCTTACAAGACCAATACCCGCTCCCAAGAGCGGAGGACCTCTTCGCCACGCTGGCAGGCGGCAAGCTGTTCACCAAGTTGGACCTCACTTCAGCCTCTGACCCAGGAACTGGCCGACGAATCTAAACTACTGACCACCATCACCACGCACAAGGGACAGTTTGCGGATAACAGGTGCCCGTTTGGCATTCGATCAGCGGCCGCTTTTTTTCAACGCAACATGGAAAGCCTGCTTAAATCTATTCCTGGAACGATCGTATTCCAGGACGACATCTTCATCACGGGTCGAGACACCGAGGAACACCTCCACAACCTGCAGGAGGTGCTACGCCGACTGGACTGGGTAGGCCTGCGACTCAAGAAGTTTAAATGCATGTTCTTAGCTTCCGAGGTTGAGTTTCTGGGCAGGAGGGTTGCTGCAGATGGGATTCGGCCCACCGAATCCAAAACAGAGGCGATTCAACGAGCACCCAGGCCCTGCAACACATCGGAGTTGCTGGGACTGTTGAACTATTTTGGGAACTTTCTGCCTAACTTGAGCACATTGTTGGAGCTGCTACACATGGTCTGTGTAAGGGTTGCGATTGGTTTTGGGGGGCTGTCAGGAACGGGCTTTTGATCGAGCGCGAAACCTACTGTGTTCAAACAAGATGTTGACTACCTGTACGATCCTTGCAAAAGTTTAGTTCTGACATGTGATGCATTGTCCTATGGGGTTGGGTGCATGTTGCAGCAGGGTAACGCTGAGGGTCAGCTACAACCTGTGGCTTATGCCTCCAGGTCGCTCTCTCAAGCAGAACGGGGCTATGTGATGGTTGAGAAGGAAGCGCTTGCATGTGTCTATGGTGAAAAGAAAATGAATCAGTATGCCTCTTTGGTAGGAAGTTTGAATTAGAGACGGACCATAAGCCACTCACATCCCTGTTGTCAGACAGCAAGGCTGTCAATGCCAACGCATCAGCTCGCATACAGCGATGGGCTCTCACGCTAGCGGCCTATGACTACTCCGGCACCGGCCCGGCACTGAAAATTGCGCTGACGCGCTCAGCAGGCTCCCACTGGCCACCACCGAGGGAGCAGCTGAGCAAAGCGCTGAGATGGTCATGGCTGTTGATGCCTTCGACAGTACAGGCTCCCCTATCACAGCCCGCCAGATCAAAATCTGGACAAACAGGGATCCGCTCCTATCCCTGATTAAGAAATGTGTCCTGACTGGGGATTGGACGCCCGCACACGGAGCATGCCCTGAGGAGGTCAGACTGTTCCACAGACGGATGGATGAGCTCTTCATCCAAGCTGACTGCCTACTATGGGGCAACCGGGTAGTCATGCCCCAGAAGGGCAGGGAGGCGTTCATCAGGGAACTCCACAGCGAGCACCCAGGCATTGTGCTGATGAAGGCCATTGCCCGGTCACACATTTGGTGGCCTCCGGAATTGACTCAGACCTGGAACACTGTGTTCGCAGGTGCACAACATGTGCCCAGCTGGGCAATGCCCCCAGGGAGGCCCTGCTCAGCAAGTGGCCCTGGCCCACCAGGCCATGGTCACGCATTCACGTTGACTACGCGAGCCCGTTCATGGGGAAGATGTTCCTTATCGTTGTAGATGCGTACTCGAAATGGATCGAGTGCATCATCCTGAATTCATGCACGTCATCCACCACCGTGGAAAGCCTATGTGCGATCTTCGCAACCCATGGCTTGCCAGACATCCTGGTTAGTGATAATGGCCCGTATTTCACGAGCTATGAATTCCGGGAGTTTATGTCGGGCAATGGCATCGACCACGTCAGGACTGCGCCGTTCAAGCCGGCCTTCAATGACCAGGCGGAACGTGCGGTCCAAATCGTTAAGCAAGGGATGCTCAGGATTCAAGGACCCTCCCTACAATGCCGCCTATCGCGCCTCCTACTGGCCTATAGGTCCTGCCCGCACTCGCTCACAGGGGTTCCGCCCGCAGAGCTACTCATGAAACGGACACTCAAAACTCGGTTGTCCCTCATCCACCCAGTCCTGACTGACATAGTTGAGGGCAAGCGTAAGGCACAAAACGAGTACCATGACCGTAATTCGAGAGGGAGATGTATAGAAATAAATGATCCTGTATTCGTCCTCAATCACGCCATGGGGCCCAAATGGCTCGAGGGTACCGTAATTGACAAAGAAGGGAATAGGGTCATTGTGGTAAAACTCAACAATGGCCAGATATGCCGTAAGCATCTGGACCAAGTAAAAAAAAGGTTCAGCATGGACACGGAGGATCCTGAAGAAGACCATGAGATGGAGCTCACAACACCGCCAGTGAACGAGCAACAAAAGCAATCAGAAGAATGCACAGTCCCTGCGGTCAGCCCGGAATCACCACAGGCGACAGACACTCACGTCAGTGTCCAACAACCAGAGCCCCAACTGCAGCGCTCCACGAGGGAGCGCAGACCACCTGAAAGACTAAACCTATGATCCCAATAAGACTTTGGGAGGGGGGGAAAGGTGATGTCATGTTTATAACTACAATGTAACACCATTGTATTACTATACACACTCAACACAGATGCACACCTTGACCACAGGGGATGAACTTGTGGGAGACACTCCTTACCTGATCACACAGGTATATAAAGGAAGGTCCCACGCAGGGTCATCACTTCTGGAGTGCTGTAATAAAGAGTTAAGGTCACTGAGTGGCCTTGTCCCTGGAATGTGCCTCGTGTGGTTTCATGCTGTAGAGTAAGGACTTTACAAGAAGGTTAAGAAGAGATGTGATAAAGGTGTTCAAAATCATGAACGGTTTTGATAAGAGTAAATAAGGAGAAACTGGTTCCGGTGGCAGAATGGTCGGTAACCAGAGGGCACAGATTGAAAGTGATTGGCGGAAGAACCAGAGGTGAGATGAGAGGGAAACATTTTATGCAGTGTGGTGGAAGCAGATTCAATAGTAACTTTCAAAAGGGAAAATGGAAAAAATGTACAGGGCTCTGGGGAAAGAACAGAGGAGTGGGACTAATAGGACAGCTCTTTCAAAGAGCTGGCACAGGCACGATGGGCCGAATGGTCTCCTTCTGTGCTGTATGATTATATGATTCTACAACTACAATTCAAAAGCACTTCATTGGCCGTAAACGGGTTTGAGACATCCTGAGATTGTGAAAGGTGCTGTATAATTGCAGCTTCTTTCTTTCTGTATCTTGTCTTTCAGTTGGCAGTGGATTTGAGCATAGCTTTGATGGCAGTGAGGCAGATAGAATAATGCGAGACATGATGGCAGTAACTGGGACCAAATATTTAGTTCAGGGAATGAAGCTGCTGTTGCCAATCTAGAATCAGGCCAGGTAATACTTATTATTCTTGGCCCAGAAACAGCATGCTCCCTGCCACCATTGCTTGCTTGAGTCAAGGCGACCTCTTCAATAAGTCACACGGTCCTATCTGACAATGGTATCACAGAAAATTAAACAGCAAGAGAAATTCAATCACTCCCTTTTTAAAATATATTCTCTAGCTGTTTTAACCCTTAGTGACAGTAGATCTTACCCATTCTCTTTAGCCCCTGAAATGAAGCCATGCTATAAGACACACTGTTGTTAAAAAAACTTCCCACGATGTCTGTGGCAGAATGCAGTGCATGGTATGGTACTGAGCAGCACAGAGCAGGAGGAACATGATTCCTGGGGATGTGCTGTTAGCTGATTCCAGCCAGCAAAGCAGTAGGAATGTGCTATAACTGCAACTCAGAATCGCGGCAAAGAGCATGGAGAAACAACAAGGGTCCCTGCTCCTGGTCAATATTTATCCCTCAATCAACATCACTAGAACAGATTATCTGGTTACATAGCCCATTGCTTTTTGTGGGAGCTTGCTGTGCATAAATTCACCGCCACATTTCCTACATTACAACAGTGACTACACTTCAATAGTACTTCATTGGCTGTAAAGTGCTTTGGGACGTCCAGAGATTGTGAAAGGCGCTATATAAATGCAAGTTCTTCCTTATTTTCTTTCCTGGTCACTATTCACTGACCCCTGCTGCAATACGTGTAAGTGGACTTCTGAGCCCAGTACACTCCTCGGCTGATATGACACTCCCCGCAGTTGAAGAGATTGCCATCACTCACTATCTACCGACTTAGACCTGTGGAAAGAAAGGAAGATTTGCATTTATAGTGCCTTTGGTAACCTCCGAGCAGCCCAAACGCCTCACAATGAGTACTGTTATGTAGGCAATTGAGGCAAACAGGAAATAACAAATAAATGCATGATTGCTTAATGTGGTTTTAGTATAAAAACAGAAATGCTGGAAATACTCAGGCGGCCAGGCAGCATCTGTGGAGCGAGAAACAGAGTTAACATTTCAGGTCTGTGACTCTTCGTCAGGTCACGACCTGAAACATTGACTGTTTCTCTCTCCACAGATGCTGCCTGACCTGCTGAATATTTCCAGCATTTTCTGTTTTTATTTCATATTTCCAGCATCCAATTGTAATGTGTTTTTGGTGTTGGTTGAAGGAGGAATATTAAAGAGCTTGCATTTATATAGCACCTTTCATCACCTCAGGATGTCCCAAAGCACATTATAGCCATTACTTTTGAAGTATTGTTGAAATGTAGGAAACATGCAGGGAATTTGGGCTCAGCAAGGTCCCACAAACAGTAATGAGATAAATGACCAGATAATGTTTTTCCAATGTTGGTTTGTGGGATAAATAATGGCCAGGATACCAGAGGGAACTCCCCTGCTCTTCTTTAGTGTTATGGGATCAGAGATGGCAGACGGGGCTTCGGTTTATCATGCTATCTGAGACACGGCACCTCCGACAGTGCAGCAGTCCCTCAGATGTCAGCCTGCATTAAGTGCTCAAGTGCTTGGAGTGGGCTTTAATTCACAACCTTCTGATTCAGAGGCGTGCATGCTTTCACTGAGCCACAGCTGACACCTTAGTTGACGAGGACATGAGGAAGACACCCTGTTCTTGTTTGCATGGTATCATCCCCTCCCTTTTTATAGGGGGCACTTGTAAAATATGGAATTTTAATGCCCTAAAAAAAAAAAACCACAAAAATACAAAAAAAAGCAAAAAAAAGGGACTTGGGAAATGTTTGGAGTGTCCCCCAGATCAGGGGGCACGATTTAATGTTTATGATTTAATGTCTATTGTTAACTCCAAAAGAGTTGAATGGTGTCATTGCATTTTTCAGATACACCTGAACAGGTAAATGGGATCTTGGTTCAACCTCTTACCTGAAAGATAGCACCTCTGATAATGCAAGAAAAGTACAATTTTGTTTTCTCGATATTGGTCTTCCAGGCACTGAAACCTACAGATGTTTTGCTCTGGTAAGTTTTGCACTGTGTTGTTGGGGTGCAGGGAGGTGAAAATTGTCACATGATCAATGACACACTATAATCTTCTCACCAATCATACATTCACACACACAAATTTAAAAAAAACTACAAATGCTGAAAATCGCAAAAATAGAAAGTGCTGGAAACACAGGCATGTGTGGAAAGAAAGCATTGCGCTTTGCTTCTTTGGGGCAGATTATTTTAGTACCGAATTAAGTGGCTTCCAAATTGTTTTCACCAGCAAGATAAATTCATTTCCAGCATTCCCGCTTGTTTCTTTTATTTTTGATCTTAAAAAGCGCCTTTAAAATTGGAACGCAAACAAAAAGCCTCCCGATAGTTTGGCAAGGTGAACGAGTTAATTAATTAAATTTAAGTTAATTTTAAAATCTCGGTATCGCACAGAGCTGACCTTGCTGTCGGTGGCCTTCCTTCCCCTGTGGCCTCGCACTATGCATAGCGCGCGATCGGGGGAAAAAGGCAGCGTTTTTGAAAGCGGCAGCAATGAATGAGCACGCCCTGCCCCTACCCCAGCCCCAGCCTCACACACACACGCTCCGGGAGCCCACTGCAACTTTCTGCACGGAAATCCCACCCTCTCCGCTCGCCTGCCATTGGCCTGCGCGCCCTGTATCGAGGTTCCATTTGGAACGTCGCGACCTGCTAGCCGGTCGCTGATTGGCTGGCCGCGGCGTCACTGTATCGATTCGCTCACTGACGTTCCATTCCGGCAAGGGCTGCGGGCTGGCGGCAAGTTGCAGCCTCTGCTCCACCGGGGGGGGGGAGGGAGGCAGGGACACGGGTGGCCACAGACAGCAAACTTTGAGCCGCCGGCATCGCTCCCAATGGATCAGCATGGGCCGATCGGCGCAGCTCTCTAACTCCGTCCCCGCACTGGTACTCGAATGCGCCCACGTCGGGGCCTCAACGAGGGATGATGGATTCGCAGAGCAGGGCGCGTTAACGCCGAGGGAGCACTGAGAGCGACAGAGCTGTTTGTACCCCCTCCCCTACACCCTCTCTCACCCCACCCCGGCTTGCGGAGAGCAGAGGGCGGCCGGTGCAGCAGATTCTTCCGATGGGCGCGCCCTGGGCCGCTTTGGCTGGCTGCGAGCGGCTGTGAAGTTGGAAATCCTTGCTGCTTCTCCACCCCCCTCTCTCTCAAACTACTGTTAGTTCCTTTCGCTGTTTGAGCTGCAGCCACACCCTCCCTGTGCTTCCTGATAGGAGATGCGGGCTCCGAACTGACTTTGGCATTCCAACAAAACAAGACCCACTGGAATTGGGAGCTGCCGCCGGTTGGGCTTATAATTCCGCAACTAACACTAACTTGTGTTTTTTTTTAAAAACAAACCCTTCTTTTCATCTCTTAACATCTTAATCATCAGAAGAGAGAAAAAATTGCAACAGGAGGAGCGAAAGTGACACGGTTTTGTGTGTGTATGGGAGTTTCTGTTGATTCTCCCTGAAATCTGCATCATTGAAACAAGTCCACAAGAAGTGAAGAGGATTTCTGTTCATTCCCCCCACTCTGAAATTGCAGGAGCAACAAGAGGCAAAAGCGAAGAGGTTTATATCAACAAGAAATAAAGACAAGCTTCCAGCGACTAACCATCATGGACAGAGGCAGGAGGCGGTGGTCTCCCAGGGAGAGGACATGCCCCGCGGGCTGTGCCGGCCAGAGGGATTAAACTGTGTGTTTTGTGTGTGTGTGTGTGAGTGCACGACGGACCTTGTGTTTCGCAAAGCACCGACTGGAGTGGGGCAGTGCGCTTGTTGGCATCGGCCGCACCCTCCTTTGGAGTGGAGGAGGAGGAAAGAAAGGAGAGGGAAAAAAGCTTTTTTTTTTACATTTTCAACTTCTTGGTTGTTTCGTTTCACTCTCTCTTTTTGCCCCCGTCGATGGAACGATGAAGCGCGCAGAGGGAGATCCTGAGCTCAATCGGAACTGCGCTGGGCACACAAGGGGCATGCCAGGGGCCGCTCGGCGCGATGGCTAATAGTGGCTCGGGCAAGTCGACAGGCAGCGGCGGAGGTGCTGGCGCTAGCGGAGGCTCCCTCCAGCAGCGGAGGAGACTGGTGCTGGTGTGCGACATGTGCAAGAGCAAGATGCAGTTGGTGGCCGAGCTGCTGCTGCTATCCAGCGATAGCCGGCCGGTGCACGGTGGCGGGGAGCCGGGGGAGGAGGAGGAGGAGGACGGCGGCGGGGAGCAGGCGGAGGTAGCGGCGGGCGCTAACCGCGGGGTGGACTCGTTCGAGCGCAGCCGCGACACGGTGATCGCCCGCACCAAGGGCCTGTCCATCCTCACCCACGACGTGCAGAGCCAGCTGAACATGGGCCGCTACGCCGAGGCGGCCGACACGCTGGCCGAGCTGTGCGAGACGGCGGTGTCGCTGGTCGAGTGCTCGGCGCACGCCGCCTACCTGTCGGGCTCGGGCACGCCGGGCTGGCGGGCGGCGGCGGCGGGCAGCGTGTGCCGTTACCGGGTGGGCCGGGCCCGCCACGAGGTGGAGCGGAGCTGCGGCGTGTTGCGGACGGCGCCGGTGTGCGAGCTCAGTCCGCCGCTCTTGCTGCAGCTGTCGCGGGCGCTGGGCGGCGGCCTGCGGGCGCTGACCGAGGCTTGCGGCGCCGCCTCGGCCCGCAGCGCCGACCGCTTCGCCCGCCAGCAGTTGCGCCTGGGCGTCAAGTGCGCCAGCGCCAGCGCCACGGCGCTGCTGCACTGCGTGCGTGAGCTGAAGGCGCGGCCGGGCGAGGCGTCCCGGGCCCGCTGCGTGCTCTTCAGCGGGCCCCTGCTGCAGTCAGTGCAAGCCCTGGCCGCCTTCGCCACCGAGCCGCAGTTTGTGGGCCGGCCGGCTTGCCTGGGTCCCGAGGCCCGGGCCGTGCAGACGGCCGTGCTGGGCGGCGCTATGAGCGTGGTGTCGGCCTGCGTGCTGCTCAGCCAGTGCCTCCGCGATATTGCCCTGCCCCCCGACCTCGGCAAGCTGCCCGCCTACCGCCAGCGCCTGCACAGCGCGGCGCTAGCCGTGGCGGACGGCTGCTCCCTGCTGTCCCAGGCGCTGCGGGAGCGCTCGTCGCCCCGCACCCTGCCACCGCCCAACTCCCCTCCCCTCCACTGAACATTGTCTCCAAACAAACATTGTGTTTTCCCCCCCCTCTTTTAATACCAAAGAATCCTCGGGCACCTCGGTGTGTGTGTGTGTGTGAGACAGACAGAACCATCTCCAGCTTAGCACAGAAAATTGGCCCTTCAGCCCCCTCCTGTGCTAGCTCTTTTTGGAGAGCTATTGGTCCCACTGACCCAGAGAAGATGTGTTTTTTTTAAAAACATTCTTTCCTAAACCTAGTAGGGAGTTTTTAAAAACAATGAAACAGACCAAATGGTAACAAAATAAAGGCTTGATCGTGCTGGGTGCGTTTCAAAGTCAAGTGTCTTCCGGATATCCCACCACTATCATCACCGCCGTCATCATCTCACACACACAAAAAAAAGAATTGTGAATCAAATCATTGCGGATTAGAAAAAGGTTTTACCTCAATTGACAGTGAACACACACACACACACACACACACACACACAGTGACAGCGGGATGGAATGTAGCTCCGCAAAGTATGTGTGATCTGTGGAATCAAATGGTAAGAGAGAGCGAAGTGAGTCTGGTTTTAGTGCAAGGGAGTGTGCAGTTGTGATCGTGATATTTTCACGCCTCGATTCTAAAAGTTGGGATAAAGCTGCTGTGAGTGATGTTTCTTTTCCAGTTTTACACTATTTGCCAGACGTGGAAGTCTATCTCAAGTTTTCTTGCATGTACTGGAGTATTTATTTCAACATTAAAATGTTATGTTTCTCATGAGACTTTGTTGTTAAGTGTGTTTAGTAGGGTTTTTCTTCGACTGTATAGTCAGTTCCTGTGAAGTAAATATCTGCAAAGACAAGTTAACTTGTGTCTGGATGCTGCTGTTGATGCCGAACTGGGCCTATAACAGTGTTGTAATTCCAGATAATGCATAAATGTGATCTATAACACAACTTGCCCTTCTGATCTGTAACTAGTGCAGTTTAGAGCCTGTATCTTAAATGCTGTTGTATCCTCCATCATTTGGTTTGCCTTTGATAATGTAGAATAGTCAGTGACTGGCACTGGAGAGAAAAGATTACGATGTACTTGCGTAAACTGAGCATTACCGTTTTGTTAATTGTCCTTTTTCTGCAATCGTTTACTCCTGTTGGGGTGTGATCCCACGGTTGGTGGTTACCCCTGGTACATTGCCTCCGTGTCCACTCTTCTCCTGTGAGTGTAGGGCAGGTTGCTCCATAGACTGGAACCACTGCTCTCTCTCTGCTGCCTTCACAGACTGAGGCATCAAGGGAGTTGGAACATTGATTGTCCTTTAGGACATTTTATCAAATTCATTCTCGGGATGTGGGCGTTGCTGGCATTTATTGATCATCCCCACTTGGCCTGAGAAGGCCTTGAATCGCTGCAGTGTAGCAGTTCTGATACAAGTGGCTTGCTAGGCCACTTCAGAGGGGTCGCCCACATTGGTGTGGGACTGGAGTCACATGTAGGCCCAGACCGGATAATGGTGGTGGGTTTTCTTCCCTAAAATACGTTAGTCGATCAGTTGGGTTTTTGCGAGACTCTGACAGCTCCATGGTCACTTTTACTGATGCCAGCTTTTTATTTCCAGATTTTTGAAACTGAATTTAAATTCTCAAATTGCCTGGTGGGATTCGAACTCGAATTCTCTACATTGCTAGTCCACTAACAACCACTACACTACTGTACCCATTTCTTTCTATGACAATTGCTCTTTGAAACTTGTCAGATTCCCAGTCGATGGGGTAAATAGATAAGATAACCAGGTTTTATAAACTTTCCCTTTAAAGAAAGTGCTTGCATTTTATATCGTGCATTTTACAATCTCAGGACATCCCAAAACACTTTACAGCCAATGAAGTACTTTTTGAGTGTAGTCACAATTGTAATATATGAACTGTGGCAGCCAATTTTCACACAGTAAGGTCCCATAAACACCAATGAGATAATGACCAGATCATCTGTTTTATAGCTGTTGAATGTGGGATAAATATTGGCCATGTCATTAGGGAAAACTCCCCTGCTTTTCTTCAAATAGTACCATGGGATCTTTTATATCTACCTGAGAGGGTAGACGGGACCTCGGTTTAATGTCTGATTTGAAAGATGACACCTCCAACAGTGCAGCACTCCCTCAGTATTGCACTGGAGTGTCAGCCTGCATTATATGCTCAAGTTTCTGAAATGGGACTTGAACCCACAACCTTCTGTCTCCGAGGCGAGAGTGCTACACACTGAGCTGTGACTTGACACCTAAAATGCAGAATTAGCTTCTTTTTAAAACTTTTATTGGAACAGTTAGGATTATGTAGCAACCGACAGTAAGTTTGGAGAACAGCAGGAGTCTCTCTCCATTGGTGGTAGAGGAGCCTCTGTGGCTGTACCAGCTCAATGAGAAGCGTGCATCTAATTTGAAAATAAATGTTGTTTGATTTTGGACTTTTATGACCTGCCGATTTGCACATTGTACTCTCAACCTCACGCAGCTTTTCAAAGGGAAAATGTTGAACAGAATCCCATTTCACACAATTGCTTAGACTTCTAAATTGTACTGCTGTCTCGGTGAAATTTAATCAGGTATCTAATGTGCTGCAACTTCTAACTGAAGAGCATCCTACGCTTTGATCAGGAATTTATACAGTGGGTTATGTTATAGTGCCTTGTAATTCTATACCGTATTTGGTGTATTGTTATCTGGTGACTTGGCTCATCACTTTGAAAGAAATCAATCAGATCTTACAGACTCAAGTGTAGGAAAAGTTTTAAAAATTCATTCACGGGATGTGGGCGTCGTTGGCAAGGCCGGCATTTATTGCCCATCCCTAATTCCCCTTGAGAAGGTGGTGGTAAGCTGCCTTCTTGAACCACTGTAGTCTGTGTGATGAAGGTACTCCCACAGTGCTGTTAGGGAGGGAGTTCCAGGATTTTGACCCAGCGACAATGAAGGAGCGGGGATATTTTTCCAAGTCAGGATGGTATGTAACTCGGAGGGGAATTGGAGTTGGTGGTGTTCCCATGCGCCTCCTGCCCTTGTCCTTCTAGGTGGTAGAGGTCGCAAGTTTAGAGGGTGCTGCTGAAGAAGCCTTGGCGAGTTGCTGCAGTGCAGCTTGTAGATGGTGCACAATGCATAAGTATCTCCATTATTCTGTAAGATAGTTGGCGAAATTGTACTTGCTCTGATGTGTCAAACCTCCACAGGCTGTGGATGGTATAGATGCAGTGTAAAGAACTGTCTTTCCTGCACTATGCCTTCAGCTGCCTAGACCCTAAGCTTTGGACTTCCCTCCCTGAGCCTCTGCCTCATTACCTCTCCATCCTCCTTTTAAGACGCTCCTTTATAACCTCCCTCTTTGTCACCTGTCCTAATATCTCTTTATGTGGCTCGGTGTTAAATTTTGTCTGATGACACTCCTGTGAAATGTCTTGGGACATTTTACTACATTTAAAGGAGCTTAAGTGCAAGTTGATAAAACGTGGCAGCTGATTTCTGATTACAAATTGATTTAAGTACCAAAAAATAATTGGCGACCTATTTTTATATTTCAGAACCACTTCCACTGAAAGTTGTCCCAGTGCATGTGAGCCCCCATTTACAGTGGGATGGGGTTCACCCAGTGACAGCACTGAAGTTACCCCAGACCCGTCTGAGGAGTTGTTCAGAAATGGCAACTTGTGACTTTAAGGTGATTTATTTTAACGGAATTCGTCGAGCGGAATCCCCACCGTAAGATTTTACACCCCGCCCAATATTATCCTCCACTGACCTCAATGGGTGCAAATCACACCCCGCCAGTTTCCCGACCGGGTTGGGTTAAAATTGCCCCCTAAGTCTCCCACTACGAGGGCATTCCCTGATCAGGGTGGGGGAGGTCCAGACAGGACAGCCACTGAATTGCTGGCCCATAGGCCAGAACAAAATGCCTCAGAGGAACGCCGTAAGTTATGGTGGGTCTCCATGGCGATGGCGGTGCCACCCATGACTCACTTATATTCCAACACTGCCGCCATAATATAAACGCAGTATTAAAAGTTCTGGGTGTATTGGACAGTCACATTATTAACTTGGACCAATGAGAAATGGAATTATAAGCTGTTTTGCTTATTACTGGGATGCTTTTAATGTTAAAGGTGCTATACAAATGCAAGTTGTTGCATGCTAATATCTGTAGCATAGTTATAGGTTCTATTTTAGAGTTACTTTGGGGGAAAGGATTTTTTCAAAGGAAATTTACAAAAATGATGGAAAGTTTTCACTAAGTGTAAGAGACTGGACAATGAACATTCTACTCACAGAACTTGGTGTAATAGAATGTCAAGAATCTTAATTTTGCTGAGAGTTAGCCCCAGTGAGAACTGTTTAGCATGTGATATTTTATCTGACTGGCTTCCCATCTTCTTGAGTTGAGTTAACTCCATAACCTTGAGTTCATCGAAAACCCTGCTTCCCGTGTCCTAACTCTCTAAGTCCCGTTCACCCATCAACCCTGTGCTTACTGACCTGCATTGGTTCCCGGTCTGGCAATGCCTCGCTTTTAAGATTCTCATCCTCCGTTTTCAAATCCCTTCATGGCCCGTCTCTCCCTATCTCTGTAATGTCCGAAATCGCTGCGCTCCTCCAATTCTGGCATCTTGCACATCCCCGATTTTATTAGCTCCACCATTGTCTGCTGTGGCCTCAACTGCCTAGGCCATAAGCTCAGAAATTCCCTCCCTAAACCAGTCCGCGCCTCTCCTCCTTTTAAGATGCTCCTTGACACCTCTTTGACCAAGTTTTTGGTCATCTGTCCTGATCTCTCCTTGTGTGTTAAATTTTGTTTGATACCACTCCTGTATAGCACCTTGGGCTGTTTTACTGCATTAACATAGAAAATAGGTGCAGGAGTAGGCCACTCGGCCCTTCGAGCCTGCACCTCCATTCAATGAGTTCATGGCTGAACTTGCAACTTCAGTACCCCATTCCTGCTTTCTCGATTAAAGTTGTTATCTAAATGCAAGTTTTATATATTATACAGTGAGTACAATTGGACAGGAGAGATTCCACTCCTGGTAACTCTTCAGTCGTTGAAGGTAGGCATGCAGGTACAGCAGGTAGTAAAGAAAGCAAATGGCATGCTGGCCTTCATAGCTAGGGGATTTGAGTATAGGAGCAGGGAGGTCTTGCTGCAGTTGTACAGGGCCTTGGTGAGGCCACACCTGGAATATTGTGTACAGTTTTGGTCTCCTAATCTGAGGAAGGACATTCTTGCTATTGAGGGAGTGCAACAAAGGTTCACTAGACTGATTCCTGGGATGACAGGACTGACATATGAAGAAAGACTGGATCGACTAGGCTTATATTCACTGGAATTTAGAAGAATGAGAGGGGATCTCATAGAAACATATAAAATTCTGATGCAACTGGACAGGTTAGATACAGGAAGAATGTTCCCGATGTCGGGGAAGTCCAGAACCAGGGGACACAGTCTAAGGATAAGGGGTAAGCCATTTAGGACCGAGATGAGGAGAAACTGCTTCACTCAGAGAATTCTGAACCTGTGGAATTCTCTACCACAGAAAGTTATTGAGACCAGTTCGTTAGATACATTCAAAAGGGATCAAGGGGTATGGAGAGAAAGCAGGAATGGGGTACTGAAGTTGCATGATCAGCCATGATCATATTGAATGGTCTACTCCTGCACCTACTTTCTATGTTTCTATTCCAAACAACAGGATTGTCTCAATTGCAATGTTAATGTGGTTTTTGGAGTTTGTTAATCGGCCACACCAGAATCTGGTTTTACCAGGGCTTTCCGCAATCCAACGGCTAAACTGCTGGAGATACTTGGCTGCGGCGGAGTTTACCGGATTGAGTGCTGATCTTGTGAGTTTAGTAACTGTCCCAGAGACATGGTGGTATCTGGTGTTACCTGGGTAGTCGGTCCCACAGTGGAAAGAGGACTTGGGAGTGTGATCTGTTGGGTCTTTTGTTGGTGCTTTTTATGTTTAAAAAGAAAAGTAGAAATCTACGTTTATAAAGCGCCTTTCATATCCTTAGGATATCCCAAAGCTCTTGAAGTACTTTTAAAACATAGTCACTGTTGTAATGTAGAGCAAAGTGGCAGCTAATGTGTGGTCAGCAAGATCCAACAAATAGCTGAGATAAATGGCCACATAATCTGTTTGTGTTGGTCAGGACACCTCCCCGTCATGTGATCTTTCACGTCCACCTGAGAGGGCAGACTTAATTTACTGTCTCATCTGAAAGCATGGGAATGCATTTGAGACAGTTTCCTAGAACAATACATCATGGAACCAACCAGGGAACAGGCTATTTTAGATCTTGGCTTGAGTAATGAGACGGGGTTTAGTCATAATCTCTCAGTCGGGGATCCTCTGGGGAATAATGATCTTGAAACTATAGTAGTAAACTTGGATAAAGCCAATTACATTGATATGGGGGGTGCGTTGCCTATGGTAGATTGGGAAATTAGATTTAAAGGCATGACAGATAAGCATTGGTGAACATTTAAAGAAATATTTCATAATTCGCAATGGATATACCTTCCATTGAAAAATAAAAACTCCACGGGAAACGTGATCCATCCATGGCTAACTAAGAGGTTAAGGATAGTATATTAAAATAAGAGGCTCATAAGATTGCTAAGAGTAGTAAGCCTGAGGATTGGGAGAGTTTTAGAAATTGGCAAAAGATGACCAAAAAATTGATTTAAAAAGAGAGAAAGTAGAATGAGAGTAAACTAACCAGAAATATAAGAATAGATTGTTAACAGTTTCTACAAGTAAGTAAAAGGGAAGAGAGTAGCAAAACTAAGCATTGGCTCCTTAGAGGCTGAAATAGGTTAAGTTACAATGAAATTGGAGAGGCGTTAAACATATTTTGTATCCATATTCATGGTGGAAGGAACAAATAACAAATCTCATAGTGGGGGACCAAGGGTCTAATGAGAGTGACGAACTTAAAAGTAATTAATATTAGTGAAGAAAAAGTACTGGAGAAATTAATGGCACTAAAAGCTGACCAATCCCCTGGACCCAATGGCCTACATCCTAGGGTTCTAAGAGGTGGCTGCAGAGATAGTGGGTCCATTGGTTGTGATCTTCCAAAATTCCCTAGATTCTGGAATGGTCCCAGTGGATTGGAAGATAGAAAATATAACAGCACTTTTCAAGAAAGGAGGGGGAGAGAAAACAGGAAACTACAGGCCAGTTAGCCTGACATCAGTCATTGGGAAAAATGCTGTGATCCATTAAGAAAGTGGTGACAGGGCACTTAGAAAATCGTAATATGACTAGGCAGCATCAGCATGGTTTTATGAAAGGGAAATCATGTATGACAAATGTATTACTTTTTTGTGAATGTACCTAAATAAAGTGGAACCAGTATATTTAGATTTTCAAAAGGTATTCGATAAGGTGCCACATGAACAGAAAACGGAGTAGGCATAAACGGGTCATTTTCAGGTTGACAGGCTGTTACGAGTGGGCTGCCACAAGGATTAGTATTGGGGCCTCGGCTATTTACAATCTATATTAATGACTTGGATGAAGGGACTGAATATAATGTATCTAAGTTTGCTGATACAAAGCTATGTGGGAATGTAAGCTGTGAGGAGGACACAAAAAGTCTACAAAGGGATATAGACAGGTTTAGTGAGTGGGCAGTAAGGTGGCAAATGGAATATAATGTGGGGAAATGTGAGGTTATTCATTTTGATAAGAGTAGGAAAGCAATATTTTTTTAAATGGTGAGAAACTATTGAATGTTGTTCAGATGGATTTGGGTGTCCTTGTGCAAGAGAAAGCAGGAAAGAGGTACTGAGGGAATGATCAGCCATGATCTTATTGAATGGTGGTGCAGGCTCGAAGGGCTGAATGGCCTCCTCCTGCAACTATTTTCTATGTTTCTAAGACACACAAAGTTAGCCTGCAGGTACAGCAAGCAATTAGGAAGGCAAATGGCATGTTGGCCTTTTTGCACAGGGGTTGACGAACAAGAGTAAGGAAGTCTTGCTACAATTGTACAGGGCCTTAGTGAGACCACACCTTGAGTACTGTGCACAGTTTCTGTCTCCAGATCTAAGGAAGGCCTGAGACGGTGTGCAACAAAGGTTCACTAGATTGATTCTTGGGATGAGTGGTTGACCTATGAGGAGAGATTGAGTAGAATGGGCCTATACTCAGTGGAGTTTAGAAAAATGAGAGGTGATCTCATTGAAACGTGTAAGATTCTGAGAGGGCTTGACAGGGTAGAGACTGGAGAGTCTGTTTTCCTTGGCTGGAGAGTCTAGAATTAGGGGACATAGCCTCAGGATAAGGAGTCAAGACATTTAGTTGTGAATCTTTTCGAATTCTCTACTCCAGAAGACTGGAGTATATTCAAGTCTGAGATCAATACATTTTTGGACTCTATAAGGGAATCAAGGTATATGGGTGAGAAAGTGGAGTTGTGATTGAAGATCAGCTATGATCTTATTAAATGGTGGAACAGGCTTGAGGTGCCGTATGGCCTACTCCTATTATGTTCTTATGAAAGACACCACCTCCAAAGTGCAGCACTCCCTCAGTACTGCATTGAAGTGTAAGCCTGGATTAAGTGCTCAAGTCTAAGAGTGGGGCTTGAACCCACAACCTCTGACTCAGGCAAGAGTGCTACAACTGATGCTTAAATGCCACCAATTCATTTTTTGATGGGGGTTGGTTAAATCTAGAAGCCCAAGTGTAAAATATGTTATGGTTTGCCTCTTGTTCGATGAATACCCAACCCCAAATACCTATTGCCTTTTAATAAAATCATTGTGTGGTTTTGTGGCTTATACTTTGAGGAATACTGAGGAAAACATCTCGTGGTTCCTTAAAATCATAGACTCTGACAGATTTATACTTGTCAGCCGTGGCTCAGTGGGCAGCACACTCTCCTCTGAGTCAGAACGTTGTGAGTTCAAGACCCACTCCAGGAACTTGAGCGCACAAATCTAGGCTGACACTCTAGTGCAGTGCTGAGAGAGTGCTGCACTGTCGGAGGTGCCGTCTTTCGGATGAGACATTAAACCGAGGCCCTGTCTGCTCTCTCAGGTGGATGTAAAAGATCCCATGGCACTATTTTGAAGAAGAGCAGGGGAGTTATCCCCGATATCCTGGCCAATATTTATCCCTCAACCAACACCACAAAAAACAGATTATCTAGTCATTAGCATATTGCTGTTTGTGGGAGCTTGCTGTGCTTAAATTGGCTGCCGCGTTTCCCACATTACAACGGTGACTACACGCCAAAAGTACTTCATTGGCTGTAAAGCGCTTTGAGACATCCGGTGGTCTGAAAGGTGCTATATAAATGCAAGTCTTTCTTTAAAGAAATATAGAAATACATTCTCTCGCTTCCCCCCCCTCCCCGTTCTGAATATCAACATTTAAAGTGAAACTTGTCTTTGTTGAGTTTTTAATTCATTCTCTGGATGTGGGTGCCGCTGGCAAGGCCAGCATTTATTGTCCATTGATAAGGTGGTGGTGAGCCACCGTCATGAACCGTTGCAGTCCGTGTGGTGAAGGTGCTCTTGCAGTGCTGTCGGGTTCCAGGATTTTGACCCAGCAACAATGAAGCCAAGCATTGTTAATTATGCTTAAACTGTTGCTATGCAGTTGATTATTCTGTTTTAAGTTCATTGTTGGAGGAAGTCCCCCTCTTGCAGATAGCTTATCTTGTCGGTTTGATTTTATTAATGGTGTAAAACGCAACTTGTGTAACTGACTATTCTGGGGTGGCTCGTGGGCTGAGTAAGATTCCTGTAAAGTGCGGAGTGACAGACAGGTGGGGAAATGCTATTCCAGCGCAGCACCATCCAGTGCAACTGAGTCCTTGTGGAGCTGGGGGCAGCAGGCTCATCGAAAGGCAGCCACCAGTGTCGGCCATGGATTAGTTGGTGGGGCTCTTGCCTGAGTCAAAAGGTTGTGGGTTCAAGTCCCACTCCAGAGACTTGAACACACAATCTGACACTCCAATTCATTATTGAGGGAGTGCTGCATTGTTGGAGGTGCCGTCTTTCCAATAAGACATTAAACCGAGGCCCCATCTGCTCTTTCAGGTGGATGTAATATATCCTATTTCACCATTCGAAGAAGAGCAGGGGAGTTATCTCCGGTGATGAAAAAACAGAAAATGCTGGTAATACTGAGCAGGTCAGGCAGCTTCTGTGGAGAGAAACAAAGTCATTGACTTGAAACGTTAACTCTGTTCTTCCCGGCATCCTGGCCAATATTTATCTCTCAAATAACATCACTAAAACAGATTATCTGGCCATTATCACATTACTCTTTGTGGGAGCTTGCTGTGTGCAAATTGGCTGCTGCGTTTCCT